>NC_134577.1:110826239-111130822 GCF_050947875.1 Dermacentor variabilis | reverse complement strand
TTGTAGTGCTGTTCAGGTGACGGTAATCTACACAGAAGCGCCACGTGCCATCCTTCTTCTTAATCAGCACCACTGGTGACGCCCAGAGACTCGATGAAGGCTCAATGATGTTTTATCGAGCATCTTGTTCACTTCATCTTGAATTAAGAGACAAAGAGACAAAGCCGGCAATATCGTTACTAATATGGATGAGATAGTTCAAGTGGCTGAGGAGTTCTATAGAGATTTATACTGTACCAGTGGCACCCACGACGATAGTAGAAGAGAGAATAGCCTGGAGGAATTCGAAATCCCACAGGTAACGCCAAAAGAAGTAAAGATGGTGATGATGTATGGCGTTTTGTGGCGCAAGGGCCAGGTATGGCCAAAGAGCGCCATGTCTGTGCTAATGAGTTTGCAGTGTACTTATGATTACTATGGAGTTGGTGTGAGGTGGCTGTAAAGAGGCCTTAAAATATACGCTCTAAAGTGAGTAAAATCTTTATGATAAAATTATGGCGATGACGTATGACTTGTACTATGAAAATTTAGATGCATATAAAAAGAATGATACGATAGGTAAAATATATCAGATTATGAGAAATGCCAGAGCACTACTGCCTCCTTAGAGCCCTTGAAACACAAGGGCCTGGAGGCATGTGCTATGCAAAACAATTATCGCAGTGGCATCCCCTCGAGAGAGGAGGCGCTACGAATTCATGGGACTAATAACATTTAAGACCACATCTCTCAGAAAACCTAGCACTGAGTCTGTATTAAAAAGAGGTTCTGGACAAAGAAGCATTGCAGGATGAAGACGAATGTGCTGTCGGTATGCTAATGAAAAATGTCTCTTTCTCTCAGATTCGGCTTTCTCACACTTCAGGAGGACATGAAGGACGGTCAGCCTTTCCCCGCATCTCCCACAGGTTGGGGGCTCATTTCTAGTAAGTAAAAAGTTATGCGTGCCAAAAGTGTGTCCTATTCTTAGACGACAGAATAGGACATCTGTCCGGCGTGATTTTGTTACAGGAGGCCAGAAACCTAATTGTGACTTTATTACATGCAGCTTATTATTTGTTTCCAGGTCCCACAAGCGTTGCCAGTAGTTTCGCAGTTTCCTTCTTAAGAAAGGCTTCAGGTCTGCGACAGGGACTGTAGCGGTAGAATTAACAGTGTGTGATGCAATTGATGTGGCCATTTGGTCCGCTAACACGTTACCCTGGATGCCCCTATGTCCAGGCACCCAGCATACTATCACATGCTGGTTAGATACATATGCTTTACTTAGGACGGAATAGAGTTCAATGATTATAGGATTTTTTTGCTTACAGAACGATATCAAAGACTTCACAACACTTAGGGAGTCCGTATATATAATTGATTTTTTGAGTTTCGATTTCCTTATATGCTTCACGGTCGACAGTATTGCGTAGGCCTCAGCCGTGAAGATACTAGTTTCCGGATGCAGTAAATCGGACTCCGAGAAGGATGGACCGACGGCTGCATAGGACACCCCGTCGCGTGACTTCGATGCATTTGTGTAGAACTCAGTGCAGGAGTATTTGTACTGGAGTTCCCGGAAATGCATTTCGATTTCAATCTCTGGAGCATGCTTTGTGACTTCCACGAAAGATATATCACATTGTATGAGCTGCCACTCCCAAGGAGGTAGCAGCTTGGCTGAATGCATTAGGGGAAGCTCGAGGAGTGGAACGTGCATTTCTTCACTAAGCTCCCTCACACGCAGCGAGAAAGGCTGTCTTACGGAGGGACGATTGCGAAAGAGTGTAGCATATGTCATGTCATTAATGGTATTAAAACAGGGATGTTGTGGATTTGAGTGGACATTTATAAAATATGTTTGGCTGATGTATGTTCTCTGCAGATGAAGTGACCACTCATTTGATTCTACATATAAACTTTGTATGGGACTCGTTCTGAAAGCGCCAATGGCCAGTCGGATTCCTAGATGGTGGACCGGATCTAGCATCTTTAGCGTGCTCGGGGCTGCAGAATGATAGATCACGGCACCATAGTCTAGTCGTGATCGAATGAGGCTCTTATAGATATTTATTAAACACTTTCTGTCACTACCCCATGTAGTCTGGGATAGAAGTTTGGTTATGTTCATTGTTTTCAGACATTCTTCCTTAAGATATTTAATGTAGGGGACGAAAGTGAGTCTGTAGTCAAGTATGACACCTAGAAATTTGTGTTCTTTGTTGACAGGTATCTGTTGTCCACGCAGTCCTATGCAAGGATCTGGGATAAGTCCTCTCTTTCTTGTAAAAAGAACACAAGAGCTTTTGTTAGGATTGATCCTAAATCCATTCCTGTCTGCCCACGTTGACACTTTGTACAGGCCATGCTGTACCTGTCTCTCGTAGACTGTGAGGTTACAAGATTTGAAAGCTATTTGAATGTCGTCTACGTAGACAGAGTAAAAGATGGCGGGTGGTAGTGAAGCACGAAGCGTGTTCATCTTCACGATAAAGAGCGTGCAGCTGAGCACGCCTCCTTGGGGTACACCCGTTTCTTGCGTAAAAGGACGTGAAAGTACATTGCCGACTTTTACCCGGAAGGTACGATTTGACAGATAGCTTTCTATTATATTAAACATATTACCGTGGATGCCCATTTCTGATAGGTCTCTTAAGATTCCGTAACGCCACGTTGTGTCATACGCCTTTTCCATATCGAGAAATATCGATAGGAAGAACTGTTTATGTATAAATGCGTCCCGAATATTCCCTTCAACACGTACGAGATGATCGGTTGTGGAGTGCCCTTCTCGGAAGCCGCACTGATAAGGATCAAGCATTTTGCTCTGTTCAAGGAAATGAATGAGTCGCCGATTTATCATTTTTTCAAACACCTTACAAATGCAACTTGTGAGGGCTATCGGGCGGTAACTTGCCACTGAGGAAGGGTCTTTGCCTTGTTTCAAAACAAGGACCACAATGGCTTCCTTCCACGCGGTTGGAAGGTTCCCTGCATCCCAGATGGTGTTGAAAAGTGTGAGTAGTTTAAGTTGCGTGTCATTGTGTAAGTTTTTGAGCATTTCATGCATGATTCTCTCAGATCCTGGTGCGGAACCCTTGCATGCGCTCAAGGCCGCTTTCAACTCGGCAGCACTAAAAGGGCAATTATACGGTTCATTCTGTCGGCATTTATTGATGAGTGGCTTGCATTCTTCTATTTGTTTATATTTCAGGAATGATTGCGAATAATGATTTGA
This sequence comes from Dermacentor variabilis, assembly GCF_050947875.1. Classification (NCBI taxonomy): domain Eukaryota; kingdom Metazoa; phylum Arthropoda; class Arachnida; order Ixodida; family Ixodidae; genus Dermacentor; species Dermacentor variabilis. The sequence continues at coordinate 111,127,602 of NC_134577.1, read as the reverse complement.
GCTTGATACACACTCAAAGTGCTCCCCAAGTGAGTTGGCCTGATCTTTCAGTGTATCGCCCTGTGTATTTACTTGAGGGAGTGAATATGTTTGCTGCCCTCTAATCCTATTAACCCTGTTCCAGGCTTTGGCCTCATGTCTAAACGAGTTAATACTCGATAAAAACTTCTGCCAACTTTCTCTTCTGGCCTGCCGGCGGGTTCTCCTACCTTGGGATTTTATTTCTTTAAGGTTGACAAGATTCTCAGCGGTGGGACAAGCTCGCAGCAACCCCCACGCCTTGTTCTGATTCTTACGGGCAGTCCGACATTCGCTGTTCCACCACGGTACAGGTGGCTTGCATGCCAAACCACTTACTTCGGATATTCATTTTGATGCGGCATCTATTATGAGTAATGTAAGATAATCCACAGCAGCATCAATTTCTAAAGAAGACAGGTCAGCCCATGAGATGCTAGAGAGAGTTCGAAATTTCTGCCAGTCGGCTGTGTCTATCTTCCACCTAGGAGCTTGTGGAGGATATTCGCTTTCTTTAGATGTTCTTATCAGTATGGGGAAGTGTTCGCTCCCGTAAGGATTGTTCAAAACCTCCCATTCGAGTTCAGGCAGTATACACGGGGAAACTAGGCTGAGGTCAATTGATGAAAATGTTCTGTTGGCGAGAGAATAATATGTGGGTGCCTTCTTATTCAGCAGGCATGCACCAGAAGAGAAGAGGAACTGTTCAACAAGACGACCTCGCGCATCTATACGAGAGTCGCCCCAAAGGCTGTTGTGCGCATTGAAATCCCCCAGTACAACGTAAGGTTCTGGCAATTCATCTATGAAGGACTGAAATTCATGTTTGCTTAGTTTGTAGTGTGGGGGTATATAAATCGAACAAATGATGAGTTTATTTAAAAGAACAGCTCGAACCGCCAGTGCTTCAAGGGGCGTTTGTAGCTGTAAACGCTGACAGGAAATATTTTTATGAATAAAAATGGCAACACCGCCTGATGATACGACAGCATCATTGCGATTTTTGCGGAACTTGACATACTGTCGGAGAAAGTTTGTGTGTTGGCGTTTTAAATGTGTTTCCTGTAGACACAGCACTTTTGGATTGTGTTTTTGGATAAGCTCTTGCACGTCATCAAGGTTCCTAAAAAGACCTCTGAAGTTCCATTGAATAATTTGTGTCGCCATTTTGAAAGTACATAAGTGCTGTGTGTATCGAAACGGAGGTGATGCCTTAAGTTACAGAGCTCTTTCGAGGCCCTGTAACGGGGGTTCTGCTCTTTCTGGAGCGTTCGAGCGAGCCTCGCCGCTCCTTAGGCGCTTGGTGCGCCTTGAGGATAGGTGTAGTGTCTATTGCCTCTTGTGAGGCGCCGGACACATGCTCTTGCGAGCGAGAATTTACCAGCGAGGGCCCTCCCTTGGAGGGCAAGACCCCTGCACCCACCAGCCCGGAGGTCGATGGGGCTCCCTGGGGGATTTGGCTGCGCCGGCTTGCCAGCGCTGGAAGGGGCCGCAGAGGTTGGGGCAGCCTCGGCTGCGCTCACCTTCGGGGTCGGTGGCCCCGTCTGGTGGGTTGACGGAGCAGCGCTAGCTGCAACCGCCGCGGGGGCAGATGGCGTGACTGCGGACTCGCTGGTTGTGGGTCGGACAGCCGCCGGAGGCCGTTGTGACGCTGCCCCCTTACGCGCCACATCGGCAAAGCTGCTCTTAGACAGGTATGACACCCGCCTACGTGCCTCTTTGAAAGATACGTTTTCTTTCACTTTGATTGTCACGATCTCCTTTTCTTTTTTCCATGACGGGCAGGACCGCGAGTATGCGGCATGCTCGCCATCACAGTTGACACAATGTGGAGTGTTCTGGCATGTTTCGGAGGAATGTTCTTTGTCATTGCACTTGGCACATGTCAGCCGGCCTCGACAGTTCTGTGAACTGTGGCCGAACCTTTGGCACTTAAAGCATCTAAGAGGATTGGGTACGTATGGCCTAACACGAAGTTTGATATAACCGGCCTCGATGAACTCAGGGAGGACACTTGAACCGAAAGTGAGTATCAGGTGTTTTGTTTGGATTTCTTTTCCATCTCGCCTCATCTTAATACTTTTGACATTTAAACATTCTGTTCGCTGAAGCCCTCCAAGAGCTCAGCCTCAGTGAGCTCCAGCAAATCATCGTCCGAGACAACGCCGCGTGAGGTATTCATCGTGCGGTGCGGGGTTACTACTACTTGGGTGTCCCCAAATGATACTAGCTGAGGTAGGTTCTCAAATTGCTTTTGATCGCGGAGCTCCAGGAGGAGGTCACCGCTAGCCATCCTCGACACCTTATATCCTGGACCAAAAAGTTCGGTAAGAGACTTAGATACAAGGAACGGGGAGATTGTTCGCACTTGTTTAGCTGGTTTTTCTACGTGTAATACATGAAAACGAGGAAAATTCTGGACTTGGCGTCCGAAAAACTGAAAGATCTCTTCGGTGCCCCCTCGTTTCTGAGGGCGATCAGGAAGTTTAGGAAAAGCGTTTTCCATGAGTGCAGTTGGGTTTTCGGCCGCGATGCCGACCACCCACCATGGAGCCCAACAGGGGGACGTGACAGGACTTTCTGCTAGAGAAACCCTGCCAACGCCAGCCGTACATCGCTGCTATAACCAAATACAGCATAACCAAGGCTGGCTAGCTACACAAGGTTAACCCTTGCCGCCGGGAAACTAGGAAGTGAGTAGAAGTGACGAGAAGACAGGAAAGATGAAAAAGGCGAGAGAGAAAGACGAAGATTGGAGAGGAGGACAGGAAAAGGCGACTGCCGATTTCCCCCGGGTGGGTCAGTCCGGGGGTGCCGTCTACGTGAAGCAGAGGCCGAAGAGGTGTGTTGCCTCCGCCGGGGGGCCTTAAAGGTCCAAACACCAAGCATAGGCTCAACCTCCAGTATCCCCTTTTCCCCGGACACGGCTAAGCCGCGCACGGCTGCACGCGGGAGGGTCCAACCCTCGTGTGCTCGGGTACGTGGTGTCGCAACACACAAACGCCTGCTTGCGCAGACGCCCCTGCGGGGAAGAAGTAAAGAAAGCCTTAGGAGCTATGCAAAGGGGGAACTAAGTATGGACAGCTGGGCTAGTTGGTTATGATTAGCATTGTGAAACATAGTTCCAGCGCACAATCGAACAAGGACGAGGAAAGAAAGACAACACGAACGCCGGACTTCAACTGAGTTTTAATCATTGGAAACAGGGCTTTACGTACACAGGGGGAGGGGGTGGGGGACTGCTACTGCGCAAGACCACTCAATAATATTTCCTTGGTCTAGGCAAACGTCATCAGAGGTGTCAAAACAAAAATAAAAAGAGAAACTTTTCCCTCTTTTTTTCTATTTACGTCACTCAGTACAATCTTGTTCATATCCCGCCCTGCCTAGCTGATTCGACACACCCGTTTGCCCTGAGATAATCAATTTCTTTTGTCCCGAGTGCAACAGAAGGAGCACTGACACAGTTCTCGTTTTCATTGGAGATACAACACGCTTCAAATATTTCCCGGTGTTTCTGATCGCTATATTTGCGCAACACGCGTGTTCGTTCAAAAAACGCCTTGCATGGTGGCTTGTGCGAGCAACGGTGTTGTTGTTGTTGTTGTTGTTGTTGTTGTTGTTGTTTTATTTCTATTCTTGCCATACAAATTATCAGACACTGACTGAACCCATAGCCAGAGGCTAGTGTGGGGTTCAGATACAAAAATGCACGATGGCAATGACACAACACTTGTGTAAAATAGAAAGCCCAAAGTCATGGCGAAAGACCAGAGTACACTATACAATGAGGAGAAAATAATACAATATGCATTTTACAGGAGAATGAATAAAGATCTGTAATGAACAACACTGTACAACAAACACAAACCGCGAACGACTGTCACATAGATCAAATAAGGCTCAAAAAGTATGTTCTTAATGCTTTATTAGTTTCGTGGGACTGTTTTATTTCTGGGGGTAAAGCATTCCAAACCTTGGCTCCTGAAAACTGCACCAATCTTTCACTGTAGATGTTATTATTCGGTGGCAGATTAAAGTTACTATGTGTGAGGTTTCTCGTGAGTCGAGAAGGAGAGCGAAACAGGGAGGCATTGAAAGGTTGGTTATATTTTACTATGTTGTTTACACACAGCGCTATCTTTAAAGACCGCAAAAGATCGAAAGGAAGGATATTTAATAACTGGAAAATTGGTTTACTTGGTTCAGTATACTTGCTTTGTGTTATAATTCGGACAGCCCGTTTTTGTAATCGCCGGATAGGATCAAGGTAAGTGTTGTATATTAAACCCCATGATTCTACACAGTATGTTAGATGACTGTTAATAAGGGTAAAATAAAGGGTACGCAGTGTATGTGTGTTAAAATAATCACGGGCCTGTAATAAGGCATAACGGCCAGAAGCCAACTTTGAACAGACTGCGCTAATCTGATTTTTCCAGTGAAGATGATCATCTAGAATGACACCAAGATACTTAAATGAGTGTGTTCGCTCTAGTGAGTGAACACACTCATTTAAGTGTGTTCACTTTAATGACCAGCGCCACTGAGTGATGTAGCAGTCCTGCGATGCTCTAGCAAGCGTTCATTCAGACAGCGCCCGGTTTCGCCAATATAGCATTTCCCACAGGCGAGGGGAATACTGTACACAACGCCGACGTCAAATTCAACGAGGGCTTTGGTGTGCATTATTTTGCAGGCTGGCTTCTTCTGGGATTCGTTTACAAGGCGACACATTCGTCCCAGCTTTTCCGGTGCTTAAAACACAACACGCACCCCGCACCTATCGCCAACCTTCTTGAGGCGGTGAGACACCTGGTGCCAATAGGGCACTACGACAGGGTGCTTTTGCGGGCGTGCGTCTTTTTTCAGCCTGCGCCTCCCACCAGCCTTTGCCTCGCGAATCTGGCTCTCTACCACCGAGGCCACGATTTCTCCGTGGAACCCAGCCTTCTCCAGACGCCTTAGCTGGGCGTCGACGCTGTCACGAACTTGATGTTCGCATGACTTTTCTAGAGCAGAGCGGATGCAGTTTTTTGCTATAGCTCTTTTTACGAGCTTGGAGTGGGCCGATTGATAATTAAGAATTTGTTTTTTCGACCGTGGCTTGTGCTGCCAGCACACGCGCGCTCCATGAAAAATCAGACACAAGTCGAGGTACTGGATGCGACCATCTTGCGGTAGTTCGTGCGTGAACTTCATTTCAAAGGCGTTACTAGCAAAAATATCGAGAATGTTGTTTATACTATTGCCTTTATCCTGAGCATCAGTCGTATTCATTACCACGAGGTAATCGTCGACATATCTACCTCGACTTGTGCCTCGACTTGTGTCTGATTTTTCATGGAGCGCGCGTGTGCTGGCAGCACAAGCCACGGTCGAAAAAACAAATTCTGAATTATCAATCGGCCCACTCCAAGCTCGTAAAAAGAGCTATAGTAAAAAACTGCATCCGCTCTGCTCTAGACAAGTCATGCGGAAATCAAGTTCGTGACAGCGTCGACGCCCAGCTAAGGCATCTGGAGAAGGCTGGGTTCCACGGAGAAATCGTGGCCTCGATGGTAGAGAGCCAGATTTGCGAGGCAAAGGCTGGTGGGAGGCGCAGGCTGAAAAAAGACGCACGCCCGCAAAAGCACCCTGTCGTAGTGCCCTCTTGGCACCAGGTGTCTCACCGCCTCAAGAAGGTTGGCGATAGGTGCGGGGTGCGTGTTGTGTTTTCAGCACCGGGAAAGCTGGGACGAATGTGTCGCCTTGTAAACGAATCCCAGAAGAAGCCAGCCTGCAAAATAAAGCACACCAAAGCCCTCGTTGAATGTGACGTCGGCGTTGTGTACAGTATTCCCCTCGCCTGTGGGAAATGCTATATTGGCCAAACCGGGCGCTGTCTGAATGAACGCTTGCTAGAGCATCGCAGGACTGCTACATCACTAAGTGGCGTTGGTCATTTAGCCGACCACATACACCGTTTCTCGCACAAGCCAGCATGCAGGGCGTTTTTTGAACGAACACGCGTGTTGCGGTAATATAGCGATCAGAAACACCGGGAAATATTTGAAGCGTGTTGTATCTACAATGAAAACGAGAACTGTGTCAGTGCTCCTTCTGTTGCACTCGGGACAAAAGAAATTGATTATCTCAGGGCAAATGGGTGTGTCGAATCAGCTAGGCAGGGCGGGATATGAACAAGATTGTACTGAGTGACGTAAATAGAAAAAAAAGAGGGAAAACTTTTCCCTCTTTTTTTTCTACTTAAGTTTCTCTTTTTATTTGTGTTTTGACACCTCTGATGACCTTTTCCTAGACCAAGGAAATATTATTGAGTGGTCCTGCGCAGTAGCAGTCCCCCACCTCCTCCCCCTGTGTACGTAAAGCCCTGTTTTCAATGAATAAAACTCAGTTGAAGTCCGGCGTTCGTGTTGTCTTTCTCTCCTCGTCCTTGTTCAATTGTGCGCTGGAACTATGTTTCCCAATGCAAAGGGGGAAGGCAGCTGGGGAAGATCAGGTAACAGCAGATTTGTTGAAGGATGGTGGTCAGATTGTTTTAGAGAAACTGGCCACCCTGTATACGCAATGCCTCATAACCTCGAGCGTACCGGAATCTTGGAAAAACGCTACCATAATCCTAATCCATAAGAAAAGGGACGCCAAAGACTTGAAAAATTATAGACCGATCAGCTTACTGTCCGTTGCCTACAAAGTATTTATTAAGGTAATCGCAAATAGAATCAGGAACACCTTAGACTTCTGTCAACCAAAGGATCAGGCAGGATTCTGTAAAGGCTAGTCAACAATAGGCCATATTCACACTATCAATCAAGTGATAGAGAAATGTGCAGAATATAACCAAACCTTACATATAGCTTTCATTGACTATGAGAAAGCGTTTGATTCAGTCGAAACCTCAGGAGTCATGGAGGCATTACGGAATCAGGGTGTAGATGAGCCATATTTAAAAATACTGGAAGATATCTATAGCGGCTCCACAGCCACCGTAGTCCTCCACAAAGAAAGCAACAAAATCCCAATAAAGAAAGGCGTTAGACAGGGAGATGCGATCTCTCCAATGCTATTCACAGCATGTTTACAGGAGGTATTCTGAGACCTGGAGTGGGAAGAATTGGGGATAAAAGTTGATGGAGAATACCTTAGCAACTTGCGATTCACAGATGATATTGCCTTTCTTAGTAACTCAGGAGACCAATTGCAATGCATGCTCACTGACCTGGAGAGGCAAAGCAGGAGGGTGCGTCTGAAAATTAATCTGCAGAAAACTCAATGTTTAACAGTCTCGGAAGAGAACAGCAGTTTACGATAGGTAGCGAGGCACTGGAAGTGGTAAGGGAATACATCTACTTAGGGCAGCTAGTGACCACGGATCCGGATCATGAGACTGAAATAACCAGAAGAATAAAAATGGGTTGAGGGGCGTTTGGCAGGCATTCTCAAATCATGAAGAGCAGGTTGCCACTATCCCTCAAAAGGAAAGTGTATAACAGCTGTGTGTTACCAGTACTCACATATGGGGCAGAAACCTGGAGGCTTACGAAAAGGGTTCTGCCGAAATTGAGGACGACGCAACGAGCTATGGAAAGAAGAATGATGGGTGTAACGTTAAGGGATAAGAAAAGAGCAGATTAAGTGAGGTAACAAACGCGGGTAAATGACATCTTAGTTGAAATCAAGAAAAAGAAATGGGCATGGGCCGGACATGTAATGAGGAGGGAAGATAACCGATGGTCATTAAGGGTTACGGACTGGATTCCAAGGGAAGGGAAGCGTAGCAGGGGGCGGCAGAAAGTTAGGTGGGCGGATGACATTAAGACGTTTGCAGGGACAACATGGCCACAATTAGTACATGACCGGGGTAGTTGGAGAAGTATGGGAGAGGCCGTTGCCCTGCAGTGGGCGTAACTAGGCTGGTGATGATGATGATGACGATCTTGAATTACTCGGCGTTCCGACACAGATACTCGGTACGGTCATCGTTGAATAGGCACAGCATCGCCAGTAAGAATGCGATGCTTGACCGCGAGCGTCTGGCCTAAAGGGCGATCCTCGAAGTCAAAATATCGCGGTAGGACGATAATACTTCGCAAAGGCCTTCAGCCTGCATAGAGGACAGGTTCATCGCAACCATTTTTGTTATGTTGGGACGAGGCTGGCGTCCGAGGCTGGCGCGATGGGCATGCTAAGGTCGCGAGAAGCACCGGTCGATAACGCTGCCACGTATTGGCCGCCGAGACAATCAATGGTGGCAAGGCAAATACATTGCGGTAGAATTTGCTTTGCCAATCCGAAGTTACTGACAGGCATGCGAGTGTGGTTCGCAGTAATAGTAACTATACTGTGAGGCATGGTGACGTCATACTGTATTGCGATTTCGGGCAGAGCAGTGACGAGGTACTCGCCATCAGGAACTGGCGGGAAAGACAACAGTTCAATGTAGGCTTTGGACTTTGGCGGCAAGCGAAGAAAGCCGGTGGAGCGTAAGCGGCAGTGGGGTGCGTCAGAAGATTCTGCGAGCATCGGCAACTCGAGGCGAAGGGTACTGGAAGAGCCGTCAATAAGGGCAGAATGGGCGGAGAGAAAATCGAGGCCGAGAATAAGGTCGTGGGGGCAATGAGCAATTGCGGTGAGGAGGACAGGAGTGTGGCGGCCGGCGATGCTGACACGTGCCGTACACATGCCGATGATAGGCACAGTACCACCATCCGCAACGCGGACGACGCGTGCCGTCGCTAGGGTGAGGAGCTTGTTCAGTCGTCGTCGGAAGGCAGCACTCATATGAGAAAGATGTGCTCCTGTATCGATGAGTGCCGTGACAGGATAGCCGTCAACGTCAACGTCAAGAAGGTTTCGGTTAGTAGGTAACGTGAGCAGAGGATTTGAGGGCAGGGTCGACAACGCAGCTTCACCTCCAGAAGCTGCAATGCCTAGTTTTCCGGCTGGGTGCGGGAGGCGATAGGCGGCGAAGAAAAGCGGCGGGGTTGGGGCGAACGAGCCTGGCGGCGCCGAGGTGAGGGCGAGCTGCTGTAGCGAAGGTTCGGAGCAGGGACATCAGCGGGAGTAGGTTCACGGCTGGTCGCATAGGGTACAGAAGGTCCAAAGGTGCGGGAATAAGTGGGGGCGTAAGTCCGTGGAGGTGGTGGCCATCGATTGCGGCAGTGACGGGCGACGTGGCCGATGCGACAGTAGTGGAAGCAGATCGGCCTGTCATCAGGTGTACGCCATTCGGACAGGTTGCGGCGAGATGTGGCAGAAAAGGACTGCCGGGGACGAGGAGGGCCGCTAGATAACTGGGGAACGCTGGGTCGAGACGTGGAACACACGGTGTTCAGACCCATGCTTTCAAATTCCTGTCTGACGACAGCCTGAATCATAGCAATGGTGGTTGCTGGCGAATTGGGAGGCGGCGTATGGCTCTGTATGGCTCTGTAGGTGACTGAACACGAGACGCAAGAGCCTTTCTCGCGGCAGCCTTGCGCCTAATGGGGTCGCCGAACAGTTCGTGTTGTTTTTTTTGAAATTTTGAAACTGTCCCAACTGGTTATTTCATCATCATGTGTTTGGTGCCATACGCGTGGGGTGCCGCCGAGATAAAAGATGATGTTGGCGAGCATAATCGTTGGGTCCCACCTGTTATTGGCGCTGGCATGTTCATAAAGCTTGATCCAGTCGTCGACATCCTGTCCCTCCAGGCCAGAGAACACACCTGGGTCACGATGTAGGGCAACCGTGACGATTGGAGCAGCCGGACAAGCCGAAGCCGTAGCGGAGGCGGGCTCATCACCGGGAGGCATGGTGACAAGCGCGGTGCGCCGACCACTTCGGAGTTCCGTGGTGAGGACGGGGATCGTTGACCTCCACCAGAAATGTTACGTGTGGAAAGACACAGACGAGAGATGCTATTTACACGCTATTTACACTGGAGCCAGGCAGCCAGGCTGACACTCGCTCGTGTCAAGGGCACCGACCAACTTCTTCGTCGTTCTCGCGGCGGCTCGTCTCTTGAGCATCGCTCAATCATGTCGTAATAATGTTTAAGACATCATGGAGGCGACACAACCGCGCTGGTCTACAGATGACGCTCGCCCCATGCGACCGGTTGGTGGCGCAACCCACCACCCTGTTTTAAAAAAGACGCTCATAGCATTCATTCGTCTATCCTGCTCTCTATTTTGCAACTGCCGGTCGCCGGTCGGTTACACAGATTATTGAAGCGGTGAAGATCGCTAGTTTGAGGAGCGCTTGTGTTAGCGCGCCTTCAATCGATCTTTCAAAAAAAGAATTCGATTTTTTAAACGTGTCACAGGGGGTGGCTTGATGGCGATGGAATTTTAATCTTGCACTTATAAAAAATTTTTTGGCTATGCAAGGTCGCTTTTTCATCTTCGATAACATCATCTTAACTTGCCATCGCACATGTCTCGTTGCTGTCTCATTTGATTAGAAACCCGTGCATATGTATATGCTTACGCTGTTGTCTGTTACATATATATATATATATATATATATATATATATATATATATATATATATATATATATATATATATATATATATATATATATATATATATATATATATATGTGTGTGTGTGTGTGTGTGTGTAGAACAAAACAACTGTTGGAAGTTAGCGCTGTGCCCACGTCGTACCTCTGTCTCGGGATCCCTTTTTGTGCGGTGTTTGGATCAGCGACGATGGTACGATCTGTTGGGAACTCGGCGCTGACGCCCGTGGTTGTACCTGGGTCGCAAGCCCCAAGGGTAGCGTTGGCCTGGCGGCCTGGGGTACAACTGGAAGCATCCGAAGGTCCCGGCAAAGCATGAGTCGACTGGTAACAACGAAACAACTTGTTTATTTTAACATCGCAAAGAGTTGGCGGTCAGGTTGACCGAAGTAGAGAGACGGGAGAGCACTTCACTCAACAGAAGAAATCGGAGCCCTCCTTTTGGCGTCCGGGGGCAGCTGTTTTTATACTCTCGCAGTTGAGGGCAAGAAGGAACCCCTCAAAAGACGAGCACGTGAATGTACAATGGGCTAATGGTGACGCACACTGTCGTAGCGATGCCGTAGCACCATGTCGAGCACGATCTCGTAGCACCCTGTCGTGGCGCTGCCGGTCGGACACAATGACTGTAATGAGAGGATGGTCCCTGCTTTGGCATCGCCTGTTTCGGGCACAATGACTGGAACGAGATCCCTGCTTTGGCATCGCCTGTTTCGGGCCCAATAACTGGAATGAGATCCCTGCTTTGGCATCGCCTGTTTCGGGCACAATGACTGGAATGCGAGGATGATCCCTAGGCGGTCGCATCGCCGCAGTCGCGCCTGGAAACACCTGGCGATGAGTGTTGCGGCGACGACGATCGGGCCAAAATGTCTGCCGCCCCGCCGCAGTCGCGCCGGCAAAACCACGTGTCGCAGGCGAAACGCAACAGACCGCCCCGCCGGGGGAAGGAGATCCCGATGGACAGGGGACTGCATCCGCTGTCCGGAGGTGGTGGTGGTGATAACTTTATTGCACACAGGGGAGTTGCGGACACGCAGGTCCTTGGGCCCCCGCACGGCCCCACTGCACTCAAACGTTCATGTCCCGGAGGCTCATGACGCTGGCAGCCCGGCCTGTGGCGATGGCTTGCTTGGCCGGGTCCTCGGAGCGCAGTAGGGTCTCCCAAGCCTCCCAAGTAGTAAGGTGCTCCAGGCCCCGCGGGGGAGGATCCGCCGGGCAGAGGAAAAGAATGTGATCGAGAGTGGCTTTGGGGTGGTGGCAGAGGGTACAGGAGGGGTCGGTGTGGACGTGGTGATAGCGCGAGCGTATATAAGGGGAGGGTAAGGTGCGTGTTTGGAGCCGCCTCCAAAGTGTCTGGTGATAATTGTCAAGGGAGGGATGGGGTGGGGGGTAGAGCCGACGCTCAGTTTTGGAGGCTTGCGTCAATTCATTGAATGAATGCATGCGCTCCCGTGAGAACCCTGGATCGGAGGCCGCCGCTGCCCGGTTGAGAGAGCCTCGGGCTAAAGCGTTGACAGCCTCGTTTCCAGGATTCCCAGAGTGGGCAGGCACCCATATGAGCTCCATGTGGCGGGGCGGGTATGCAGCAAGAGAGTTCAGTATGCGAAATGCAGGGACGTGAACTCTCCCGCGAGCAAAATTTAGTATCGCAGTTTTAGAGTCTGATAATATATACCGGGCCTCCGTGCGCATAATAGCTAGGGCAATGGCAGCCTCTTCAGCCTCCTCCGAAGTGGCAGTTGGGGATATGTGAAGGGTGGTGATCGGTTGTAGGGAGGGGTTCGTGATGGCAACAACCGCGTCCTCACCTGTGCATGCGGCATCCACCCACACAGCATCCGGTTCCGTGCCATAGTGTTTGTGGAGCGCCCGTGCGCGAGCTTTGCGGCGGGGTTCATGGTAGGTGGGCTGCATGTTTTTAGGGAGAGGTTTAATGAGAAGTTCGCGGTGAATGTGGTGGGGCACCTGGAGCTGTGTGGGATCCGTGGCTGGTATCCTGATACCGAGGGTGTGTAGTATGTGTCTGCCGGTGGTGGTTCTCGCGAGACGTAAGTATTGTGTCTGTCTGTGGGCCTCAATAAGCTCACCTATCGTGTTATGTAGGCCTATCTGGAGGAGTTTCTCGGTGGAGGTATTTAGGGGTAGGTGTAGTGCTGTCTTAAATGCCGTTCGGATCATGGCATCCAGGGTGGAGATTTCTCTGCCCTGGAGTTTAAGGTAGGGGAGCGTGAAGAGAAAGCGGCTGAGGACGAAGGCATGAATGAGACGACATAAGTCATGCTCCCTCATACCCCGGTGGCGTGCAGAAACTCGGCGGATTAGGTGGGATATCGACACCACCGTCCGCTTGAGTTTGTGGATGGTGAGAGTGTTTTTCCCGTCATTTTGGATGTGGAGGCCCAGTACCCGGAGAGTGTGTACCTCAGGGATGTACCGGTTTTCCAGTGTGACGGTTATAGGGGTGGTGGGGCAGTTTCGGGTTGTGGGGCGAAGTATGAGGAGTTCCGACTTCTCCGGAGAGCATGAGAGTCCGATACTCCGTGCATGTGTTTGGGTGAGGGTAGCTGCCGACTGCAGAGTGTTCTCTATGTCTCCATCACTGCCATGGGTAGTCCATAGAGTGATATCATCAGCATAGAGTGTGTGCCGAAGGTGAGGGATGTTTTGTAGTTTGCGGGCAAGGGGAATGAGAGTGACATTGAAGAGAAAAGGTGAGAGGACAGATCCCTGGGGGGTGCCAATCCCACTAAGGGTGTATGGGCGGGATGTGTGGGGACCGAAGTGAATTTCGGCTGTGCGGTTAGTAAGGAATGCTTGAACATAGGTGTACATACGTTCACCTATGTTCAAGGGGGAGAGCGCCGCCATTATCGCTCGATGGTCTAGGCGATCAAAGGCCTTGGAGAGATCCAAGGCGAGGACGGCTTTTGTGTGGCCCGGTATGAGGGGGTCGAAAATATCCTGTGTGAACTGGAGCATGGCGTCCTGTGCCGACAGGTGGGGACGGAAGCCCACCATGCTGTGCGGGTAGAGGTCGTGCTCCGCCATGTGTTGTGTGAGTCGGGCGAGTGCGACATGCTCCAAAAGCTTGCCCAGGCATGAGGTTAGGGAGATGGGGCGAAGATTTGCAGGTGTAAGGGGTTTGTGGGGCTTGGGTATGAATAAGATTTTGGCGTGACGCCAGGATTGCGGAAGGGTGCCCTCCTGCCAGCATGTGTTTAAGTACTCCGTGAGCTGGGAAATCGACCGATCGTCCAAATTGCGGAGCATGCTATTGGAGATACGGTCAACTCCTGGAGTGGAATTAGAGCGGAGAGTTAGGAGGGCCGCTCTGACTTCTGCTTCCGTAATCTCCGCGTCGAGATTGGCATTCGGCGTGCCTGCATAGGGGGGCAGGGGGTTTGAGGTACCGGGAGTTGTGTGTGTGTTCCTAAGTATGTCGATGAGTGCGTCGGGAGAAAGGTTGGTCTTGTGTATAAGGCGTGTGACGTGATGTTGTGTGGCTGTTTTAGATTGCGTGGGGTCAATTAAGTGACGGAGGAGTTGCCAACTGCGCTTGGAGGACAGATTGCCAGCCATACTATCGCAAATCTGTCCCCAGTTGGATCGGCAGAGCTCCTCAGAGTGTTCAGTAATTTTTGTTTGCAGTGCAGCTAGCCGCTTTTTAAGGGTCCGGTTGAGCTTTTGCCCTTTCCAGCGCTCTAGGATGCTATGATGGGCCTCCCATAGGTGCGCCAGGTGAGTGTCGAGGGTGGGCGTATCTGGTGTGGTGTCAAGGGTTCGAGTGTGTGCGGAGACATCGTTCATGAGTGATGCCACCCACTGGTCGATGTTTGTAATGGGAGCGTCAGGAAGTGCCGCCCGTGCGGCGCGGACTGCATCCCAGTTGGTGAGTTTGTGTGTTAGGTGAGGGGTCGTTCTTTGTTTGTAGGGTACTGTAACGTAGAGGATGTAATGATCGCTCCCTAATGTGTGATATGTTGCGTTCCACGTAATACCCGCAACGTTGCGGCTCAGTGTCAAGTCCGGGCTGGTGTCCGCGCTGACACTGTTGCCAATTCTCGTGGGGGTGTTAAAGTTGTTGTGTATTGTGAGGCGGAGCTCTTGCACCAAGGACCAGAGTCGTCGTCCTCGTGCCGTGGTGGTGCGGTAGCCCCAGTCAGTATGCTGACTGTTGAAGTCCCCTCCGATTATCAATGGATGCTTGCCTGCAATACGATGGAGATCTCGCAGTAGCGTTTCCAATGAAGCCATCGGATGAGACGGTGGGTGGTATATGTTTGCAATAAAAATAGATGGTGTGGAGTGTGTATGTTGTATGATTTCTGTGATCACGCAGGGCGTCTCGGAGGTGATCTGATGCGTTTGGTGTGTAATGGAGCGATGTATGAGTGTGGAAGCCCTGGGTGTATTCGTTGCGTCCGAGTGCGCGGATGTGTAACTGGGAAGTGTGGCAGGGGCATGTGTGTCCTGAAGGAGGAGGATGTGCGGCGTGGGAAGTGTGGGGAGGAGGAGTTGGAGGGGTGCGCGCTTGCCCCGGAAGCGGCGGCAGTTCCATTGCAGAATTGATAAAGAATTAGGTGGTAGCCCCGCCATACTGTAGCTTAGGTGGGGTGAGTATAGGTGGGTTGGGTAGGGAGTTTTGTGGGGTAGGTGGGCGGGATTGATAGGGGCGATTGGGCAGCTGCAGCGAGGGAAGGGCCTGCTCGATTGTTTGGAGGCGGGTGTCGTACCGTGCAAGGCCCATCTCAAGGGTGTGTACCATGCGCGTAAATGCCGCTTCAATTTGTTGTTCAAAGCGTTGAGATAGGTGGTCGGTGAGCTGAGTGAATTTTGCCTCTAGACGCGCATCCATTTCGGCGAGTTTAGCGTCCATGCGGGCCTCTAGAGATTGAAGGTCGGTCTGGGTGACGGGTGGGTGCTCTGTTGGGCGTTTTTTCTTGGGTGGGGGTGAGGTGGCGGTTTGGGAGTCAGATTGTTCCATGTTTTCACTGGGTGTTTGGGGTAGCGGTGTGGGTTGGGTGGGAGGTACGATTGGCGGAAGCGGTAGAGGGGTACAGGTGGGAGTCTTGATGAGAGAGCTAAGACGACTCACCTCCTCTCGCAGGGCCTGGAGCTCCCGGTCACGGGGGTCCTCCTGTGTGGGCGGGGGGATTGAAGCCTTGCTGGGAACGTTCAGTCTTTTGTCTGCTACTCTGTCCGCCCAGGAAAGCTGTGGAGGCTGTTGGTTCTGGCGGCGACGAGACGATGAGCGAGACGTGCTGGAGCGACGGACGCTGGAGCGGTCCGCGTCTCGTTCCGGTGTGCGGGAGATGTGCTGTTGTCGTGACGCGGGCGGTGAGCGGCGTCCCCTCGCTTTGCAGCCTTTAGTACCGGTCATGTGGGCGCCTCCACAGAGTATGCAGGCTGGGGTGCATGTCGGGGTGTCCTCTCGGGGGTGCGGGATACCGCATCTTGAACAGTTGTGCGTACGCTGAAGGGTACACACATCCGCGCGATGCCCTGGTTTTCTACAGTTTGTGCAAGCGTCCAGGTGTCCTCTGTACAGACTGCAGCTGTGGAGCCCGCCTCCGTAGGAGATGGTTCGGGGCACCGGACCCGTCCGGAAGGTGATAAGGATCGAACGGGTCTGTCCCATGCGGCGTGCATCAATGATGGGGATGCTAGGGTTGCCCGTGATGAGGTCGTCCAGAATCTGTGCTGGGGTTTCTTCCCAGTAGGCGTTAGTAATTACTCCTCTTGCTGCACCATCCGGGGGTGCGATGTAGGCGGTGACGGCGTAGACTTGGGTTCGGATGGAGAGTTGTTGGATGGCGACCAGGCGTAGCGCGTCGGCTTTATGCGGGGTACTCATCGTGCAGGTATTGTTGAGGGGGTGGATAATCAAGCTGGTGGCGTCTGGTGCTTGGAGGTCCTTGGCTGCAGTTAGCAGGGCCAGGCGAAGCTGGCGCGGTTGAAGGTCGGTTAAGGCAAGTCCCCCGGTTGAACGAAACACTGTCTTGTAGGTATCCTCAGGCAAACGCGGCTGGCGTTGCGACCTTTGCGCCGCGAGACGCGTCGCGCGCAGCTGGGACGCTTGGTGTACGAAATCCGCAGGTCGCGAGCCGGTGGCGGCGTTCGCCTGGTCCTGGATTTTCGGTGTTCCTTTCTGACGGGTGGGTAGGCTCAGGATATGATTCCAGTCCCTGGGATCATAGTCCTTTGGGTCGATGGTCTCTCCGATCACTTGGGCCTCCATACTTGACGAACGGTGTAGTGAAAAGATGGGCACTGCGTGGGTGGAAATCCGAACGAAATCGCCGTGTTTGTACAGAGCCGATGCGAAGCTCGTTCGCACTCGCTGGCCCCCTGGCGGCCTCCCCCGGTCTGTGGGAAACGGCGAGAAAGCCGCTTCCCATATGACTCCCGGCGAAAGCGGCCCGGGCAAGGGCGGTCAAGGGCGGTCGGTGAAGGTCTCGGTGGTTGCGGAGCGCGCCGACGACACGTCCGTTCCCTTCGGCCGACTCTGTTTGGGAAGCCGCCACTAAATGAGGACCGCAGCGTACGAGGGAATTTAAACTCTCCTGTCCGGAGGGATGTCGCTCGATGATGCTCATAACCGACGTCGGGCGTCCCTCGACGTTTCTTGAGCGCAGCGCACAGAGAAGGCCTCGTTCTCTCGTTCAGGTTCGCACGGGACACTGCAAAGTGACTTCGGGAGAGTTCACATTTTTGTTCTCGTTCCCGGCAAGCGTTAGAACTACGCTGAAACTCAACCGCTCAGTCAGCAAGCACGGCACAACCCTCACTAAGCCCTGCCAGGCTCTTTCCCCTTTTTATACCACTGCCTAGTTCCTTACAGTAGTCTAGCATCACTCAGAACGCGTCCACAAATTGAAAAATTGCACTAGAAAGCATATCATCACTTTGAAACACTAAACAAAAGCAATATGTTAAAAAAAAATCCTGCCTCAGGAAGAAAAACATCAGTAACAAACAATTTTGAGGCTGATTCCTACGTTAGGGGCTTCGACTTAAGCCATCGGCGTTACCGTTGAGAC
This sequence comes from Dermacentor variabilis, assembly GCF_050947875.1. Taxonomy (NCBI): domain Eukaryota; kingdom Metazoa; phylum Arthropoda; class Arachnida; order Ixodida; family Ixodidae; genus Dermacentor; species Dermacentor variabilis. The sequence goes on along the minus strand of NC_134577.1, from coordinate 111,110,030 downwards.
TCCCCTTTTTGTAACGCACCTCAAAGGAATATTGTTGTAAAGCGAGGCTCCAGCGCAGGAGGCGGCCATTTTTGGGAGAGATGGTCTGCAGCCATTGGAGAGGGCAGTGATCCGTCTCAATGATAAACCTCGAGCCGGCTAGATAGCATGACAATTTCTGAACGGCCCACACGAGACATGCACACTCTTTCTCGGTGGCGCTATACGCCTGCTCACGACTGGTCAGCTTACGACTAGCATACAGGACGGGGTGTTCTACTTCTCCATTTTCCCGTTGGCACAGTACAACGCCCATGCCTCGCTCACTAGCATCGCACTGAACAATGAACCCTTTTGTATAGTCTGGCGATCGTAGCACAGGCTGGTTTGTTAGGGCACTCTTTAGGGCGCTAAAAGCTCTTTCCTTTGTCTCGTCCCAGACGACTGTTTGAGGCTCTGTTTTTCTTAGAGCATCCGTCAGGGGAGCCGCGATATCAGAGTACCTAGGGATGTACCTCTGATAGTAGCCGGCGACACCCAAGAACGACCGAATATCGGTCTTTGTGCGCGGTTGCGGAAAGTCTCGCACAGCGGCCACTTTTATTTCAGAGGGGCGGCGACGACCCTGACCAATCACGTGACCGAGGTAGACAACCTCGGCCTGTGCTAACTGGCACTTAGGAGCCTTGACTGTCAAGCCCGCTTCGCGCAGGTGGGTTAGCACTGCCCGCAAGTGTGCCATATGCTCAGACCAGGATGCGGAGAATATCGCTACGTCGTCTAGATACGGTAAAGCGAATTCTTGCTGTCCCCGCAACACTTTATCCATGAGACTTGAAAAACAGTATGGCGCGTTCTTCAAACCAAAACTCAACACTTTAGGACGGAATGTTCCCATTGGTGAAATGAACGCCGCATACCCACCAGTCTCTTCGGGGGCGTGGGTTCGAATCCCACCGCTGCCACCAGATGTTTGGATCAGCGACGATGGTACGATCTGTTGGGAACTCGGCGCTGACGCCCGTGGTTGTACCTGGGTCGCAAGCCCCAAGGGTAGCGTTGGCCTGGCGGCCTGGGGTACAACTGGAAGCATCCGAAGGTCCCGGCAAAGCATGAGTCGACTGGTAACAACGAAACAACTTGTTTATTTTAACATCGCAAAGAGTTGGCGGTCAGGTTGACCGAAGTAGAGAGACGGGAGAGCACTTCACTCAACAGAAGAAATCGGAGCCCTCCTTTTGGCGTCCGGGGGCAGCTGTTTTTATACTCTCGCAGTTGAGGGCAAGAAGGAACCCCTCAAAAGACGAGCACGTGAATGTACAATGGGCTAATGGTGACGCACACTGTCGTAGCGATGCCGTAGCACCATGTCGAGCACGATCTCGTAGCACCCTGTCGTGGCGCTGCCGGTCGGACACAATGACTGTAATGAGAGGATGGTCCCTGCTTTGGCATCGCCTGTTTCGGGCACAATGACTGGAACGAGATCCCTGCTTTGGCATCGCCTGTTTCGGGCCCAATAACTGGAATGAGATCCCTGCTTTGGCATCGCCTGTTTCGGGCACAATGACTGGAATGCGAGGATGATCCCTAGGCGGTCGCATCGCCGCAGTCGCGCCTGGAAACACCTGGCGATGAGTGTTGCGGCGACGACGATCGGGCCAAAATGTCTGCCGCCCCGCCGCAGTCGCGCCGGCAAAACCACGTGTCGCAGGCGAAACGCAACAGCGGTAAAACACTATAAGTTAATATTTTTGCTTAGTACACAGTGTATCTCTCACTTTTTATTTTCGCTTTATTGTTTTGAAACTGTTTCCTATGCTGTAGCTTTTATTTCCATCGTCTTTTTTCCTGTTTATTCTACACGCTTGTGCAGTTTCGATGCACATAAGAATTCAAAGTGTGGTGGGCCAAATATGTTGCAGGTCTGAGCACACGGCGTGCGTACCATTGTTTAACATTAGTATACGCAATTAGTTATCTCTTGTTCTCAGAATAACTGCCACTGGCAAATACAAATTTGGTGAGCTTGAACTCTTTGAAAGGATACATGAAGGTCATTATTCACTGTGCTGCAGTTACTGCTGTATCATATGCGTAACAGCACCAACAGACGATCACGAGAAGGGGAACACATAAGACCCGTTTACATGAATGCGACAGTGGCACATCGCATTTCCAAGCGCGTTTGGGAAAGGCGATGCGACGCCGTTTACATGTAGCGCCTTAACTCTCGCGAGAATGTAGCGCCACATGGTGTCGTAGAAGGGAAGTGCAACCGACTTCCGGTGTAACTGGTTTCCGGTAGTAGGCAGAGTGCACGTTGGTGGTTGAGTGCCGAGAAATAGAAAGTTTTAGTTTAGCGTACGCAACATATAGCGTACGCTATACGCTATAGTGTAGCGGATGCAAAGCCGCGCACGTGTTTTGCAGCTTTAGTTTGCCAGCGAGATCTTTGGATCTCAGAGGCCATATGACGTCGTTGCGGCTATTTTCCGACTCTAGCGATAGGTAGCGCTGACATCTCGAATGTTTCTTTCGTTTGGCTTCGACTCGTTCGAAAAGAGGAGCGATCTCGAAAACACCACAAGGGTATCCATAATACTCTGTCGTCGAAGCGGCCTGAGACTAAGCAAAAGCCGTTTACACAATCATTTGCTGCGAACGAAGTGCATTTTACAAAAGCAACGCCAAATTCAATTCGAAGCGGGCAGCCGGGACTGCCGCCATGTTGATGGCTAATTCCTTCCCATCATTCCTAATGCGACGATCCTGCGTTTACATGCTCCGCGAGAGTCGACTCGCGCCCGTAAATCTACCCTCGCCTAGCGCACTAATGCGATGCGCCTTCCTAGCGTATTACTGCTGTTTACATGAATGTGATGCGCTAGAAATGCGATGCGATGCGACACTGTCGCATTCATGTAAACGCGGCTATACACACAGTGCCGGCTAACTGGTTTTGTTGTCAAGGATAGCACAGCTTATTTATGCCAGTGAAGCAAGGGAAATAAAGGGGGAAACACGTCAAGGGTGATAGCTTGCTAACAGCGGAAGCAGAATACAGCCAACCAAATACAACAATATGCAAACAATTATTTTTATTTGCCATCTGAAGCCCCGACAGCCACATCCAGAAGATCAAATTCATCATCAAAGAGAGCAAGGGAAGGGGTGCTAAAGCACCTGCTACCAAATTTTCTAATGTGGTAGGCTTCTAAACTGATGCGTGCGGTCATGTCACTGCCCTTTCCTAGAATCGTCTCTTTAAACCAGGCCACCCAATCAGTATACGTGGTAACGTTCGCAACTAAATGTGCATATTTATCATCTAGTTTTTTTTTAGTTTTTGAGTGTGTTCCCCTCAACGGTCAGTAACACAGAGACCAGGTTCCCCGGCGTAAAACATCCCACATGACCTGCGGATGCAATACACCACTTTAGTGGAACATTTCACTAATGGCGGTCGGTGGTTTTTCTGGCATCCACTTTTTCTGGCGTTACAGATACGTGGACACAACTTTCCCAGCCTAATTGGGGCAGAGAAACAAATTGAAATGCCGTGCCTACTTGCCACCTTCTTAATATTCTGGGGAAATTTCTGGATGTAAGGGACCACTTCGTGTATTAGGTGCCTTCCATTGATCCTCAGCCATTGTACTTCCTGATCCACACTTGAATTTTGGAAAGAGGATTTCTGAAATGACAGTCAAGACCAAGAGGGGGAACCCTGCAGCCAAAGGTAGTTTACCTGATTAATAAAACTGGGCTTAATCTGATGTGGGCACTATTTTCTGAACCGATGCCATACGCAACACCGCTATACCTCTCTTAATTATCTTGGAGTGTGCTGAGTCAAAGGGCAGCAACTCCTTCTTAGCTCGTCGGTACTAGTCCCAGCAGACATGTCCATCACAGAACATGATTTCTAGGTCTAAAATATGTAAACTTGAAAGGTCCGGGAGTTCATGGGTGAAACTCAACCCATGTCCATGTTTGCTAAAAATAGAGAAAAATTTGAATAATGCAGAAGAGGGGTAGGTGAAGGTGGGCTGCTTTTTTAAAAGCACTAAAAATTTTCAACATACGTAAAAAATTTTAAAGCCGGCATCCATTAAACATCTCTTCCAGTACATTTTCCACCTACGGCAAGAAAAATTTCTGAAACAATAGGGACTACGCAAGAGCCTATGCAGATGCCATCATGCTGCAAAAATGTCAGCGCGTCAAACACAATAAATGTAGTTAATTAAGGGAAAATGAGGCATCCAATAAATTGTAGCAATTGCTACAAAGGAAACCCATGCGGGTTCCTTGAAAGAAAAGCCTCGCAGTTGAAGAAAAATTCGTCCTAGTCCGGCACTCGAACCCGGGATCACTGCCTTTCCAGGGCAGCCACTCTACCAGCTTAGCTAACCCGGTGGCTAGCAGGTGGTAGAGTAGCAGATGTCAATCGTAGCAACTGCTACGATTAGGTGGATGTCTCATTTTCTCATGTATAATTACTTCTCTCCACCTTGCGGGTTTCCGCAGAACTATTACCACAATAAATGTAGAGTTCAAATGAAACTGCAATAAAGATAGAAAGTTATGAATGGAAAAATCGACGGTGTTCTGAAAGGATACGTCGCTGTTATCTTCAATGCAATCTTTTACAGACGCTAGCAGTTGATTCTGTGGAACAGAATTAAACAATTCCTGCACGTCTGCTGAAAAACCGAAACCAACCTGATCATTTCCCTCTAAAAACTGTACTACTGTGCCTGATTTCTTTAGAAGAAATGGGTCATTCAAAGCTAGCGTCTTGAGCTTCTTTAGCAAAAACTGGCTAACACACTTCTGCCACGATCCCTCTTCACTAGCAATACTGCTAAACGGACCTTCGGGCTTATGTGTCTTGGCTGTGAAAAAAACCCTCAAACTGTTCCCTCTGCTGTTCGATATATCCCTGGCAAACTTTCTGAGGTTAATTGCTTACAAAACTCCACAAACTTGGTTTTTACTCGCACTTCACTTTTCTCTCCGGGGTCAAAGTTCTTATTAGCCACTACCAAACCTTTTTTATTGTAAATTCCCTGCAACATCAACTATGCAACATGCTAAACAAGACAGTTCTCCTTTTTCATCCGGAAATGACTCGTCCATAATGAAGTAAGTGCCCTTTTCGGCCCTGTGAAACCAGCGCAGGAGCACGTGAAAAGGTTTTGCAGAATAAGTCGCTCAGGACAGGTTGCGTCTTCAGTGTTTTAAGGGCCATCCTGATTGGCTTGCGGTTCAGACGCTCGCATCTTTGTAGTGCCTAGCGGTACAGTTCATGGAGGGCAGGTGGAGGTGCATCTTGAATGAGTTGCTCCGGTGTTCAGGAGACAAGAAAATGACGCAAGATGGAAGCAGTGTCATGGGGGGCGTTCACATACCACATACCTGCCGTGGTTGCTCAGTGGCTATGGTGTTGGGCTGCCGAGCACGAGGTCGTGCGATCGGATCCCGGCCACGGCGGACGCATTTCGATGGGGGCGAAATGCGAAAACACCCGTGCACTTAGATTCAGGTGCACGTTAAAGAACCCCAGGTGGTCGAAATTTCCGGAGTCATCCACTACGACGTGCCTCATAATCAGAAAGTGGTTTTGGCACGTAAAACCCCATAATTTTTTTTCACATACCACTGACGATTATGCATAACTTCCAGAAAGGAAGCAAATTGGGGTGCAAGCTGATGTTCCTGCACATGATCCAACTGCATTGAATTGGAAAGTGGCCACTCAGGAAAAGATGATAATCGGGACCACTGCCTTCTTCAACGTTTTGACTGCCTGCTAAAACTTGCTCCAAATACCCCGGACTCGCACCGTAATAGATTGTTGAATGACACATCTTTTTTAAGAGCAACAACCTGATGCTTACGGAAGCTGACTAAGGGAGGGGGCTCGCCATTTTACCCAAGGGAATTTACAATGAAAAAGGTTTGGTAGCGGCTAATAAGAACAGTGTCCTCGGAGAGAAAAGTGAAGCGCGAGTAAAAACCAAGTTCGTTGAGTTTTGTAAGCAATCATACCTCGGAAAGTTTGCCAGGGACGTATCTAACAGCAGAGGGAACAGTTTGAGGGGGTTTTCACTGCCAAGACATATAAGCCCAAATTTTCGTTTAGTACTATAGTTAGTGAAGAGGGATCGTGGAAAAAGTGTGTTAGCCAGTTTTTGCTAAAGAAGCTCAAGACGTTAGCTTTCAACGACCCATCTCTTTTAAAAAAATGAGTCACAGTAGTACAGGTTTTAGAGGGAAATGATGATGTTGATCTTAAAACTTTTTGTGCGCGAACAAACAGGGACGAAGAATAGGGGCAACAAAGGACGAGCGCTTTCATGTTGGTTTCGGTTCTTCGGCAGGCATGCAGGACTTGTTTAATTCTGTTCCGTAGAATCAATTGCTAGCATGTGTCAAAGAGTGCATTGAAGATAACGGCGACGTATCCTTCCAGAACACCGTCGGTTTGGCCGTTCTTTATTTTCTATATTTATTGCAGTTTTATTTGAACTCGAATTTTATTACGTTTGACAAGCAGGCGTTTTTGCAGAGCGATGGCATCTGCATAGGTTCTTCCGTAGCCCCTATTCTATGTGACATTTTTCAGGCCAAGGTGGACAATACACTGGAACAGGTGTTTAATGGGGGGCCAGTTTCAAAAATTTTTAGGCGTGTTGACGATTGTTTAGTGCTTTTAAAAGCAACCCGCCTTCACCTACCCCTCTACAGTAGGCGAAGATTTATCTATTTTTAGCAATCATGGACGTGAGATGCCTTTCACCCTCGAACTCCCGGACCTTTAAATTTGAGTTTTCATGGCTGAAAATCATGTTCAGTGATGGACACGCTGGCTGGGCCTCCAACCCAGGGGCAAACGAGTTGCTGCCCTTTCACTCTGCACACTCCAATCCAATTAGGAGAGGTAAACAGGTGTTGTGTATGGAATCGGCTCTCCAAAAATTGTGGCCACATCAGCTTAAGCCCACTTTTCATAATCAGGTAAGCCGCTTTTTAGCTGCAGGGTTGCCCATCTAGGTCTCGACTGCCGTTTCAGAAGTCCTCCTTGAAAAGTTTAAGCGTGGATGTGGAAGTACAATGGCTGAGGATCAACTGAAGGCACCTAAGACAGAGGTGGTCCCTTAAATACACAAGCTTTCCCACAATCTTAAGGTGGCAAGTAGGCACGGTGTGCCAATTTGTTTCAATGCCCGAAATTAGCTGGGAAAGTTGTTTCCACGTGTCTGTAATGCCAGAAAACGTGGATGCCAGAAGAACCACCAACCGGCGTTAGTAAAATTTTCCACAGGAGTGGTGTATTGCATCCCCATGTCGTGTGGGATGTTTTATGTCGGTGAAATTGGTCTCTGTATCAATGACCGTTCAGGGGAACACGTTGAAAAACTGAAAAAAAGAACACTAGATGAGAAATACACACATTTAGTTGCGCACGTGAGCCAGTATACGAATTGTGTGGCCTGGTTGAAAGACACAACGGTTCTAGGAAAGAGCAGTGACAAGACTGCGTGCATCAGTTTAAAAGCCTTCCACATTAGAAAATTTGGTAGCAACTTCTTTAGCACCCCTTCATTTGCTCTATGATACTGAATGTGATCTTCTGGGGGCGGCTATCGGGGCTTCAGATTGCAAAGAAAAAGGAAAATAATTGTTTGCGTTTTGTTGTGTTTGATTGGCTTTATTGCGCTTGTGTTCTTGGCATGATGTCACCCTTGACATGATTTTCCCCTTCATTTCCCTTGCTTCACTCTGGCATATACAGGTGTCGCACATAACTTAATCCAAGAATTTAAAAATGAAAGGCGCGTGTGAAGCGAATGGAACCAAACCCATACTATTCGCAATAGCCTATTGTAACTCAGACAATTTTTTGTTGTCCCCATAACTCGCAAATAATTAAGTTTATTTACTGAACTTTTAGTTATTGGCTGAGGACCCCAAGTATGGTACGCAGATTTGTAGAGCAGTTTCAGAAACCACCGATCGAGTTCTTTCCTTTACTAAATGTCTCATGTGGTCGTTTTTTTCCGCGTTGCAAAGAAAGCCCATGAAATATGAAAAAGACCACGTGATGGAGCATAGTGGTATTGTGCTGCTCTCAAGCGTGCGCTCGTTGAACAAGGTCGGCTGCATCGCGACTGGTGACGATAAAGTGGCTGGGCATTCGTTATCTCATTGGCGGCGCACCACCTACAGCATGCATTTTTGGCGTCATCCGACGCGAACATGACCTTGTTCACCGAAGGCATGCTTGAGAGGAGCACAATACCACTGCGCAAGCGCTCTGTCACGTGGCTTGTTTCATATTTTGCGGGCTTTCTTTGCAACCCAGGAAGAATTACTATGTGAGGCGTATCGTTAAGCAAACAATTCGATGGGTGGTTTCTGAAGGGGCTATACAAATCTGCGTGTCATACTTGGGCTCCTCAGCCAATAATGAAAGAGTCGGGTAACTAAATGTAATGAATAATTAAGTTATGGGGAAAAGAAAAAGATATCGGCGTTACTATAGGCAATTGCGAATAGTATTCATTCGGCTTAGTTCGTTTCCAACATGCCTTTCATTATTTTTTAATTCTTGGCTCAAGTTATGTGACACACCTACAAGGTGCGCTGAGACACGCAAGGTGTGCTATCCTTGCCAATAAAATCAGTTGTTAGTCAGCGCTGTGTGTACGTGTCTGCCTTCTTGTGGTCTGTTTATGCTGTTACCCATGTGTTTCAAGATGAACCAGCTCTCCCAAAAGGAAGTATTGATGATGTTACTGCTGTACTGAGGTGGTTTCTAGTAAGCTTGATTTTTTTCTATCCCATTAATAACAATTTGGCAAGCTATGCCCATTCATGCAAATAGGCATTCTAGAAGTTAGGAGTCTATGTCCAGTTACATTATTTTTTACTTTAAGTCAACACAGTGTAGATCACGTAGCTGGTAGATCAGTGTATTGATGCTCAATCATTAAACAACACTAGTTCGTACATAGTGCTAAATTGTCTGGTTGCTTTTGCTATGGCATTTGCTCTTTGCTGTAGTGTTGCTCATCAAATGAATTTCGTTTCAACAGCACCACATGGGGCATTCCGATTGGCACTTGTTTAATTTTAATAGTGATAGTCAACCAACAAGCCCTAATTAAACAGCTGTCAAGAATAATTTCTAATACTTTGGGTCCCTTTTCATGAGTTCTGTTTCATACAATGCATTTGATCAGCACAGTGCACATTCATATATTCAGTCTGCTTGGTGCTGTTGAGGTCAGAATATCTTCAATCAGCAAGTCTAAACTATCATGGTGTCAGTAAGACTTCGATTATTGGGCCGATGAAAGCATTTTATCCCATTCTAAAAGTATCTTTGTTGAAACTCTGACGAAGATCGGCAGGCAAAAAAGCCCCGTTGCCATCACGTGGCTCATACCCAGTTCGTTCACTGGCTGCACCCTACCTGCTCTTCTCTACAACCCGAATAAACCCCCTTTACAAAACCACCAGTGCCTAGAACAAGGATCATATGCAGAGCAACTCGTAATAAGTTTTTAAGTTGGATGGGCGAGTATCTATAGGTAAGTATACCTGTGAATATACTTTATACATATCAGCTTGTGTTTTAGCCACACGAAAAAGCCTATGTTGTGTTTGCTGAAGTCAAATTTATGGTTGATACCTCTGCTTGTTTTTGTTTCGCACTTACAATTCTGTGGTCCCTTAAGCACTGTAGTCGTGTGGCAGCTGAAGTATTGCAGTAGTGTCGAAGTTAGCGTGCTACACTATGCCAACACATACCTATCACCGTATTCATTTTCTGAGAACCAGCTGTGTTCACTAGGTGAAATTTGTAATGTCCTTTTGAGTTTGCCGGTCAATTCATGTAACTTTTCAGGGCAGAATTTACACAGGAAGGGTAGGGAGACCATACAACATGACTCCTGCTAAGAAGTGTCTCTTTAGCTTCATGGAAGGATTCAAAATAACGATATAACTGGATATGTGCTTATGTTGTGCACAAGTTCTTTCTGAGGGAAGGTGTAAGTTGTAATATAAAGGTATAAAACCACGATAAACAGTATTTGCATAAAAAGAAAAGTAAATATGTGGAGAATGATTTCTATTCCTTGTCCTCTAGAAAGGACTCTTTTCTTGCATTGGCAATGAGGGCTGGCTCAGACGTGTCTTATTTATGTGGTATGCCTCACTGATATCTCTCGTCAATTATTAACCGTGGGTGAAAGCAGATAAACGATCTTAATTTACCCTGAGGCTCTATCGCGGCAATGCACGGCCAAGTTGAACGACCATACTGGTGATTTCTTTGGCACACATTTGGCACATTTAGCTATGGCCAGTCTTCCCTGTGTAGATTTGACCACGTGTGAAAGGAATACAGTACACTGCCTCACACACACACTAGACAAATTTGCTTTAACCCATTAGGGACCGGTTTCTTTATTTTCTTGCTATCTTGAAATAAATGTCATATCTTAACTTACATTTATACTAATAATTCACATGCAAGAAATTATTACTCTTGCCTAATTAGTTTTTGAAATATAGCCCGTGACCACATGGTCACACTGGGCCCTTACGCTACAGCAAAGTATGCGAAGTTAAAAACATTTATTTCAAGCCATCAAACATCACAAAAACATATATAGCGAATAGTCGAGCGCTTATTTAGTCCGATATGGTTTAAATCTTGGAATATACGTGCTGACGTCATACTTTGTGCATTGTGTGTGCACCGCGCTGTTGCAATTATCTCATGCACACCTCCACCTCTTGCCATTAGGTATTGGTGCAGCAAACTGGGCCACTTGGTCACACCGCGTACCAGTCAGGACATCACCAGTCTTTGGTATTCTGCGTTGACCAGGTCCTCTATGCGTATTGTCCCATCGCATCAGGTAGCTTTGTGCAATTCGCCTGCGGAATTCCACCTGCGTGACGTTGAACCCTGTGCTACCAATTAGCGCCCAAGCGTTGCTGATAGATACATCACAAAGTGAATACATCACTTTTTGCCACGGATTGCAATCCTATAGGCGCCTGCATTTGCATCCATTTGGTCCGTACCTCCTATAAATCTTGTACTTAGCAACAGTATTTGGATGGGCCACCTTGATTCGCTTCTTCTCAACACACGAGTACTTGCCCTATCGAGTACGGCGTTGTCAAAAAGATCGAAGAACTCAACAGGTAAAAAGTCCCTTTAAGCAGCAAAGTTTGGGTCGGGAAATATACCAAGGCCTGTCTGGAGATCACCCTTCGTCCACTTAGAAGCAGTGGATAATAGCAGTGGATGGCCGCATCAACTACAGAAGAAGAAACCTCTGATATTCTGTCACCTTGCTCTCCGAGGTTGTTATTGTCCGAGCCGCTTCCACCAATGCGGCGTCCGTCGGAGAAAACAGTTTCAGCGCCGGCTAATAGCTACCACCTGCTTAGAATGTCAATGAGCCCACCTGAGTCTTCATCGGCCGAGTTTTCACCCGAATAGCTGCTAGCCTCTGGCGGCTCGATATAAATCACTGACACATCGTCATGTTCCTCTACGACTGCTTTGCTATTTCTTCCAACATCAACCTTTTCAGACAATAAAATAAGAAATAATCACTACGAGAACGCGCCAACAGCCATGCAAGAGATGAGAATGCAGTTAAAAAATGAATGAAAAGTTAGGTAGCCTAAAGGCCCAGCGTGACCATATGGCAACGCGCAAGATAACACGTTCGTTCATGGATAAATAAAACATTAATCATTCACAAATGCTCATCGAAGGTCACATATTCAAAGAACAATACGGAGGTAAGGATATCTGACTATTGCTTAAAGAAGTAGTGAAAGAAAACACGCTTACCCCTTGGAGCAATGCATGGCAACGCTACTCCCAGAGCAACACTTATTCCCTCCTTTGCGAGGGGCTCCCACAAAACGACTGACCGCTGCTGCCACTTGGTATCTATGGGTTTGGCAGCACCACAGCCATGGCGATGAACGCTAAGCTTCGACGCTTATTTGTCACGCAGATGTTCCTGCTGTCTTACCTCCAGCATCACAGTGAGGAAATTCCTGGTGTCACCGATGGAACTGCCGGCCCCACGTCCTGGAACCCCACCGCCGAAGTGCTCTTCGCCGGCTGGCCATGCCATCCACCGTTTAGCACGATGCACTCAGCCCGGCTGAGTTGCTGCCCAGTGTTGCCGCCGCAAGAACCAAGCGGTGGGTATGCCGTCGACGTTCCGAGTAACTTCATCCAATCGACCATGCCTGCTGCATCACCGCTTGTACAGCCGGATGACACGCCTTCCAGCGCCCTCGGGACACCAAAACAAATCCAGCGCACGGCTGCGCTTAACCTGCCTCCGCCCTGGACTGCGCATGCCCTTGTGATACCGGCCACGTTTAATCGGGAGACATCTACACCCTCTCCGCACCTCTGCCATATAGGGCCACTCGGAACCCGCGCGGCCTTTCATGGGTTTGGCAGCACCACAGCCATGGCGATGAACGCTAAGCTTCGACGCTTATTTGTCACGCAGGTAAACTATCACTATTCCTTATTCGCGTCTCGACGTACTCGCTATGCTGCTTTATTGGTGCTGCCAAACCCAAGTTGTTGTTTTGCTATTCTTTTCGACTGTTTTCATGTTCTTCGGCAACTTCTAATTTTATCCGGTGACATTGAGCTTAACCCCGGACCTACCACCCGCGGCAATGAAGAACCTAATGATATATTAGAAGCACTGATCGAAATCCGTACTGGCCAAACTTCATTATTAAATGATATGAAGTCGATCAAGCAAAAGTTGTCCCAGAGCGACAAATCTTTTGATGAGATAAAAAAACGACTAACTAAGATAGAAGAAGACTGCTCAACACTTATCGCGGTAAAAAAAGAGGTCGACGAGCTCAGGACGCTCGCCGAACAGAGTGCAAATCAGATTGCGTCTATTCAGGCTAAACTTAATGACTCGGAAGATAGAGCGCGAAGATCAAATCTAGTATTTTTTGGTTTGAAAGACACTGAAAATGAAACATGGGCTGCATCCGAAGCCCTAGTGATTCAACACTGCAGTACACAACTTAACACCACCGTTGAACATTTAGACATAGAAAGAGCACACAGATTAGGTCGCTTTAATAGTAACAGAAATAGACCTATAATTGTCAAATTCGCGCATTTTAAAGTAAAAGAACGCGTGTTGTCATGCGCTAAAAAACTAAAAGGAACTGAATATCGGATCTCGGAAGACTACTCTTCTAACACGCTAACTGCTAGAAGACACCTAGTTCAGTTTGCCAAAGCGCAAAATACACCCTTCAAACTACGCCACGACAAATTACTAATGGGAAGTACAACTTACACATACGACCATAGTTCCGATAAGGTAGTCGCTCGATCACCGGGTTCCTAGCATCCGACCGTCGCAACAACCATCCCAATAACCATCCCTATAACTCCCTTTCATTTCTTTACACGAATATTCGCAGTATTCTTCCCAAACTTGATGCCCTCCAAGGCCTGCTCAGTACAACGGCATCGAACATAGTCCTTCTTACTGAAACTTGGCTTAATCCGTCTATTAATAATGCAGAAATTCTTTCACATTTTCCAAATTTTTCTATATTCCGACGCGACAGATCCCACAAAAAGGGGGGCGGCGTACTGATATGCGCACACGAATGTCTTCAGTGTGCTGAAATAACAGTAACAACGCCCTTAGAAATTGTCTTTGTGATAAGCAACGCTTCCCGCCCAGCCGTTGTTATCGGTACATGCTATCGTCCACCCGACGCAAACAGCTCTTTCGTAGCTGACTTCCATGAGGTGCTTCACACCGTAACAGTACTTTATCCCCAATCACCCATCATGCTGTTCGGCGGTTTCAACTTCCCTGCCATCAATTGGTTCAATATAGCTGAAACAACGTCAAAAAACAATGTCGAAAGTGATTTTCTTAATACGTGCCTTACGTTTGGCTTAACACAAATTGTCAGTAACCCCACGCGGCACAATGATAAGTCTTCTAACATATTAGACCTCATCCTTACTTCTCACTCCGATAATGTTTCACCACTGACGCACTTACCTGGCCTTAGCGATCATTCAGTGCTACATACCTCGTTTCAAAGTGACATCCCTGCCTTCACTAAAACTAGAAAGACTATTACGCTTTACGACAAAGGCAACTATACTGATATGAATATTAAACTAGCGGAATTTGCCAGCTCGTTCTTTACCGGTTTCTTAGAACGTTCTGTTGAAATTAACTGGCTTCTTTTCAAAAATAAAATGCATGAGCTGATAAAAACTTACATACCTACTATCACTGTAACTGAAAAGCACTCATCATCCTGGTTTAATACGACACTAAAGCGTCTCAACAATAAAAAGAAAAGGCTTTACCGCACTGCTAGGCATTCCAACTCTGAGTGCGCATGGCAGAAATACTACACAGCTGAAAAAACGTACCTATCCCTTGCTAGTCAAGCAAAACGCTCCTTTTCTTCGACTACCTTACCAAACATCCTGCGAAATAACTCCAAAAAATTCTGGAATATTATAAATCCAAAGCGTTCGCAACCACTTGCTCTGTGCGACGAGAAAAATAAGCCTATTCCTGATCAGGAAATCGCCGAAGCGCTTAATCATGCATTCTCTTCCGTGTTTACGAATGAGCCTAAAGGTGAACTTCCTGAATTCCCACTTTTAAGTTACCATACCATGCCCGCAATCACCTTCAGTTCTGATGGAATCAGGAAATGCATTGATTCCTTAAAGCTGTCGTCTTCACCTGGCATCGATGGTATTAATTCTAAAGTCTTAAAAAATACTAAATATGTAACAAGCAAGATATTATGTCACATTTTTCAGCAATCCTTATCATCAGGAGTGGTGCCGGATGACTGGAAAGTGGGTAAGGTTATTCCAGTCCCAAAGAAAGGTCCTTCATCATCATGTAGTAGCTACCGCCCAATTTCTGTAACTAGCGTCTGTTCGAAATTGATGGAACATGTGCTTTACTCCCACATTGCTTCATTCCTAACATCTGTCAGTTTCTTCCACCCTAACCAGTATGGCTTCCGTAAAGGTTTATCTTGTGATAGCCAATTAGCACTCTTTATAAATGACATAAGCTCTAACCTTGATCAAAACATTCCAGTTGATGCCCTCTTTTTAGATTTCGAAAAGGCGTTTGACAAAGTTCCGCATCAACGACTACTCCTAAAACTTTCTCGCTTGCACCTTAATCCCCTTGTTTTGAACTGGATACGAAATTTCTTAACTAACAGACAACAGTTTGTGTATGCTAACAACCACTCCTCCTCTAAAAGCCCTGTTCTCTCCGGTGTACCCCAAGGCACAGTTCTCGGGCCCCTCCTGTTCCTTATATATATTAATGATTTACCGGCTAATCTCACATCTAACATTCGCCTTTTTGCTGACGATTGTGTCATTTATCGCCCAATCCTAGCTGATACCGACAACCACGCATTACAAGATGATCTAGACAAAGTTACCTTGTGGTGCAGCATGTGGCTAACACTACAAAGACCTTACTAATAGCTTTTCATCGACGGAAGATTCACCATACTCCTAAGTACGTTCTCTGCAACTCGGAAATATCATCAGTGGAGTCATGCAAGTACCTAAGCCTTACACTCTCAAATAACCTTTCTTGGTCCCCTCATATTACGAACATCACTAACGAAGCCAATCGCACGCTTGGTTACTTCCGGCGCAACATGCGCTTCGTACCACCATCCCTAAAGATACTAACTTATCTAACTTTTGTCAGACCTAAGCTAGAATACGCATGCTCTGTTTGGGACCCACACCAAACCGCCCTTTCTAACACTCTAGAAGCAGTTCAGAATCGTGCAGCTCGCTATATTTATTCTGATCATTCTTACCACACTAGTGTCTCTCAGCTAAAGCTAAAAGCAGGATTTTCCAATCTAGATATAAGGCGTCATGTTTTCAGACTGTGCCTTTATCACAAATTTTATCATTCTGCTCCTAGTACTCCAGCCATCATTCCAGCACACCGCCAGTCTTGCCGATTATGTCATGAAAAATCTGTGTATCCTCCGCCTGCCCGGACCACTGCGCACCTACATTCTTTCTTTGTGAAGACTGCCCGGGACTGGAATGACCTTCCCGCCGACGCCGTGCACCACTCCAATCCACATCATTTCAAGGCTGCCATTGAGTCCATATTCCACTGAAGTGGTCACCCATCCCTCATGTAATACCCCACACTGGGGCCTTTGAGGTAATAATAAATAATAAAATAAATAAAAATAAAGGGAACTCTAATCTGTCAAACGGCACGTCAAAGGCGATTTTGGTGCCGTTTTGTTCATCGTAATTTATTGAAATCCACTGTGCAGACTACCGTGACCATATGGTCACGCTGGTCTTTAATGGGTGAAATAAGCAAACCTCGTTTGCCTGCTCACCTTTGTCAATTCATTTGTGGACTGTTGTGCATGTGTATACATCTGTAGGTGTGTGCAAATGTGTATCCCTAGCAGTCCCCAAGCACATTGAAAAAGGCAGCCAGGCTTGGATGGCTTGCTTAGTTAAAGATACCACGAAATTTGTATTGTGTCCGTTAGAAGTAGTGTAGTCTATTCCTTTGATCATCTGTATATTTGGTCAAATGTGCATGGGGCAGACTGGTTGGTGCCTCAACATGCACGCAGGAGAGCACCATATGTCCCACATGACAATGCATTGACATGACTGGTGCTGTGCATCAAATTTAGATTGTTCATGTTTTGTTCACCTCTGGTAACTGAATCTCCAACAATAACAGTAAGAAATACCACATAAAATAATAGGATGTGTCAGTGCGCCCTCACTCTGTGCTTTCTAATTCTATTTGTTATGGAAGTACTGTTTATCATGCTTTTGTACATTTGTACTGCAACATTTGCCCTCATTCTAAAAGGACGTTTGTGTAGTACAAGTGCACACGCAGTCTAAATATTTTCTGTATTTCTTCCATAAAAATAAACATTTAAACATTGAATTGATAGCTTTTGTGCCCTGTAGACGCTCTTTTGTCCCTTGTTGTGTTGCACGCAAAAGTTAATCATGAACATGCAACACTTTTCTCAATTACTCGTCAGTCACTGTTAAACTCCAAATGTGTCGAGCCAGGACATTCTTACCATTTACTTCACTTCCAGTCAGTATAGTACTATTCTGGCTTTTCATAAAGCATGCTGATATGTACTTCTGCATATATAGTTTATGTAATGATAGCCTCACAGCACAAGCCAAAAGTTGTAGAGGTAGAAGCTGTATTTTGGATATCACTAATTGCTCAGAGGGTGATCAGAGGCGGATACTAGGAGATCTTTTCTAATTGGCTGATACAACCTGTACCACACAGTAACTTCCTCTTGAGCGAGTTGGTCTTTGCTAAATGTCATACTGTTGTAGCGCAACAAACTGTAAAAATGTAAAAAGAAAGATTCTAAAGGACAGAAAGAAGGGAAGAAAGATGGCATTACAATCACAACTGTTTATTAGTCACAAAACTTGCTACAGATATACTGCGCACACTCTCAACATCAGGGGCAGCAAAAAGAGCAAGTGATAGGTCATCTTCTTTGTGTCAAGCCCAACAATTTCATTTCCACATCATATAAAAAAACAGTACTACTCTACTCTGGCTACTAGACTACTACTCTGGCTTTTCATAAAGAATGCTAATACGTACTTCTGCATTTATAGTTTATGTAATGATAGCCTCACTGCACAAGCCAAGAGTTTTAAAGGTAGAAGCTGTATTTTGGCTATGACTAATTTCTCAGAGGGTGATCAGAGGCGGATACTAGGAGAGCTCTTCTAATTGGCTGGTACAACCTGTACCACACAGTAACTTTCTCTAGAGCGAGTTGGTCTTTGCTAAATTCCATGCTGTTGTAGTGCAACAAACCGTAAAAAAAGGTTCTAAAGGACAGAGAGAAGGGAAAGAAAGATGGCACTACAGTCACAACTGTATATTAGTCACAAAACTTGCTACATATATACTGCACAAACTATCGACATCTGGGGCAGCAAAAAGAGCAAGTGACAGGTCATCTTGTTTGTGTCAAATCCAACAATTTCATTTCGGCATCACATAACAAACAGATATTTGACTAACACATGCTTCACCACTGACGTGAAAGTGATATGCTTCTAGTAGTTCCCGCGTGGTTTTATCTCTACTCTTACCTGGAATTCTCACCTCAGCAAAACGTGGCTTACAGGAGCACGATTTGCAGTGCGGAGCGAGATGGGCGTTCATATCCTTCTTAAAATTGTTTTTGTTCCCTCATTCGGTCAGTGACACAACGGCCAATCTGCCCGACATATGTTTTCCCATAACTTAGCGGTCTCTGGTAAACCACAGCAGTGGTCCACTTTTCCACACAGCTTTTCTGTCTAGTTTCAAGCATTATGTCCAGCGGCTTTTAATTGCCAAAATTCCTCATTCGGTCGTCACCTAGTGGCAGAAACCTCGCTGCAGAAACTCAAATATAGCAATAATTCCAAGGGGAGTGAGCGAAGTGAGCACGATTTCCGAAGAAAGGCTCCTTATTACCGCAGGGTGACCCCCAGCATCAATGCGGCGAACAGGGATGAGGCACCTGTTGTTTTCTTCCTCGAACAAGCTGTCTCGCCTATGTCCTGGAATCATGGGATGTGCAGTGCAAACGTACAAAGTCAAACATACAAAATACTACTAGGAAAAGTGCTCCACGGATGTTGTCTACCAGACACCGCTAAGCTACAGCAAAACCTACATCGGGCAGACTGGCCGTTGTGTGAACGACTCAATGAGGGAACACGCAAAAATTTAAAAACGGATATGAGCGCCATTTTTCTGCGTATTGCAGACAATGCTGCTGTACTGTGAACGACATTTTGGTGAAGTGAGAATCCTAGGTAAGAGTAGCGATAAAACTGCGCAGGAACTGCTAGAGGCATGTCACATTCGTATAACTGGTCAAGCATGTGTTAGTGAAGTATCTGCTTTGTTATATAATGCAAAAAGAAATTGTTGGGTTTGATGCAAAGAACATGACTTGTCGCTTCCTCTTTTCTTCCCCTGATGTCGAGAGTGTGCGCGGATATATATATGTAGCAAGTTTTGTGCCTAACTAACAGTTGTGAGTGTGGCGCCGTCTTTCTTTCCCTTTTTTCTATCCTTTAGAATTTTTCTTTTTCCAGTTTTTTGTGCTACAACACCATGCCGTAGAACCTGTACCACTTTCTACGCTTCACAAAGCTGAAACTCAACTTGGGCTCACTGAAACTGGTTATGTATTGCTTGTATAGTGTCTTTAAAGATTACTTTCAAACAGAGGTAAGCCATATAATTTTGTGTGGAGCCCCTATACTAATGCCACTGGACATACTTCTTTTTTGCTCCCAGCAGTTAGTGACATAAGACCAATGGCCGATTGCACAAATGATAAATATGCATAAAAATGCTTGATGTCAGATTTCTCAGGTTCCTGTAAACAAAGCAAACCAGCTGCTTTAATAAGAAAGTTTGGCAAACTGGGTGGGAATAGAACCTGGGGTGTGAAATGAGGACGCTTCTGTGATGCCACAATATACACGTGCTTTTGGAAGTAACCATTGCAGATGTAAACGCTACTGAGGGTGAGCTTTGCGTTTCGCCAAGAAGAAAAAATTGGTTGTCAGTCGCTTTAAGGTGTGCCTGGTGTATGTGTCATATTGCGCACGTCACATTGCAGCCATCTGGTTCACTAATGATGCCTTCACGTTCCCACACGTAAGCAGTCTTAACACGTACCTGCCCTTTTTTTATTGCAGGTACACCTAGGAAATGTATACATTGACGAGGAGTGGGACCTGCTCTAGTGCCCAGGCTAGGACTCATTGTTCGGCAAAGAACTGGCGAAACTGGTGTGGGGAGTCCTGGCACTTACGATAGGAGCATCACAGGGGCTCTTAATTGTTGCTTCTTGAACGAACACAATGTCACTGAGAAGCCGGCATTGAGCCTCCATACGCTGGAAGCTGTGAACAGTATCATTGACATTGTTTAAAATTTGTTTGCGTAATGTTTGTAACAATACATGTATTACAGCAAAATGATTAATTTTCCAGATGCATTTGATGCATATCTTTCGAGACGTGGTGCCCCTGAGAAGGAGAAGTCGCGGTGCTGAAAACGAACCGTAGCCTAGCAGACATGCTTAGAGAAATCAATTAAGTGTGTAATTGTAAACATGTGCACACGCAATAAACCTCGTTAATTTGAAGTCGTTGGAGCCATGCAAAATGTCAGGATTATGCAAACGCAACCAAAATAGTTTAAAGTATATATTTACACTTCGGCTTCCCACGGGAGCCTTGTTCACAATGAAACCAGCAGCAAAGTAGGTAGCCTTCTTATGTGCAGCTCAAAACATGATTAAGGTACTTGGCATACATGGACATGGATGATTAGAGATTCAATATAAAGGCACGTAGAATGATCTCATTCCTTAACAATCAAGCGAAACTTTTCCGAGTTAATTGTATGTGATGTAGTTGCGCAGTCTTTGGCCAGGGCATTCGATGCAAAGTTTCGTTTATGGACATCATTCCTGTGCTGTTTAAGTCTTTTTTTGAAATTACCGGTTTCTCCGATGTAGACATACCAACAGTTCGCACACCAAATGACCTTCACTACGCCTGAGAACTTTTCCTTTTCCGAAGGGTCTTTCACATGCATGAGCTCACGTTTAAGTTTTCGAACGTGCCCAGCCTGCACATCATATGACCACAACGCATGCAAGGGTCTCGCTTATGCAGGGGACATATGGTATTGAAGCCCATTTTTTGGAGGTCCAGGGTAGGTGGGTACTGCGTAAGCCAGCTGGCACCCTACTGAGTCAACGGAGTACTCAGGGTATCCGCAAGCCATCAATTCCCGCCGCACAAATGCATTGCCTGCCATGTGGTCTTCCGCTGTTGTGCACACATTTTTCATCCGACGAAGAAGAGAGCAGACAACGGACCTCTTTTGCGAATCAGAGAGAGAGATAGAAAGGCAAAGGAAAGACAGGGAGGTTAACCAGAGATAATCTCCGGTTGGCTACCCTGTACTGGGGGAGGGGAAAGGGGATGCAATAGGTGAGAAAGAAAGAAGGACAAAAAAGAAAGGAAAAAAAACTAAGCACACACACGCACTTACACACGAACTATTTCTGTGGGCACTGTCACGAAGCCCGCAAAGGCATTCCTAGTCTTACGCAGTGTCACTGTACAGTCCTGCGCCACACAGTGTACTGTCACAATTTGTCAGAAAGTCCCGTGTCTTTGAAGATCGCAGCAGCGCCTTCATAGCGGATCGCGCTGATGATCGCGTAGGCCAGATTCCAAGCATCTTGTTTTCTGTCATTGGGCGCTTGTCCAGTTTGTCTAAGGTGGCTGAAAGGACAGTTCTTTGTGGGTTAAAACGAGAGCACTGACAAAGAAGATGCTCGATCATTTCGTTGCACCCGCAGAAGTCACACAGTTTTCCTGTTATTCAAGATGTTTAGGAAGCTAACTCATACTGGTCGCTACCTCAACTACACATCGGTGCATCCTGCTTCGCAAAAGAGGTGTGTTGTTGTCTCTTCATCCGGCAAAATCAGGGTGCACCAATGTGTAGTTGAGGTAGCGCCCGGTGAGAGTTAGCTTCCTAAACACCTCGAATGACAAGTTTGGCCCTTTATGTTCCATGAGGCTGTCCAAGAATGACAGTTGGCCTTCAAATTGCACTTCTATGGTGAACTTAATTGCTGCTTTCATTATTGTTTAGGTGAGCCGTGAAGAGGTGAACGTTCTGTCTTTGCAAAACACTGAAACAGGCGACATATATGAAGACCTTAGGGGTCGATGTAAACGAGTTAACCTTGAGTTAAACCTCGACCTCTTCATGGCTCACCTAAATATGCAAGAAAAATTAGGTTCACCTTAGAAGTGGAATGTGAAGACCAACTGCCATTCTTGGACACCCTTGTGGCACGCGAAGGGCCGAACCTGTTATTCAAGATGTTTAGGAAGCAAACTCATACTGGTCGCTACCTCAACTACACATCGGTGCATCCTGCTTCGCAAAAGAGGTGTGTTGTCGTCTCTTCGTTTGGCATAAAATGCGGACATAACAGCGGGAAACCGCATCGCGTACAATGCATTTGGGCAGCGGGAATTGACGGCTTGGGGATACCCTGAGTACCTCATTGACTCAGTAGGGTGCCAACTGGCTCACGCAGTACCCACATACCCTGGACCCCTCAAAACAGACTTTGATACCGCACATCCGTGGTATAAGCGAGGAAGAGCATGTGGAAGAGCACGGCAGGAAGAAAAAATCCTGAAAGGCTCGCCAACTGTCACGAATTTCAGCTCTCCAGGAATGGACAGAGACACAATGCGAACTTGTTGAATATTTTCCCAAGACAAAATTATAACCCTAAACAAATGTACAGCAAATTACGTGCGCACAAAATAAATACTGCACACAAAAGAGATATTCACAAAACTAGGTATATATACAATCAAAACAAATGAGATATTAGCTGTATAATGTTCCTAGTCTGACTGGCCAAGTGACATATAGTCCCCAAGAATTGAATGTTCTGACCGTGAGAGTAGCAGTGAATGTCGGCATGGCGTGGCGCAAGATGTCAGCCTGTGTAGTTCCAACACGGCGTAGACACCGACCTTCGTTGTGACGAGGTTGTAGCGCCCTGAAGAGACTTGCGTTGCACAAGACGCGGTCTGGACTAGTTGGGCATTGTGTTGCTGACGTGGTCCGGTGATTGTGGTACTGGACAAGGCTGGTTAAGGTAGCGTGGCGTTGGGTCGGGGTCGCAGAGCACAGCCATGGCGATGTAGTCAGGTCTTGGAAGCTGTTGCTGGCCAACTCTCGGATGTCCCCTCGTCTGTCCGTGATGCCAAGCTGCTACACTCTAAGAAAAAAGAGAGTAAAAAGTGAGTCACGGCAACTTAACTCTCTTCTTTCTTCCAAAGACCCACTTTTGTGCGAGTAGAGTCAGAAAACAAAAGTCGACATTTGCGCATGGGTCGTTTGACTCTCAATAGTACGCAAAGAGTCGTCGTAGAAGATCGCGATTCCTCTGATATTCGAGATGAGTCTGGCGAGAGAAAGATTTTAATGCACGAGAAGGAATACCAGATAACCTCTCCTGTTTTAGGCAGGCCCTCGGGTTCCTGTCCTGGTTGTAATGCGGTGTATCATTCTTTCATCCTTCTCATGTTCTGCAATTACTTCGAACTCTATATATGGATTTTCCTTGACCATGTTTGTTGGTACCTCACACGCTTAAGCGATAGCTGGTTTCCTATGCTAAGGAAGACCTGGATTTGTCACACTGGATTCTGACCATAAGTAAATCTAAAAACAAGTATTGGCTACTAAAGAGATCACAGCAACGAGATAACAAGTTCTGTAGGCGCAGTCAACAGTGTCGATTGTAAATGTAATTCCGCGACTTAAAATTAAATTTTGAAGATTTAAGTTCCAAGATCAATATCTTATTATGAGGCTCACGGTAATGGAAAGCTGCAGATTCATTTTCAGCAGCTCGGGTTATTTAACGTGTACGGAATGCACGGTATACGCGCGTTCTCGCATTCTGTCCCCGTCGGAATGCGACTGCCGCGGTTGTGATTGGACCCGACACCTCGAACTCAGCAGCGAAACACCAAAGCCACTGGGCTACCGCAGGGCGTTGCGTTCCGCTACCACAAACAAATATTAGCGTACGCAACACTGCTTTAGAACCCCCTAGAAATATAGGGACAAAAATATAGCAGTTTCACCCGAATGCTGCATGAACCACTGCACCAACTATTGCACGAACCAAGGCTCGTAGATTCATCGGCTGAATAAACTGCAGTAAACATTTGCTTACTTCTGAAATTAGCAAGCACTGGGTCACGCGCGCACGTACAAACATCGACAGATCTCACTCAATGAACGCGAACACTCGCGGTCACAGCGTTGGCGTGATGAAGGGAACGAACAGAGCGGACCGAACGCTTCTGCTGCCTCTTCCTTCAAAGTGTCTCCGAAAAATTGCGCTGTCTGAGCGCCCCCCTCCCCCCCCCCCCAGCTTTGCATCCCTCGGAAATTATCTCCAAAACAGAGCGAGGGTGGCGGAAGACCGGGCTAGAGCAACGGCTAGAGCAACGGCTAGAGGAGGAGAAGCGCCCTAAACTAGCGCATCCCTCTCCCGGCTTGCGCGCGTTTTATCACGTGACCTCCTATATATACTTGGCTTGGGGCGCCCATCCAGCCCGGCTCAGCCTCGAACATTTCATTTAACGCGCATAGCCAACGGCGCGGGATAGGATCTTATCGCACTTGACTTTATACGTAAGTTCATGGTAACACCGACAGATATATTTCGACGGTTGTATCCATATAACTGCTATCGCAAAATTCGTAATAAACAGAAAATTTTACTAAGGACCAACAGCGCTGCTTCTCCACGTCGTGATACAGCGGTGAACGATATTTCTGGAAAATGTGTTGTTAAATCTCTCGCCAAACGACTGCGCTCGCATTTGGTGACAGCGGAACGCAATCGCAAGAAATTGTGGAGGAAATACCGGAGTTCTGGCAGCTTCAGGTTCACTGGATTATTCAGTAACGCCGGCGGTTTTGTAGTTCTACCTTACATAAGAGCAAACTGCACTCGACAGAGATCAAGGGCAGCTGCACCGTTATAGCTAAGCAAATTTAGCACAATTACGCCGCGTCTTCCCACTTCGAGCCCGCTCCGACAGCCTAACGATGGATATTTCAAACGTAACCACACTTCGAAGAGCAAATTTTGCTTCTGCGAAGTGAACGCAGCGGGTATTTCAATGGATGGTTACAACTTTCTTGTTTGTCCGGCAAGGTTTAACGTGACCCGGGCTCAGGTCTCTCACGGAGGAACGTCAAGGCCCTGTCTCAACGCCGCCTCGCGGGCTTGCTGGACTGCCCACATCTGGATTCCGAGGTCTGAGCTGCGCAGAGCGGCCGCCCACCTCGACGACAGGGTCTCCGGAGTAACTGCCATCCCTCCTATAACTACATTGCACTCCCACAGCATATGTTTGAGTGTTGCTGGTCCTTACTGGCACAATTTGCACGTGTCGTCCTGATGCTTATCTGGGAAGATACGTTTGAGACGGAATGGATTAGGGAACGTGTTTGTCTGGAGTTGTCGCCAGGCGACGGCCTGCCTCCTGTTCAATTCGGGACTCGGCGGTGGGTATATCCTTCTGGCGTTCAAATATGCACTGGCGATGTCGTTGTATCTGGTGAGCGTGTCCCGTTCTGCTCGAATAGCGTTCGCTATCGTGCGAGAGGCGTTGCCCTGTTCGGCGCGGCGGGTCATGTCTTGCGCCGTCCGGTGCGCCGTCTCGTTTAGGTTCGGGAGCGCGTCGCCTTCCGTGGTGACGTGCGCGGGGAACCATATGATCCTCGAGCTCGCGGTTTTGGATCTGCCCGCTTTGGCCAGAATGGGCAGGGCTTCCTTGGAAATTCGACCTTTGGCATAATTCTTTACAGCCGTTTGCGAGTCACTTAGTACGACTTCGCATTCCTGTTCTGTGAGGGCCAGCGCAATCGCTACTTCCTCCGCTATTTTCCAGTGTTTGGTGTATACACTGCATGTGGTTCTGATTTTTGACTCTGCGTCTATGACTACGGCGGCGTATGTTTGGCCGTTCGCATATTCGGCTGCGTCGACAAAGCGCGCGTTGCTCTCCCTGCCGCATGAACGGAGAAGAGCCTCGGCTCTTGCCTTTCTTCTACCTCGGTTGTAATCGGGGTGCACGTTTCTTGGGATGGTTGCCACCGTAATGGTCTCTCTGATTTTGTTGGGGATTTACATTTTCTGGCCGTGCTGGTTGTGGTACGTTATGCCGAGCGTGTTCATAATGTGTCTTCCCGTCGTGGTGGTCGACAGGCGTTCGAGCTGCGAGATGCGCTGTGCTTCGGCTATTTCTTCTATGGTGTTGTATGTGCCCAGCTGAGTCAGGAGCTCGGTGCTCGTCGATTCCGGTAGGTCCAGGGCTATCTTGTACGTTTTCCTTATGAGCGTGTTAATCTTGTTCTTTTCCGCGACGTACCAGTTGTGGTAGGCGGCTACATAGGCGATGTGGCTGACAACGAATGAGTGGATCAGTCGAATGACGTTGTCTTCCTTCATGCCCGCGTGTCTATTGGTTATTCTCTTTATGAGTCTCGTGGCACTGATGACTTTGCCTTCGATCTTCCTCATGGTTTCACCGTTAGCTCCGTTGGCCTCAATGATCATTCCGAGGATTTTGATCTTGTTTACTTTGGGGATTGCGTTTCCGTCTTGAGTGTACAGGCCGATTTTCTCGTACTGCCGGGGTCCTGTGTAGCTCTTTGGTGGCATGCCTCTGCGCGTGGGCCGGTAAAGGAGTAGTTCGGACTTGCTCGGGGAGCATTTGAGGCCCGTTCCTTGGAGGTACTCTTCCACTTTTTGAATGGCCGTTTGTAGTGCGTGTTCGATTTGCCCATCACTGCCACGGTCTGCCCATATCGTTATATCGCCTGCGTATATAGCGTGGTGGATTCCTGCGATTTTGCGTAGTTTGCTGGGGAGACCCAGCATGACTAAGTTGAAAAGGAGCGGAGATATAACTGAGCCCTGGTGGGTACCTGCACGTCCCTGGGTTCGTTCTTCGGAATCGAGGTCGCCAACCGTGAGGGTGGCTTTGCGATCGTTCAGAAAGTCCCTCACGTAGTTGTAGGACCTTTCCCCCAGGTTCAGTTTAGACACTGGCATAAGGATCGACTCGTGAGCGACGTTGTCGAATGCTTTCTCCAGGTCTAGTCCTAGGATGGCTCTGGTGTTTCTTGTCTTGTCGTCAAGGATCTGGTTCTTTAGTTGTAACATGACGTCCTGCGTGGACAGGCGGGATCGGAAGCCTATCATGGTGTGAGGGTAGGCTTCCGTCTCTTCTAGATGGCTGTTGATACGGCTCAGGAAGGCGTGTTCCAAGACCTTACCCACGCACGACGTGAGAGAGATTGGGCGTAGGTTCTCCAAACTCAACGGCTTTCCGTGCTTGGGCATGAGGATAGCCTTGGACCTCTTCCACTGCTCCGGGATGCGGCCTTCTCTCCAGCACTTGTTCATATAGCCCGTGAGTTTGGTAACAGACTTGTCATTCAGGTTTTTGAGCGTTTTGTTGTGAACCCTGTCCGATCCTGGAGGTGACTTGCTATTGAGTCCTTGGAGTGCTGTTCTGATTTCCGCCTCACTGAAGTCTTCATCTAACTTGGGACTAGGACTGCCAGTGTACCGGCCGTGCTCGACCGTAACTCGTGGCGGGAGGTATTTGTCGCAGAGTTTCATGACGATTTGCTTCTCGCTCGCCGTCCCTGTGTTAAATTCACGCGTGTTAAATTCATGGCTGTTTCATTCGTGAACATTACTTACGTGACGTAAAATTATCAGTGAGCAAAACAATTTTTATTTCAACGCGAGGAAAGAAAACCAAAACTAGCGCAACTGTTTTTCTCAGTTGTGCAGATACGAATGATCCAAAGCCGAAGCCGTCAATAGCATGACGCCATTTTGCAATTGCGTTGTAACTCGCGCGTGTACGTTGTCGTCGAGTGGTGGTTCTTTATTCTATGGAGTGGTTCTGAAAGCGCTGCGTTAGGGGCGACTGCAAGCAGGCGTTTTGACAAGTTACGGTGGGAACGTCTGTCCGTGCTGTGTGATTGCGACGAGGAGGACCGCCGCCAGCAGCGGCGTGTCGCCGATTTCCTCTTTGCCGACATTGAGCAAGTGCAGCTCGCCGGACCGTCACAAGCGCCGGAAGTGTTGCCTTTTGCACTGCGTTTTCCTTGTGATATGGGAGATCGCAACGCAGAGACGACCAGATGCATACGAAGGACAACCAGCGGAGAGTGACCTGTGCCATATTTCTCTTAACCTCCAAGGTAAGCATATCAGCTTTTGTTCCGAGTTTACAAACGGCGCGTACTCGTCCCTTCCGGTAAGGCTACATTTTGCGCCACGTTTCTCTTGGCAGTTCACAGGCGTTTCATAGGCTTGTGTGCGTGTATGTATGCGAAAAGACTACTGGCAGACGGAAGCCTCAGGAGAGCATCTGAAATTGTAGCAAAGCTGTACTGCCATAGATAAACACCGTTCTTAACGACTCCAATGACGAGTGGCCTGTCGCATCGAAAAATCCGTAGAATACCAAGTATTGCGTAACTTGAAGTGTAGATACAATGCTAGCACAAGTGTGACTTTCGCTTGCGAAGACAGGTTGTCGCAAAAACAGCTTCTGTATTCTGAAGATTTACTAGCGTTTTCGGTATATTAGCGCGAATAATAAAAACGCTACAACGCTGTATGGCAGTGTCAGGCGATGTGGCAGCGCGGATATTTTGCGTAGCGGTAAGGCGGCTCCATGCACGAGCGAACAGACACAACGCTTTAAAAGCGCTGAAGCAGAACAAATTTAATGTTCATTTGGCTGCAAGTCGGAAACACATTAGCTCACAATATAAGCCGATGTATAATGTTATTATTTTTTATGTAATCTTTATTTTCACGGTTGTAAATATTCAAAAGCATGAATTTGCTGCAACCTTTATATAGTAAATCCTAATAGGCTTACAAAACCTGGCTGTGTTATGTAGAAAACTTGTGGCATTCCTACTGGATTTTCTATTTTGAGTTCGGTGTTTTATGAAAAAGAGGGTCTTCTTATTTGTGGTCTTATGGTAGTGCAGATATTTGACAAGCAGAAATGAGTTGATTGCAAAGTTGTACCTCCCGGTGAGCTGCATATGAACCCAAGTTTATTCTGTCTTGGCTATTGTAATGTGCATATAACAATTTTAAGTATATACAGCTGTAGTTGGCTTAGTCGCTGTAGCGTATTTTGTAAAAGTAGAAGGCTATGATTATTTTACTGTTTTCATGCAGAAATACCCTTTTTTCTTGTACCAAGAAACGCTCACAGCCTTGAATGAAATGAAGTGTGGTGTATTTTTCTACTAATTGAATAAAGGAAATTTCGTCTGCGGTGTATCAGAGATTAGTTTAATTTCGTTTACTACACAGTGCGTTATCTCCTCTGCTACTGCTGTTGTTCTGTGCATTTTTGTAATTTTGAAATGTACTTTATTTTAGGTATTCAAGAAATGGCAACATCCAGAAGAAGACGCCATCTTATCCAGCACGTTATGGGTGAGACGGATCGTAGCAGGCACTTTTGCATATCTAATTAACATATGATGCTATTTGTTGTAATGTTTGTGTTCACTTTTCTAGCTTTTATTCATTTCAGCATTATTGTGCAAAGAGTAATACTTTTACATCGAGATAGAGTAATTGTTCATAGGAGAGACATGGCTGGAGGAGACGACACACATAAGCCTCCTTTGTCCGTATGTCTATGTTGCGCAGTTACTCTGTCGTTATCTACCAACAAGCCCAAGTTCTTCGTCAGCTACATTTACTAATTCTCCGTTATTACAATTTCATTGATACAACATTGAAAGTACAGAGGTACACAGGAAGAGAGACTTGAAAGATGAAGAGCAGTAGAACAAAGAGCATCGCTGAAGCCAATGTTTCGACAAAGTGAAGGAGATAAGTTTTCTTGTGAAAACATTGGCTTCAGCAAAATTTCTTGTTCTATCACTATTAACGATTAAAAGACAGTATTATTGTTCTTGCTGAAGTATTATGCAATATGGAACAAAAATTAACAGGTTGAAATCTCAGGAATGTGAAATTTCTTGTGTGTTACAAGAAATGCTATAGCGAAAGCCAGAAAAACAAGATGTAGAGAACCACATTGTTATTTTTCCCTACCCAGTTTGGCCAGCTTCATTCAGAGCTTGCACTTTGTTGCATTAATGACCACTGGAATTCATTATTTGAATTGCTTCGTGATTTACTTATATTTAGAGATGTTAAACTTGTTTTAATGCAGCTGAACATAGTGCA
This sequence comes from Dermacentor variabilis, assembly GCF_050947875.1. Classification (NCBI taxonomy): domain Eukaryota; kingdom Metazoa; phylum Arthropoda; class Arachnida; order Ixodida; family Ixodidae; genus Dermacentor; species Dermacentor variabilis. Next base: position 111,079,973 of record NC_134577.1, on the reverse strand, counting down.
TGTAAAAATATACAATGGCATTTTAGGAGGCTTGCAGTTGTCTTGCAGACCACTTGATGGTATGATCTCAGGTTTCCACCGAGCTTCCATGCACAAATCGGATGCACATTCTTTTTTGTCGTTGCTTTGATTTCCATAAACATAAGTACCATTTCCTCTTTGTCGACGTTCTAGGTGTGTTGTAGGACCTAACTGTTTATATTTATTTGTATTGGTATCCATGTTACACAGACAACTGCATCTTTCTTGTAATTTTGACATGGTAGGACTAAGAGCATTTGTGCAAATTTGCTGTAGGTACACTCTGGTAGCTCCCGCCCCAGCATCCTACCAACACCGTGTCCTGACTACGTCCACTAAGGAGTTCGAAGCCTTTGGCGGCTCCTGCCGCTGCGTCCTGCCACCACCGTGTCCTGACTACGTCCACTAGGGAGTTGGCATACTTCGTGATGATGCCAAGCAGGCTGGAAGCCGACAGAAAGATTAAGGTAAATACATGTAATTAATTGGCAACTTTTTGAGTGAAGTGGCTTGTCGCCACTGAGCAATGAAAGAATTAACTTGTAAGCAGTTTAGACTCCCTGCTATCGGTGCAGGAATGCTCAAGTCCATGCATTTTGCCTTAGCTGCCAAGAGGCTATGTGGATCAGACGAAACGCGATGCAAATATTGAAACTAGTAGGAGACCACTTGTACAATTTTTTTCTTGCTTAACACGAAACTGCTTTGATAAAGGTTTAACAATTTAAAAACTATACAGTGTACTCTCATACATGGTATTGGGCATAAACTTACTAGGACTGCCTCAATAGTAAGTATGCTGATAAACTTACACCAAAAGTGACTTTTTTTGCTAGTTCATCCTCACCTCTGTGCACTGCTGCATAATTTACCTTCCTGAAAGCAGTTTTTGCATGCAGCACAAGTCCTAAATATGTGGATTGCATAAATTTGCAGCTTTTGCTGTAAGCCAGTTCTATGAAAATAAAGTTAATAGGCCATTTTGTCGATTTTTATTGACCCATATTAAACTGAGCAGTGGCTAATAAGCAGTTCAATTTTTGGTGTAAGGCCTCTCTTTATTGTCCTGAAAAATTTGGCCCCCTTAATGAAGAACCAATTTTTTAGCTATGCCTTTTATGATGCATAGTTTGGTGCGTTACACAAAATCTCACTTAGTGCTTGAGCCAGTAAAAAAACTTTTTAAGTTAAGTATTTCTTGAAATTAACATTTGTCCTATATTGAAGGGTCTCCGGATTTTCAAAAAGAAATTTCAAGTGGCCGTGTGCCAGGTCGCGACAGCTCGCATGGAATAGCCTACTTACACAAATAGGGAGGGCTATACCCGCCGTGGTTGCTCAGTGGCTATGGTGTTGGGCTGCTGAGCACGAGGCCACGGGATCAAACCCTGGCCACGGCGGCCGCATTTCGATGGGGGCGAAATGCGAAAACACCCATGTTCTTAGATTTATGTGCCCATTAAAGCACCCCAGGTGGTCGAACTTTCCGGAGTCCTCCACTACGCCGTTTCTCATAATCAGTGGTTTTGGCACGTAAAACCCACTAATATAAATTTCTTTAGGGAGGGCCAAGTACACTTGACTTTATGTTAAGATACTATTATTGATCTACAAAAGACAAAATGAAACATTCCATCCTATAAGCAGCTATTCACATTCAATTACACTTTTGCACATTTGTATACCTCAAGTCAGGTGTCTTGTGTCTGTTTTCATTATCTGCTATGTGCCGATGGTAAACTTCAGGTTGGCCCTATGGTGAAGAATATTTTGGTGCTTATAGATATGGATCTGTGTTTTTCAGGTTGCCTAGAAATTTTACCCAAGCCGTTCCACACACTGGCCAGGCCTCTTGCAAACGCGTATAACCAGGCTAAACGCATGAGTGTCGAGTGAGTCCGGAGATCAAGGCAACCTGCTCAGCAATCAGCGTGCAACCTTTGGTGACCCCTCTACATATTCCACCTACAACACAGCTGCACCTCAGCTCCCACCTATCCCAACAGCGTCAACAGCTGTAGTCACTCATCGAACCATGGACGAATGTTGGGGTGAAGTGATTTGAAGAGACATTCTATGTGTCTCTTCAACTTCTTAACAAATACTTGTTACTATAATTCATATGTGTCTTTAGTACCTAGTTTTTAATGGTTCCTTTCTATTAGAATTCTCACCATCGATTGCTACTATTATAATGTTTGTCTGTCTTTATGCCTACTTTTTGGTAGTTCTTTTGTACTTGTGTATGTAATTGATAGGTTCATAATTGTTATACACAAGGCTAAAATGCAAACTTACGACATTTTTTTCTTCATTTTGATAATCTACAGCACTGGAAAGTGTTAAGGAATGTAACCTAACGTGGGCTTTGGTGCAGGAAAAATTTAAGAGCAATATAGGGTACTTATTTCAAACACCCATTATTTTTGGAAAAGTCAGGAATATAGGAGCACAGAAAGGAAAATATTAAACTAGAGAAACATGAGTTTCCCTCGTAAGTCTGATAATAAAGTGACTTCGTTTAAGTGCAAAGATACCAGTAATACTTGCATACAGGGTTTGAGAAACGAAAGCTATGGTGCCCTTGGCATTTCTCAGTGCCTATTTGCCACACTGACGAATGTCAAAGGCATCGTAGGTTTCATGCACACATTGGTTGTGTTACACTTTTGAGTATTGCATTTCTCAAACACAAAGGTTTACAGCAGTGCTTTAAATAGCAAATGCCTTTCCTAATTTATTAGTGCATGAGTAACAGTACAGATCATGTAAAAATTATTTTACAGACTATATGTCCATGGATGCATGGTTTAATGACATAGCACTGACGTGGTCGTGGGATGAGTGTCTTTAGTTCAGATTTAAATATTGGCTCCCAGGTCTGGGTTAGTCTCCTACACTGAGTAGTCTAGGTCAGAGCCCATTTAATAGAGAAAGTGAATTAAACTAGGAATTATAAACATCAAAAGATCTTGTTTAGGACACTAATGTGACAATCATCAAGGTTCTTTGGGCATTGATTTCCAAATTTGTGAGGATGTATTTTATGACTGGTTTCATTATTGCGAGAACAAATATTTGTTTATTGTCACACTAGAGTTGGCTGCCCCATTTGTATACAACCCCTTTAAAGGCTAAAAATTCAGAGTGTTACGCTATTTACTCGCATAATGATTGCACTTTTAAAAAAAATTTACTCAAATTCTGGGGTGCGATCATTACGCGGGTTAAATTTCGCGCAGAAAGAAAAAAATTTTCATCTGCCATTTGCTACGGGATGACAACAGGTCAACAAATAGGCGGCTGGCGCTGTATGTAGTGCGGGACACACAAAAAAAATGGTGGCCAGCAGAGCAAGCCAAACGCGCCGAACGCGATTTTTTTCTTCTCGTCAGTACATTAGGTGCCCTCAAACAGTTTCTTCCGTATCAGTAATGAATAATATCGGCAAGTGTGCGGCAAAAACATAGCCATGTCCACTTTGAGGGGACAGAAACAGATGGGCGCGCTTAGCTGCCAGCGGAAATTGCGGCATTTGTCTTCCCCACTATCCTAATATGGCACGTTTCCGCTAAGGGTGGGCGAATATCTTAGCTGCGTTACAAACGTCGGCGAATGAATAGGGTACACTTCTAACGTATCAGTGTAAACGTGGCTGCTATCATTGCCGGTCGCGATTTGTTACGTGCCCAGGAGTGCAGATAAGAATCAAAAGATGCCCTTTTTGTTGTTTTTGTTGACCACAACCAATATAAAGCCTAGACATAATAAAGGCAAGTTTGGTTGTAGCTCTTTTTTTTTGTCATAGAAGTGCGGAAAGTGATGACAGGAATGAAATGGGGCATCTGCTTAAGAATGTTTGGTACGTGCAGACCGCTTGGTTTGTCTTGAAGAGTCGTTCGCATAGCAATCGACAGATGGTAAGCGCGATCATTATTAGCCAGACTTGGCACATGACATATCGCTTCGGCAAGTTCGGGCTGCAATCTTACACGGGAAATAAAAAAAATCGAATTTTGATGACAAACTTTAGGGGTGCGATCATTACGCGAGTGCCATCATTATGCGAGTAAATACGATAATAGGCTGTTTTTTTTTGCGCAATCAATGTTAAGGGATGCAAATGGTGACATACAACAGAATGCAAAAATTACTAAGGAATGCAAGCAGGGCGTGGGGCTTTTTAGGCAGATGCGTGCTTGTGCTATTTTTAAGGCTCCCCTTGGTATGCCTAAAGGCATTTTCTAACGCTTTGGTAGAATACACTGACACTCACTTATTACGGGGAAATACTCCTCAAAACCACTTTTTTAAATATTTGTACTAGATATCTGAATATACTGTCATTCATGAGGTGTTTTATTAGATTTGAATTGTGATTGATTTTTGTGTAGCTGCTGTTTTTTAGTTATATCCTCCACAGTGGCAAAATATTTTTGTGGGCACTTTCTGGTGTATAAAATTTTCAGAGATAGCTTCATGCTGTATCTTATTTAGCTAGTTGTATACTTCAAAGCGGTGATACCTATCCAAACGGCTTGTACAATTACTGTAGCTATGCAAAAAATATTAGGCCACTTTAAATAATTTTACAGATTGCAATTTCAATTCGATATCAGCATTCTGCATATTTTGAAGAGTACGTATGCCAAATTTCGTTAGTATAGGACAATTATAAGTGCATAAGGTTATTATCATGCTATTGTGAGAAAAAGTTTTTCAAGTATATTCAATAATTTTTTTTTTCACAATAGCATGAGAAGTATGCAAGGTTAGTAGGCAGGCCTGTCTGCCTGCCTACTAATCTTGCATACTTCTAGTAACTTTACATGCTGTTTGAATAGATATTGGCACTTTGCAGTCTGCAAAGAGCTTAGTTAGCTACAGCACACTGCTTTTTGTGAAAATTTAGTACACAAGAAAGTACCCACAAAGATCACTGTATTTTCCTGTGTGATCACTGTGTAGGACATAACTGAAGAAGCAGCGAAAAAAAAATTCCAATGACATCTATGAAATCTGCATGAAGAACTCTACAATTTGCTCTCTTTTCAAACCTCTACTACAAGTAATAAAACTGTTTCGAGTAATATTCAATCAGCAAAACATGCCCCTTGCTATAGTGACCTGCAACATAGCGACGCAAATTGAAGGCAAGTCCTTTTGTCGAAGCGACTCTGGGCTGTCTTCCCAGGGGCTTCTGTTAAGCACTGAAATTTCCTGCATTTGCCAGAAGTGCAATACTAAAATGTTTGTGAATGCGCAGTTGATATTGACACACTAACAGAAAAAAAGACAGTTCCGTGAAAGGCAGAATCGACTATAACTTTGTTCGACATTTACATTTTGACTCCATATCTTTGTTTTGTGTTCTGTACTGAGTGTTTCAGCAGTGACTGCCGCTAAAAATTGAACATAACTGCTTCATGACAATGCGACAATTTTCGCTAACATAAATTTATAGCAGTGGCAGTCATTATAATTACACTACTCAATAAGTCTAGTTCGTAAGAACTCAGACTAGCACCAGTTCTGAGATACACAACCCAAAAAGGCATCATCAAATATGTTTATCTTCCGCACAGAATTGTCCCACAAGGCTTGCAAAATGTTTTGTGGCAAAGTAATATCTGCAACAGCAAAGCATGTTCCACCAAGTATGGCGATAAATATTTCAGAGCTGTCAGTCTGAGGACTTCTACAAATTAACAATACCTTGAGCGCTGACTAGCCTCAATAATGGGAAGTCAGCCATTTTGCTGAAATTATTAAAACTTCAATTATTGTGATCTTGTTTAAGAAAAATTCACAATTATAATGCAGTTCTAATCTCTGTCAATCTTGAATATATTTTCCAATTATTTTAAGACTACATTTTTGGTAATAGAGGTATTCATTGCAGAAAGACCTAGTACATGGCATTTAATAATCAAGGTACTGGTCATTGTAGACTTCCTGTCTTCAGCATTTGTTCTGTTGCACAGCTGTTTCTTGAAATCTGAAGGGAGGTACCCGCCTCCTTATGTTAGCAAGAAACAGGGAAATCTGTCAGTATATTTTGTTTAAAATACAGCTGATCAACCCGATAGTTAGGCTGCTTGCTAATTATAAATTGTAACGATAATAGTGCAGGACCATAAAACAGAGTGATGTTGACTCACAACTATGCCCAGCTGCATCCACGCAGCTGTGCCATACAACGTGCATGTGTTCAGAAGAGCCAGATGCCCCAGAGAGAAAGCAACAGTAACTCATTGTTGGTCATCTTGTACAAGCAGATTATGCGCTAGGTGTAATTTATGCTCAGTAAATACATAAATCAGTCATGTCAGGTGTCTTACTTTAGGTTGCAAGTTCGAAATTCATATAACCTTTCTTGTTTTTATTTCTTTTCCTTTGTGAGCATGAGTGACTTGGTCGCCTCCGCACATATTCTCAAAACTGTTTCTTCATCACTGGGAATCACGAAACTTAATTTACGTATAAAATTCCCAGTTACTGATATGGTAGGCTTCGAGCTTAATTCTGTTATCTTACGTATATGTTTATCTACGAAGTAGTTTTATCACGCAATGCACAGTGGGCACCCATATTACAAATGTCTGTTCTTGCTTTCTGCCCTGCTCTGGTGTTTTCAAAACCTAGCAATGGTGCAATGGCCTGTCAGCACCTGCAGAAAACTAGTAAAGTGGCTAAAGTTAAAGGTGAACAACATAATTCAGATACAACGCAAAAATATAAGTTCGAAATTGTCCCCCATAACCAGAGTTCCGCTTAGAATTTTAAAAAATTGGCATCCTGGTCTGGTGTGAGAATTGCTTTGGGCACCAAAGGGACTACGTAGCACCTGTGCTAGTGTACGCAACAAAGCAAACAAAATCACTCCAGATTGGAGCGGCAGTGGAAGGTTAAGCACAGATGTTTTATTTCACGCACCATTATTGTGGCTTATGATCTGCTTCTGTTCTGTGGGAACGCATACATTGGGAAGACAATCCTTCGCACCATTGTTACCTTAGCGGGACACCAGAGAAAGGTAGAAATCGAGAACAGGTACTCACACTTGGTTGCCCACAGTGTATTATCTGGATGTGTTTCACTCTACAAAAGACTACAGTGGTGGATAATCATAATGACAAAGACAAAAGAATTAAAAGAGGTATGTGTCAGTCATCTGTCCGTGACCTCCAACGTTTATAGAAACACTTCTTTCTGTATATGTGCCAAGCCGTAGGGAGGCTTTACGTAACTCAGTCATGCTTGCTAAGTTAAAGATCACAATAAGGAAAATCACAAGAACATTGTATGAGTGATTTGTAAATGTGGCACCTAATGTAACTTATTCATGTATGGGCTGAGGATAGATTACAGCCAGCGCATAATGTGCTCTTACAGGATGACTTGTGATGAGTAAAAGCCTTCCTCACATCTTCCTCTTTGTTTCTTTTGGATCTTTGTGCACTATGTGTATTGTTACAGCTACGTGCATGCTGCTGGGTATAGTTTGTGTTCTGCTTCCTCCCTTGTCCTCATCATTCATGCGCTATCTTTGCCGTAACAAAATACAGCTACCTGTGCTACTTATTTTGTCAACGTATTTGCATTATGGAGAGTTTTGTATTAGCGGTTATTTCTACCTGTGAAATTGTCTGTGTGAGCTATTATACTTAGTCTTGCAAAAGTATGTTTCTCAACATAAGTGTTGCTCTATTTATTTTTGTAATTTTGTGAAATATGAAGTTTTTATACACTATTGCATGTTGCATGACAGAATAAAATTAATGCACAAGTTTTTAATGTGGTGTTTTTCCGATCAATTTTCATCTCACGCTAACACGCAGAAATTGTGTGGTAAGACAGCTGCTTTGACTTAGATTGGATTATCAATTGCCAACCAGTTGTTTTCAGCAAGCATAGTATAATGCATAGATTATGTAATCTAAGTTGGAATATTGTTTTATTGCACTTCATTATCTGGGTCTCCTTTGTACATGAATGCAGCCTTCCTTGTTATGTGCAGCTTACTTGCTTAGAATGTTAACTCGTAAGTTAAGTCTTTTAGAACAGGGAAATTGGTACAAGTTATAAATCTTTTGACATATTATAAGAGACTTGTGAGGAGGTGGATTGAACTTCTACATGAGTTACATAATATTTTGGAGTCTCATTATGGTTCCGAGTGCATTGCAATGTCATGCATATGCAGCTGCAGGCTACATATTGGATATTTATTTAAGACGGTTTTCATTAGTTGGCTATTGATTCCAGTTTAATAGTAATGAAAGCTGTCTTGCTTTCATAGTGATTCCGTGCCGACTGATACATTTTAATTTTCCAGAAGAAAATAACAAAGATTGATGAAATATTAACTTTTTCTTGCTAACCTGCCATGTGCTTTTGGGCAAGTTTACTGTGGATTCTTTGTTATCCTATGTTGTCTTTTCACAGTAGTCTTCTTGAGAACTAGCTGTAGTTGTGTGTACTTACAGCAAGAGTCGTTCACTCATATTAAAAAGTGGCTCAACACTGCCATCCAAGAGTGAAACGACTTACATGAATTAGTTACCTTACTTTCTTTGCAAGAGACCGGCACCACGCACTAAGGGTAACTTGACACACACTGCTGGAGTCATCAGACTCATCTAGAATACTTACCTGTATTATTCTTGCAGTGTTCATGTGACACTTTATCTTGAGTCATCTGACTCATCCAGTATTTTTAACGGACTCCCTCAGCACTAGTCTTGTGACCCTTTTGAGAGCGTATAGGCGACTACTACAACAGAGTATGCATGACTATTGTGTGCGGAGTCACGTAAACACCTTGTATCGAGCACAGATAGTCGTGGGACTCTCGGCCAAAAGAGAGTTCGGGTGTCTCCCACAAAGTGCGTCATATACGTGACGTGTCGACTCTTCGAAAAGAGTAAGGGTTAGTGTGTACTTCCCAATTCCAAAGCACAGCTAGAGATGCGACTGCCTTGCTTCTCATCTATGTCAGCAATGCCCGCTCCTTGGACTTCTTCCCTTTCCTTCAATTTTTCTCTGATACTTCACATGCTTCCTCACCTCCTGTATCCGTTCTCCATTTCACTTACCGTTGTCGTCTACTCCATGTTATCGCACATGCTCTGCCGGTGACTCGTGACATTGTGAAAAGCGAAAGCATGCCAGCAAACGTATCCACTTGTCAGTCAGCAGTGTGTTTGTCTTTTGTTTTATCTCATCTGTTGGTACTGTTCCTTGCCAAGGTGGCTTGTATTCAACATATGAAAATAGTGCAGTGCAAACCGGAAAAGAGATAGTACCCTGGCTTGAATGGAAGCATACTTCGTTGACTTCACTTACAGAAATGCAAGGAGTGTACACCTTGAGACACTAGTTTATGGCATTGTAGGTCTTTGAGGCCGTGGAATTGGTTAACATGGCGAACACTTTTCTGCGTGCTTCACTTGATGATTCTTGCAAACCACAAGTGTTCTCAGCATATGTTCAAATGCGTGATGCCATTTTAATGTAATGTTTAACATGCCTCACTTCTCTGCTACTAGTGCACTTTTATTTCGTTGCTTATACGTACCATTTATTTACTTATTAGTTTGGTTTAATATCTGCAATGTCATTGTCTTACAGCGACACTGTTACGATGAGTTTTACAATGGTTACAGTCTATATGCTTTTTTTTTAATTATGTGCGATATATGCAGTGCCATTTAGGCTTCCACCTGCTGTTAAGGGGAATTACACTGTGGATGCAGCTACATTAATTGTAAATGCAACGCTGATTCGGAGCCTTGAATTTGTTTTGAAACGTAATTATCAACAATTATAAAATAAAAGTTACCTGCACATACCTTGTTTGAATACGTAGCTCATTTGCACGGTTTCTTAATAAGTAATTCATAATTTTTGGTTCTCGCATATTATTATGCTGGCTTTGTGTTACAAGTCAGCAAGGACCTTGTATGGCTGTCTGCCGTAAAAGCAGATGCCAAGATGCAGGCTACCACTAAACACTAGCCGGCATGCAGGCTACTACTAAAACAACCAGCCTCGACCATGCTCGAGCGGAGCAGCACTTCCTGTGTGCAAGCAACGCTGTGAGGCAGCAATTAGATCCCTTGTTCCTCTAAAGGGTGTGAGAAATCTCTTATAACAGTGTTGTCAGGTTGGCACACTTCTCTGGAAAATTTTGTATTTCTTCCCCAGATGTTATGGAACGAAGCTTCCAAAAGTTGTCATTTCCACTAGTCCACATGTTTTTTATGATCCACTCTTCAGCACTGCCTGTTTTTTGCCTTTCTTAATCGTCAGAAGTGAGCCCAGACGGTTATTCTAAGGCTCTGTAAGCCTTGCACTAGGAGCAATGTCCAGGTGGAATATCAGTAAGGAGGCTTAGATAATGGCCATCAGAAGCTCACTTGTCATTATTCTGCAACTTTTGTTGCGTTTCTTCAGACAGCTTTTTCTTTCAATGTTATTGTGTTAGGGAATTTAGGCATGATGTATGTTAGGAGCTAAGGGCTTGATCCACCGGCATCAAAGTTCCTAGAGTCAGTCTGTGCAAGGAATTGTGATGGGGTGCTGCTATTAAGGGCTGCTTTTACCCGCTCTTAAAATCGGGGTACAATACAATGAACATATTACCATCCCGTATGACTCTCTCTTAGCCACAATGTTTGCCTTTCGGTACTATGGGGAAAAAAGCAAAGCTGAACTCTGCTTTATATATTCCACTCTGCCAGCTTGTTACAGTAAAAATGGCACTATTAGAGCCTACCATAACTTTCATTTTCCTAATCATTTAATTTTGAAGTGCAATAAGTGTTTTGGCGTCATCTCCACTTTTCGCTGCTTTAACTCTGGCCGATGTCAATATCAATGAGAAATGATGTCCTCTTTACTCTTTGCTTTACCTTTGTAGTACCACAGTCTAGATTTGTCAGAGAATGCACTTCTATAACTATGTTATTTCTACAATGACTGTATTGCACCTTGTTTAGGCATTATGGCCGGTTTCCATGTATTTTTGATCTACTTCATAAGGTCATGGCTTAAACCTGCAACTGGATGAGTTGCTTTCTATTCTTAGTGTCTGGTTTGTGCAGATAACTCATGGGCAAGAAAGAATCAAAAACCAGTCGAGAGTTTGTGCTTGTGTTGTACATTTTTTCCTTGCCTCTGTACTTATGCAACAAATTTATTTTCTACAATGCACTACTTTGCCTACTTTTGTTTGCATCTTCCAGCTTGCAAACCAATATATTGCGTATTTCTCAGTGTGGGAAATCACTATTGAAAATTCCTAAATCGGCATACTAGCCGAGTCATGTGAACAGATACACCCATATGTTCCTGTAATACCTCCATGAACGATGTAAAGAAATACTATGGTACTTTGAAAAACCTCCCTCGAATGCAAAAAAAAAGTATTCCCATAGTTCCCTGACAATGCTCCTGGATGGATGTAAACATATACTCCAACTGTTACCTACAAAAGCTCCTGCAAGGATGTAAACATATACTCCCATAGTTCCCCGCAAAAGCTCTTCAATGGATCTAAACATATACCCAGAGCTTCCTGCAAAAGCGCCGTGATGGATGTAAACACATGCTCCCATAATTCCCTACATAAACTCCTTGATGGACGTAAACATATACCCCCATAGTTCCCTGCAAAAGCTCTTTGATGGAGGTAAACATATACTCCCATAGTTTCCTACAAAATCTCCGCGGTGGAGATAAACATGTGCTCTTAAAGTTCCCTACAATATCACCCCAATGGAGGTAAACATGTGCTCCCATAGTTCCCTGCAAAAGCTCTTTGATGGAGCTAAACATATACTCCCATAGCTCCCTGCAAAAGGTCCGCGATGGAGGTAAAGATATACTCCCGTAGTTCCGCGCAGAAGCTCCGCGATGGAAGTAAACATATACTTCCATACGTAAATCCACAACCTCCGTTCAGCAGCGAAGTATATTAAACTCCCATCGGGGAATGCGCTAGAGGACAAGTCCTTTACTCCGATCTCGGATCATTTTTGCTAACGGTGTATAAATGCCAGCTGCTTAAAAGTTAGCCAGATGGGGAAAGCGTTTGCAAAAATATGCGCAAAGATTGCATTTTCAATTAATACTGCCTTTGAATGTAATTCTTACGCAAGTCTTTCAAAGTGCCGTACGGCCGTTATCAGTTGTGTTTACCAATGTCCTTGATAACTGGTTGTTACACCAACTCTAAGTTTGGTGGATATGGGGGCCACATTAAGTGCAACAAGTGACTCAGCTTTAACGTTCCTCCCTTGACTAGAAACGTTGCAATAAATGCTGAACGCGCCTTATTTTCTGCATGTTATGCGCTATACGGCCTTCGTAGTGGCTTCCTAGATTCCCTCGGTGAAATAAAAAAAGGGAACTTGATCTTATTTGTTTTAAATGAGAAGCAAGTGATAGGGAATGTGTTTAAGATCCGTGAACAAATTACGGCATCAACGGTAAATTACGCACTGAAACTATGCGGAGCATTATGCATGTATTTTACGAGAAACAGAATTTATTCTCCATTCTGGGGTGAACTATAAACGACACAAATCCCATCTAGCGAAAGTTGGGCGATATTATGACAAATTTTCGTGCGATACGAGAACTGTGTGGGTAAATTAGCCGCTTTGTGAAAAAAATTGTTAACAAGTATCCGAATGAACACTTATGCATTGTCCCTCAGGAACATGAACGTATTTGCTATGGCTAGTTTCGCCTCGTTGTACCAAGACCTATAGCTGTGCCTACCACCTAGTTTACCCCCTCGCGACCAGATCAAGTGGCTCGGCATTGCATTTCATTGTTGTTCGGAATGCAAAGAATGACAGGTCATTCAGTGAAAGTATCTTAGACGAGATATGCACACATTTACACAGCTGTCTGCCCACCTTGTTGTTTTGTAAGGCAAGTGACGTGCCCAATGCTGGTTATATTTGACAATTGGCAGCATCATACCACAGAGTTCTAAGTTGTGCTCCTCAGCTCAACACTACGCAAAACATTGTGTTTGCGCTGCTGAATTTCCTGAAATCTATAAGGTTTTATGAGAGACTTAAGGAACGCGGCTCTCTACGCTCTTACAAAAATGCTTATTACCATTCTGTACAATTTCTCATAACCTCCATGTGACTTTAGTGTCATCCTATCTATATATACAGTCTAGTAACATTGTTTACACATTGCCAAGAAAAGCCTAGTTACTTTTCTACAAAAATATGTTTTCTAAAAAAATGGGATTGGTAACTGAAGTTACTTTTTGAAAGGGCAATTTTTATAGAGTGCCCTTGAAAAATATCCGAAGAAAACCATACACCCTAATAAGAAACTTGTGCGCAGCTTTACACGTGTTTTATTTCGCGACATATTAAGCCAAATAATTTCAGACCAAAATAACCGTACCAATTAGCATTGTCTCATTGCCATCAGTGCATTCGCAGAAGGGGAACTATGGGAACGGTGACATGATGACCGGAATCGGAGCCAGCTCTGGAAGCCGACAACAAAGGCGCGAGCGATATATTGAGGAAAGTAGTGTGAGACCGAAATCAGTGCATCGACTGGCAGGGAGCCAGTGCCCTCAGCACCTTCGCAGACGAAAGCACAATATTGGAACGTTGGAATCATGAGCGACATCGCAGCAAGCACTGGAAGACGACGGCTACAAAAGCGCGAGTGGTATCATCATCATCATCATCATCATCATCAGCCTGGTTACGCCCACTGCAGGCCAAAGGCCTCTCCCATGGTTCTCCAACAACCCCGGTCATGTACTAATTGTGGCCATGCCGTCCCTGCAAATTTCTTAATCTCATCCGCCCACCTAACTTTCTGCCGCCCCTGCTACGCTTCCCTTCCCTTGGGATCCAGTCCGTAACCCTTAATGACCATCCGTTATCTTCCCTCCTCATTACATGTCCTGCCCATGCCCATTTCTTTTTCTTGATTTCAACTAAGATGTCATTAACTCGCGTTTGTTCCCTCACCCAATCTGCTCTTTTCTTATCCCTTAACGTTACACCTATCATTCTTCTTTCCATAGCTCGTTGTGTCGTCCTCAATTTGAGTAGAACCCTTTTAGTAAGCCTCCAGGTTTCTGCCCCGTAGGTAAGTACTGGTATGACACAGCTATTATATACTTTTCTCTTGAGGGATAATGGCAACCTGCTGTTCATGATTTGGGAATGCCTGCCAAACGCACCCCAGCCCATTCTTATTCTTCTCATTATTTCCGTCTCATGATCCGGATCCGCCGTCACTACCTGCCCTAAGTAGATGTATTCCCTTACGACTTCCAGTGCCTCGCTGCCCATTGTAAATTGCTGTTCTCTCCCGAGACTGTTAAGCATTACTTTAGTTTTCTGCAGATTAATTTTTAGACCCACTCTTCTGCTTTGCCTCTCCAGGTCAGTGAGCATGCATTGCAATTGGTCCCCAGAGTTACTAAGCAAGGCAATATCATCAGCGAATCGCAAGTTACTAAGGTATTCTCCATTAACTTTTATCCCCAATTCATCCCAATCCAGGTCTCTGAATACCTCCTGTAAACACGCTGAGAATAGCATTGGAGATATCGTATCTCCCTGCCTGACGCCTTTCTGTATTGGGATTTTGTTGCTTGCTTTATGGAGGACCACGGTGGCTGTGGAGCCGCTATAGATATCTTCCAGTATTTTTACATATGGCTCATCTACACCCTGATTCCGTAATGCCTCCATGACTGCTGAGGTTTCGACTGAATCAAACGCTTTCTCGTAATCAATGAAAGCTATATATAAGGGTTGGTTATATTCTGCACATTTCTCTATCACTTGATTGATAGTGTGAATATGGTCTATTGTTGAGTAGCCTTTACGGAATCCTGCCTGGTCCTTTGGTGGACAGAAGTCTAAGGTGTTCCTGATTCTATTTGCAATTACCTTAGTAAATAATTTGTAGGCAACGGACAGTAAGCTGATCGGTCTATAATTTTTCAAGTCTTTGGCGTCCCCTTTCTTATGGACTAGGATTATGTTAGCGTTCTTCCAAGATTGCGGTACGCTCGAGGTCATGAGGCATTGCGTATACAGGGTGGCCAGTTTCTCTAGAACAATCTGTCCACCATCCTTCAACAAATCTGCTGTTACCTGATCCTCCCCGAGCGGTATCCTCGCCGAGCGAGTGGTATAATGAGGCATTGAGACTGAAATCACAACGCTGACTGGCAGTTGGTAAGTGCCGCCAGCGCTTTCACAGAGGGAGGAGCAGTATGACAACGCTAGAACAATGAATGGCATCGGAGCCAGCTGTGGAAGGCGACGACGACGACGAAGGCGCGAACAGTGGCACGAGCGCGACGGACAGTATGGGAACGCTGGCAAGATGAGCGGCATTTGAGGCAGCTGTGGATGACGACGACGACGAATGCGCGAGTAGTGACATCAGCGCGTACGCGGGCTTACGCCTGTTTCACATGATGCGATTTTCGTCGCACCAGAAGTGCGATTTCCGTCGTTTGCGATGAAAATCGCAGTCGCAGTGCCGACCCCCCGATTTTCGGCTTGCGACCAACCGGTTGGTCGCACAGTCGCACCGTCGCACCGATCGCTGCAATTTGCCGTCGAAATTGCGCGGAGAGCTGTCAACGGAGCTATTTCGCCGGTTTGTTTTGGAAAATGGCGTCGCGCACGACAAGTGCAATGCGCGGAGACGTGAATCGTCGAATTCGGTGCGTACGCGAAGGGAAAATAAAAAAAAACGTACCGCAGATTGCATTCTCCGATCGCTATGTGTTTGTTGACACGCTACACAGCAAATGAAGTGCATTTTCACCTTTGCTTCGTACGCCTTTGCGAGTTGTCAGTGCTAGGAGGGGTACGATCCCCAGCAGACGACGAGGTCCTCACAATTTTCTTTTGTTGAGTAGCATGTAAAAATTGCGCTTACGGAGCAGCTTGAATTATTTCAACCTCGGCAAGGCCAAATTACAAGACAGCAAAGTACCTGAAGTTTCAACGTTGCGCTGAACGCGGTACCGTTCAGTTGCGTTTTCTTGTCGGATTTCAAGCATGAATTTCCCGATGCATCTTGAGAGCTTATCTTGCCTCTTATTAAATTTGACAGAGCATAAGTGTAGGCTATCGTAATGAATGTGCTCCGATAGCATTAAATCCGTGGCTTGAATAAAATATTACAAGCACGTTAAGTTGCACCTCTTCTCTGGAGAATTTTTTTTTCTTGCACAGGAACCAATAAACGTTGACTATGTTGCGGACTTTGTATCCTTACTGCATCTGTATGAACACTTGCTCTGCAAGGTAATTAACTGTACAGCAAGTAGATTAAGTAAATTGCTTGCTATAGTGGCACAGTGACAACGTACCCTCCTGCACAATCATGTATAACTCGTGCAACAATGCGAAAAGCAGGCAAACGGCCTGCTCTTGTGGGGATAGAACAGTATAAACGACACGCTGAAGAAAAGTAAATCAAAACTGTGCAGTGAAGTCAGCCAGTACAAGCAGTTCTTGCATGTTCAGAGCTGATCAAGTGTGCAGAAACATCCATGCCTTACATGTTTTTAGTAAGTTTCTAATAAGTTTGTGATCACATATATTAGTGCGTAAACCCATATAACAATATCCGCTGCGATTACTATCTTTAAAAGTAATAAAATACCATGCCACTTGCAAGAACATATCTCACCCGAGGATTCTAGAACAAAGTTCTGCATTTCAACTATACAAAATATGTGGTTTATTCAATAAAGTCCACAAACTGGGCTTTTTTGCAATTACAAACTTATTCCAAACTTTACTTTAATACAGGCAAGAAAAAAAATTATAGACAGAAATATTGTTCTTCAATTTGTTCACCTGCCACTATGGCTATAGCATTCTGCTGCTAACACAAGGCGAGGGGTTGATTTGCCAGCCATGGAAGCCGCATTTCGATGGGAGTCATAGGTGAGAAAAAAAGGTCTTGCACATAGATTTAGTTCATCACCTTTTATTGAACCCTTACACTTCAAAATACTGTTGCATAGGGGGGCATGCTTATGCAAAATCTAACACCAATAGAACGCAAAGGGCAGAATTGTAAAACAACTATCTTTCGTGATAATTCAAGTGTGCAAATATTCATTGCATCAATATGTATTGTTCAAGAGCACTGCACAAATAAGCATGATCAGGTATAGCAAGTACTCTGTGAGCAAGCTGGTTCTACAGATGTATAAATGTCAAGGCATGAATGCTCATACTACGCGCACACATTGCACAATGAAAACCTTTTTCAAGAGTTGTTCGTTCTGGTAGATATGAGTGGGCCATAAGCAGCAGAAGCTTTATTGCAGGACATTGTGTAATACCGCTTATGAAACAATGAAAAGAGTGAAGAGGCTTTTAACGGCAATACCTCATGCTGCTCTAATAAGAGAAACGATGAGCAAAAACATTTCTGGTAGAGCACTTAAACAGTAACTTTCTGACAGACAGAACATTCCAGGTGAGAGTTGGACGTACATTTGGCCCACACACACCAACAACACGGGCATACTACTAGAAATACTACAGCCTATGGTGTATTACAGTCTATGGGAAAGCTATCTTATACAGAAATCAAGAATGATGCAACAAGCCCTCGACAACATTGCAGACTATCTTGGCCAGTCTGGCCTCTCGCTTTCCGATAAGTCAGCTCATATCGACGTCGGAAAAAAAAGAAAGACTAGAATCAAGAACTACCCCAAATTGGAGATTGTGATCCACATAGCTGGACAAATATGCCTGCAAGTCAACATCCACAAATCCTCAGCTAGTGTAAGCCCATGCCGGCAAAGCCAGCACGTGGGTGAAACAACAATGCAATGCCTGGACGCAACTTCCACACCTGGTGAAAAGAATAATCTCGAAATAATGGGGGTGGACGAGTGGATACTATAGAAAATCGCAGATGCTGTGCTTGTGTCCAAGGTATGCTACGGTATGAATTACCAGCCGCACACAAAAAGACAACTCATCGAATACAGGCATCAGGTAGTAATAACAGGTCTTTCCAACTGCACCATGCTTGAAGACCTCTATGAGAAAGAGCTAACGAACAAGCACCTAGACAGAGTAGAGTTTCAGCCTGCAGCAGAAATTCTTTGTCTCAAGAGCTCAGAACCTCGCCCCAAGATACTATGCCAGCTAGCATATGAGATGCAAAGACGACTATCCCTCCCTTCAGCAACACAACCTCGGGAGTACCTGAACTTGAATCACAACAGGCCCATACCGTGGAATATGGGGGCAAAAAATTAGGCCAGGAGAGTATATGCAACTGCCAAACACACAGAGAAGGTTGGTAATCATGAAGATGCAAGCAAACATAAGGCACATATAGTAAACTGATCTGGCAATAGCAATGTAACAGTAGTATGACACTACATAAAACTAAAGTCCATATAAGTGAGCACCATTCCAGGTACTCCTACACCTAGAAAAGCTGAACTGAAAGCAATCAAAGCAGCACTTGTAGTGCAGATTACACCCTGCACAACACCCTGCATGGATTCACCAGAAACTGTCTGGGCCTGCACAGCACACAAGATTTCAGGAAAATCAGGAGATCGACACGCGACTTGCAAGCTCATGGCCAGAAATGAAATTACAGGATACATAGCCATGCAGATATTCCAGGACACAAGCGGGCTTATAAGCCCGACATAATAACTGAAAACTAGATGAGTTTATGTGTATTCATTATTAACTAAAGTGCAACAGATAGACAACATACAAGGACGAAGCGCTCTGTGTGTTCACTTCGTTCCTGTCCATCGCATTTCTGTTGCACTATAGTTAATGAATTCATAAGGCTGCACAGGAGAAGAATGTACTTCTGCCCAAGGGCCCGATCTCACATCCAAAACCACGCGTGTGCCCACACAAACACACAAATGTTGCAAGAGTGCATAGCATGAAGCAGTATCAACAGGATGACACTAGATATGGATGAGGACTAACCTTCAACTGAGGTTCATTTGTGAAAATGTGGCGAGTTATATAAATCACCAGAAAAAAAGGATGATGAGCAAAACGAGAACAAGGTGAAAGCAGGAGCCAATGTTTCGACAAGTGGACTTGTCTTCTTTAATGTTCACGTGTGGAAACGTCGGCTCCTACTTTCACCTTGTTTCATGTTGCTCATCGTCTTGAATTTCCATCTCCTGCCTTCCCCGAGTTTTCCCCAGAAAAAGAAAGACATCTTAAAAGGATAGATAAAAATTGGTGCTTTATGCAGCCAAACATAAATAAAAATGCTACAGAAGGAAAACAGAGAAAAATTCCAAGTGTAGGAAAAATCATTACAATTGCCAATCCTGCATGCCAGCACCTTTCAAGAAACACTGTTGTTATTCCAATAGACAGAGTGACAGCTTGCTTATGCAAGCACATTCTTCTAGTTCCATGTCATTGGGAAAAAAATGAGTTTCCTGGAAGGTAGCCACATGCACACTTGGTGATCACAATGTTTTTCTTTCCCTGGACTTGCATATATATATGTATTTTCTCCCTTTCCTGCTTTTATATTTGCTTTCATCAAGCACTAGTCTTTATCAGGTTTTATTGCTGTACTACTTAGTGGTAGCCTTTATGTATTTTCTCCCTTTCCTGCTTTTATGTTTGGTTTCATCAAGCACTAGTCTTTATCAGGTTTTATTGCTGTACTACTTCATGGCAACTTTTATAGATCACTGAATTTTCACAATAAACTTTTTAATTAGAAGTTAGCATACCCTGTTCTTACTGCTTCACACTGTACATTCTTGCTACATTGGCCAAATAAAAGATTTTATAAGGTATCATGAGGGCCATTAAAGTGACTTGTTGTAGTCTAAAAAAACGAATAGCCTGGCTGCAAATGGCACCAGAGAACACATAGGACAAACAAGAAAACCGAGATGATCTAACTACCAGAAGTTTAATGTACACACCGAGTAAATGCTCGCTGATAAGCAATAGACTGAACATACACAAAAAGGAGAAGCAAACATTCATGTGCCTTTCCTGACAGGAAATGCATCCATTTCCAACGGAGGCCATGCTGACAAGATTAACCTAGCATTTTTAGATCTACAGCGTCCGTAATTTCCCTAGGCAGCCGATCTGCACAGAATGCTAGCTTCTTCCGCTACAATGCACGCTCAGATGTGGAGAGCGCATTGTAGAGGAAGAAGCTAGCATTCTGTGGAGATTGGCTGCCTATAGAAATTATGGATGCTGTAGATGCAGATACACTGGGAGAATTTTGTGTCAGCATGGCCGCTGTTACACTTTCAGAGATGGATGCGTTTCCTGTTGGGATCTGTATGGACACACATCAGATCTTGCTTCTGCTTTTTGCTTGCCGAACAGCATTTACTCGGCATGTTGAATAAACTTTCATTTGTTAATACACCTCATGATTGTCTTGGTCTCTAGCAGAAAGGTGTTCATTCTTTTTACAGTGAAGCTGTATATGCCTAGGCGAAACCCTCATGGGCCGATCCCAAAAACGCTAGTGTAGGGGTATGAGCCATTGTTTAAGGGGTTGTGAGCCATTGCATTCGTCTTACATGATGGACGGAGACATTTCTTTTTGGCTAGACATAGAAATGCTTATGCACTTCAAACATACATTTATCTGCGTATTATTGCAGGGAAGGGACACAGAGGGGGATGGGGTTAAGACAAGATCATGATGTCATTATTATCTCATAGCAAAGGTGTGGTGGGCCATTGGCTAGACCGATAGTGACGTCGTTTCTCTCTAGCAGCAGAGCGCGCGTGCAGCAGTCTCTCTCCGACTTCCCAATAGGTTCGAAAATATGTCCCTGTATTTAATTAAATGAAATGTGCAGCCCCGGTGTGTCACTTTGTAACTACAGTGCATAACTGAGTCATAAACATTATGATTAACGCATTACAAAACACGTTCGTAACATAATTCAGAAAGACTTTGATGGACCCGCTGGATTAACACAATGAACCACTCATTGTACTTTCCATGATGGTGATCTTGCAAAGTGTGGCATTTCAAATAAACAATGTGATAAACCCAAGCCAAACATGTGCATAACCTCATTAAGAAACACAGATATAGCTAATAATATAGAAATACTTGAATAAACCATTGGAATTAACCCAGTGATAAACACCGGGGCTGCACATTTCAGCTTCGCTGGTTTACCATCTGTACAGGGTACATGGGCAGTAACTTTTTCTGTTATTGTTAAGCATTGTATAATGTTGTGCCAGTAAAACACGTTGGGCTAGTTGGTGCAATGTATTGGCAATGCTTGTTTTGCTGGTTTTTTTCTTAATGTTGTGCCCTTCTTCCTTTTGTAACAACTTTTTCATTCCCCCTTGCATAATACTCCAACCTTGCAGCCTGCGAGGTATAGAAATAAGTACATAACCCCGTCATTCATTCATCTGCATACACCTCGCACCATTCCTTGCTCAACAAACGTCACTGCGTTGATGTCTCGCAGCGTGCATCTACATTAACTGCCATATGCGTTTCGGTATGTTTTGTGATCAGTGTAACGTATAAAGATTACATGACATTAAGGTTGTGACCTATGCGGTGCATAAGCAATCCTTGCAAAAGATGACATGTTGGATTGTTGAAAATAAAACAAATTGTATTTGTTGCAGTTACTTTAACAGCATTTAATTGACCACTTCACAAAAACTTCACTTCGCATAGATTCCAACACGTACACTGAATCTGCAATTTTCTTCTTTCCTTATTAATGCAGTCGTTACTGCATGGCGACATTGTAGATTTGAAAACAAAGTGAAATAAATTTGTTGCAATATAACAATACGTGTAGATCACTGCGATTGTAACACGAGAACTTGATACAAGCATGCACACTATAGGATGCAGACAAATGCTCAGGACAAACTCCAGAATGTTTGCATCCTGATACTTATGAAAGTGAACGGTTTCATTCCATGGCTGTCAATGAGAGGGAGAGAAAAAACTTAATTGTGTTCGTGGAACAAAAACGCATTGATAAGCTTACACATATAGTCATTGCTTAACACTTTCGAAATGAATAATTATAGCTTGCTATCGATATTGAAGCAGCCTTTTGACAGCAAGAAAAGGAATCAGTTTTTCCAGCTCTGAACATTGAATTCCAGGAAATGCAAGCAGGCATAAAATTCTTCCAATCTGTTTAGGAATACCAAATTGGAATAAACATCGAGGCTTGCATTTGTACTTTCTCTGGCTGAGCAATCTAGTTTGAAATGACTCGCGTAAGCATGTCGTAACAATGTTGATCTATTACAGGTTAAATGCATGACTAGCTTAAGAAATCTGGATGATTGCTATAAATTACAGTGAAAAAACTGTAATATCTGATAACATTAATAATATAATAATAATATTTATTTCCACAAAACAGACCAACCGTGAGAGGCGTGCGAGGCTGAGCAGAAAGCTGAAAAATTCTACGGCAAGTGCACCTGCCGTGCGCCTACGATCCTGCATTATGAATAACACGTATTGATATGGTCTTCTTGTTAGAAGTCCCGAGTATACTAACAGCGCGAGACACGGGACAACAAAGTGGACGAGAAGGGTGTCTTTTAGAATAATATGTTAGAACGTACAGGTTTCTACAAAAGTGACGGTAACTGCTCGAAACATTTGAAGCGTCGGCTTTTGCGCCTTTAGAAATATTTAGAGAGGGCTCCCATATATATATTGGCCGCGCAAGCACAGCGATAGATGAACCAGGCTAGCGCTAAGGTTGAATTTCACAACACAATTTTCATTCCACGTCGCAATCACACAGATCGTTTAAGGCTTCGTTCAGGCGCACACGCGGGCGTTCGGGTTGGTGCTTTTTTGTTGCGTTTGGCGTAAGAATATGGCTAGGAGCAGGCACCACATATGCGTAATGACGGGCAATATACACGCATCATTTCTCCAGAAGCTGACGCCGAGCACGGGTAGCGTGAGGATCTTGTTGGGCTGACACGACAACTTCGTGGCAGCCGAATGCCGAATACTACATATACGGTGAGGGCAGCTATATGAACTTGTCGATAGGTTATCTTGTAGATTGTTATATCGCAGGCGGAACGAAACGGTCATAGAAGGTAGATAAGACAACACACAGCCCTGAATCATAGAATAAAGAATCGCTGAACCACCTGCGAACAGCTGTTTACGTGCGCGATGTCACACTGAACTACCGAAAGCGCCGTCGCGCACTCCTAGACAAATCTTAAGTAACGTTTTTAAATTAGTAAACGTACATATTATTTGCTTCTAATCAAGAGAAGTCAATAATATTATAGTGTAAACGTTTTATCCACTACAATAAAAGAATTATGCAGCGTGTGCCACGAAACCTGGCAGTAAGCAACCCTGGGCGTCGCACCAGTCGCATTGTTGAACTCGCAATCATGTGAAATGAGCCTTCTAAAAATCGCATTGCGACGCGTGCGACAGCGCCGATTTTCGTCGTTGCAGTCGCAGCATGTGAAACAGCCTTTACGCCGAGGGGCGCCAATGAGCCAGCTGTGGTAGGAGACGATGACGAGCGTGCGAGCAATGGCGCGTGCGCGTTCGCGCGGTTACATCGACGCCGACGCTCAATACAGCAACGCATGCCTAAAGGCAGCGCCACTGGCATGCGTCGGCACGCTTCGACATGCGCCAACAAACGAACGCATCGCTTCGCGTCGATTGGAGGAAAAGGACACAAAACCCATAGAGTTTCTCACTATTACCTAGAGGGAAATCTGGCGCTGCTGCGCGGTGGTATGCATGGGAATGCCAGTATATTGTGACTTCGGATTGACATCGTTCTCGGAGAGACAGGACACCTTGAAGACGCGCCTGGCAAGTACCGTTCCGTCTGTCATAATGATTCATTTTCTACTAAAACAGCGCGTAAAAAGCTATTTTAGCTTTATTATTACGCGAAAACATGTTTTGTTTAACTATGAAAACTTGCTATTGCGTGTACGGCTATATGTTACGTAAAAAATATCAGCGGGCCGCTAAAGTTGGAGGACAGACGACAAGGTTCGCGCTCGCTCTGAAATAGTTGGTCGTCTGTTCTTGCTTTTCTCCGCTTGATCATGCATTGTGGGTGAGTAAAGATGTAATATGCGTGAATTGAAACATTCCATTAGGATTTTACTTTAAGAGCGCGTTATTTATGTAGCCATATCCACGTTTTAGACGAAGCCTCTGACAACACCAGCCAACACGAGCCTCGCAGACACATATACCGTCATTCGCATGACGGCACGGTGCCCCCTTAAGAAACTCCTATAGACGGTGGTGCCAGATTTCCCTCTAGGTATTATAGTGAGAAACTCTATGACAAAACCACTGGACGCACACGCGCCCATAGAGTAACAGTATACGACAAGAGGCGACACTACTATAGGCGCCTGCGGCCGACTTTGGCTCTCAGCACACCCAGCGGAATCGGCGAAACGCACCAGCCTCCAAGATGGTCGCGCAAGCTGCCGAATCTCGAAGGCTCCAATTTCAGTTTCGTTTCTTGTATTTCTTTTTGTGACCCATACATTTTCCTAAATCGCGTGATTTCATGCAGGCGCTTGTGCCGCTGTTTATATTTTGTGACGACGAGCGCGCAAAAGTGTTTCACTCATGTTAGTTTCGTTTAAATTCATATTTGCTGTTTCAAGCTGTAACTTAGCGCAACAATCACGCCAACTATTGAGGAAGTAGAACTTTATCGCTTATGATATTGTGCGTCTAGTAACTCACGCCAAAAGGTGTATTGTAAATAAATGTGCCGTGTTCCTTAAATATAAGTGAACTTGCTGCACAGTCAAGAACACGAAAATAGCAGACAACAATTTATTACAGCAAGATCGTAACAGGCAGATACATGAAAACCGGAAAAAACAGCGAAATACAAGTAATACGGGTGTCACACGGCGTACTTTTAAACGCGATCAAGCCCAATCTGATTTGAATTTCTCAGTCACGATTGGTTCTTTTGCGCAAGCTGCGCGATGGCATCAATATCAGTCGCGAATTTCAATCCGGATCAGATTTGTTCGCGATCGCAAGTGGTGGTATGACACCGGTATAATGGAGAATAGTTGAAAATGAATGGCGTGATGGCAATAACTTTGCACAAGCAAAACACATAGAAGCCGTGTAGCAAATATCCAGATAATGAAAAAGGAAGCTGCAAATACACGACAACAATTAATTCGCTTAAAGTGGGATTGTTTTAAAAGGAAAAAAATATGACGTTTTTTCTTGTACTTCTGCGAAGGAAGGCGAACTAGGCCAGCCAAATTATGTGAATTATGTGAATTATGTGAATTATGTGCCAAAACAAAAAGGCTGAAAAAATAATTGAGCACGCACCAACATCTTCATCTCGAATGTGTAAGCCAGTGTGTCCGTCATTAAAAAGCTGCAGTTAAGGACTTTGTGTTGGGGGTCTTCACCTGCTGTCTTCGAAGCCTTGCAATCGTCTTCTGATACTCGGAATTTTGCCCTTGAGTATGCGTGATGTCCTTTGGCTGTGCAGTGTATTTTGAGGAAATGGTGGAGATTCCTGCAATGCGTAGAATGACAGACAGAAGATAAGCAATGCTGGAGGCTTCAAAGCTATTGAATGTAGACTCTACGTTCCTTCGTATAAGCAATATTGGAGCATGCAAAGCTTTATAATGAAGATGCTGCGTTCGTTCATGCAATGCGTATTTTATTTATTTTTTTCTGTTAAGGAAGCACTGTTATAAAGGCTAAGAAACAAGGGACTTCCTACGGTAACGACTCCATACACAATTAAAACATGAGAACACGAATTTCAGATCAATGCAAAACAGCTAACAACGCTCGCGCGCACACCTGCTACAGAGGTTGGGAGAGAGCGCATTATTGCCATACTGCAAATATTGCACGTGTACCGCTTAGAAATAGCTACATTTCTTTTGCAGAAGTAGAGCACCATACTTTTTCAGCAGTCGCCGCACGTATCATAAAGCTCTCTGCCCCGACCGGCATGTGTTCATAGGCCACATTTCATGTTTTATTTTATAACTTCGTCATTGTGTCGAACGTGCATCGCAGCCCGGACGCTTCCGCACCGCTGTTTTCGCTAGCATCACCGCTCATTGCTGCGCATAAAAAAGAATACGAAATGAAAGTCAGCGTAGCAAATGGGCAGAAGCTGTTCATGGCTACAAGGCCGCCGTCACTCGTTCATACGGCTAACAGTGACATAACGAAATGCGAAGAAAATAAGTCGTTAACAACGCGCAAAAGAACTTGCTGTGGCCTTACCATGAAACGGCGACGAAGCAGACGCTGGCAGAAGAACCCAACGACGATTTTCAGGTGCATTTTACAGAAAGAGCCCGGCAGACTGATGTGACAAAGCTTCGCACATGTTGGGTCATGCCCAGTGGTCGTGCCGCCTGTTAAGCTGCTAACCGCAACAGCAGCCACAGCCGCATTTTTTTTACAGGCTCTGCCACCTGGTGGAATCGGCGAAGCTGCATAGCTCGGCCGCGAAACGGCTCGAGTGTCCTCTCTCGTCGTATACAATGTTACTCTATAGCGCGCCGATGCTCGCTCCTCGGCTGCGGCGCACTGTTGCTGGACTATATTAAAGCGAATGCAGCAAGCAGTACGCTAGCAAGCGAGCCACTTCGGCTAGGCGCGCCGTATGCCCTATGCCGTATTCCATGGCTGACGACCTTGAGCCACGTTGGATAGCAACGTCACAGCCGCGCTCCAACAGATGGCGCCGCCGTCGATGCCGCTGCCGTCGCCACTCGCTCCACCAGATGTGCTCCGCTTGGGTAGAGGGAGAGGAGGTGTCGCCTCGCAGAGGTATATATACGCGCTTCGCCTCAGCGTATTTGGTCGTCATGGTGAGTGCGAAAGAGACGCAACGGCAACAGAACGAAGCGAGGAAGAGACAACGCGCTCAGGAGACGCCAGAAGAACGCGCCGCACGGCTCGAGAAGCGTTGTAACGAAGATTCGGCTAGAAGTGCCACGTCCCGGAGTGACTCTTCAACTGCGGAAGAGACAGCTTTGAGTTCTCGAGAGCGTCGGAACGAGACACTGCGTAGATGTTGCCTGGTCGTTCCCTAGCCTAGTGGTCACCTGAACACTGCGTCTTGCCGTGTCTATACAATAGGGCTAAACGAAACACCTAACCACAAGCTAGCACCACAAGCGTAGCCATGGAGCTCTTGCTTTTGCAATTCAACTAGGGTTAACCAGAGCTAACCGACAAGCATTTTTTTTTCATCAACCGTCCAAGTCAAGCCTAGAACAACCTGCTGTAAATAAGCCTCGAAAAATAAGTTAGTGATCTGTATGCTATTTTAGGTATAAAATACACGTTTGCTTAATGAATGTACGCCTACCACAACCGTTTCGTTTTACCTTTGAAGAAACATGGAGTGACAATAGTGCGCAAGATATGGACATCAACGCTCGCGCGTCGTCAGTCTACAAGATCGCTTTGCAGACACCTGCACGGCCATGCCATATCATATAAAAAGCTGTTGTACGATTTCACTTTTGGTAAATCATTGCACACCCGACTACGTAATAAGTAGGCGTGAAATGTATAATTGGAAAATCTGTTTGAAATGTTGTCGTGGAGTAGTGGCGGTGAAAAAATGACGCACAGTAAAAACTGGAGTTAAAAATTTAACTCTTTATTGTTGAACTTGTGTCCTGTAAAAGCAACAATCCATTGCAAGTAAAGGGGAGAGTTAAGTCGGCGATCGTCTAAAATCTTATTTGAGTGCCTTGCTGAAACCACTAGACAATTCATGTCGCATATTCAGTCAGATTATACAAGGCTCGTCGACAACTGGCAACCGGCAGAACCATCGATAACATTCACGAAATTTCCGATACGTGCAGGTGTGTCCTGCGCCGAGCGATAACGTTTAACATTGGTTAGGCGGTGAAATACGGTCACCGTATACAGAGAAAAACGTATCCGTGTTTATATACTTATGCTTGTTGGTGCATGAAAGAAACGTGAAATAGTGGGTACAGAGAAAATCAGCAAGAAGAAATGAAACATCTGTAGCACTCACAAAAAGACATCTAGAATAGCTAAAATTTACGTAATTCATAACTTGTCACTTCCTGATTCTTCATTCTGTGAAATCTTGTCCATGGAGCACCTCATTTAATATTCTAGATTGATTCGAAGCATCAATACCACATAGGTAGGCCTTCGCATTAAGTGCATTGTTAAAAAAAAATTTTCACTGTTTAAGGGCCCTGTTCTATTGTAACCGGTTGCAACATGTCAAGTCTGTCTTTCTCGACATTAATGAAATGATATATCGTCAGATAATACAAGCTTGCGAATTGGAGGGTTTTAATAGGTGTGTTTGGTTAACCTTTGCGTATGGGGGCAGCTAATATGCATAAAGTAAACATATATATAATAATAATGTCTTTATTTGTGTCCCGTAATAGTACACGACACGGGAGACCTGCAGTAAAAGCTGTCATGAATGACAGCTTGACAGAGCCGTAGGCCCCCCCATACACGGGGCAGTTACATAACGACAAAAAAGGCATATAATACATGGTCACATTTGAAATTATACATTCCGAGCGCACAATGTAACGTACACAAAAAATAAGGCAAAATAGAAAAACAAATTGCAAGCTCACTCATACAATAAAACATCACAGTCAACGATGGAGTAGTCACAAAAGAAATAACATAAATGCACTTTCACTTATCCGCAAGAAATAACAGTAATACATACACAATGACGGTAAAAAGAAACAAAACAGATAAAGCACACATTCTGAATTGAAAGAGGGAAAACGAAACCATTCCCTCACCATGTACACTGTTAGGGATAACGGGGCAAAGAAAAACTTGGTTTGTAGAAACGAAAAGTTAAGAAAAAAAGAAAGTAACTGCCTAGAGTTTGTTAAAATGCTGTCGAAGTTCTTTGAATGTTATATCTTCAAGTTTAACGTGTTCATTATTTAATCTATTAAGCAACCTGGGTAATTTGTTCTGTAGTGTCTTTAGACCATACGTTGTTTTATAAGTTCTCACTTTCCAGGGCATAGTGTTACGTGTCTGGCGGGCAGAAGCGTTTTCCTGTAGGTTAGCTAAACGTTGTAAATAGGAGCTATTATTTATATTTTCGTTTTTAAATGTTTTGCCTAAGATGTAGTCGAACGATTTGGGAACTGGAATTACGTTGTACTTGTCAAAAATATGCTGTGTGTGCGTGTGATAGGGCAAGCCCTCAACAATTCTAAGGAACTTTTTCTGCAACCTATGAAGCCTGTTTAAGTTTCTCTGCGTTGTGTCAGACCATATTAGATGGCAGTAGTTTATTGTGCTGGAAAACAATTAATTATAGATTAACATCATAGTTTGCGGTGGAAGTATATGGCGAATTCTGTATGTTAAACCTATTACTTGCGCAAGTTTATTTGCCACGCTATCCACATGAGCATCCCATGACACATGTTCATGAAAAGTGACACCTATGTTTTAATACTGGAAGGAATCTCAATTGGTGTTGCATTTATTGAGATAAGTTTGCTGATTGATATGTGTTTGTTTTTAGCTCGAAATATTACAGCTTTTGTTTTATTCTCATTTATCAGGAGGCTATTCCTACGTGTCCATTCATCTAATTTTGCTAACGTGAAATTAGCGTCGTCGACAAGGTCGTCAATATCGTTACCGCCTATCAATATGCTGGTGTCGTCAGCGTACATAATAAATTTCACTCTTTCATTAATTTTAACAATGTCATTCACATACATATTAAATAAAAAAGGTCCTAGAATGCTACCCTGTGGGACGCCTGAAGAGATAGGTAGTGGATCTGAGTGATAGCCATTTATGACAACTATTTGTTGACGGTATTCTAGATAACAACGTATAAGAGAAGCGACATTGCCACGAAAGCCATAGCGTTCAAGTTTTTGAATTAGAAGATTGTGGTTAATGCAATCCAATGCCTTTGATAGGTCAATGAAGATGCCCAGAACAAGTTTGCCTTCCTCCAAATGCTGTAGTAGGTGTTCTTTTTGTGCTAGCAAAGCCAGTTGAGTGCCGATCCCCTTAAGGAAACCATACTGACTGTCAGTTAGCAGATTATGTTCTTTCTCAAATTCAGTTAGCCGCCTTAATATAACTTTTTCGAAAACCTTTGAAAACACAGGAAGTATTGATAATGGCCGGTAATTTACCAAATTGTTTTTATCACCTTTCTTAAGAAGTGAATGACGCGCGCTATCTGCATCCTATGAGGAAAGGTACCTTCGTTTAAACAGAGGTTAAAGACATAAGTAATGCACTGAGATATAAGATCAGCAACGTATTTTATAGGTTTAATTTGAAGGCCGTCAATATCCCTGGCATTACTGTTTTTTAGGCTGAGAATTTTAGTAGTTATTTCCCCCTCGTGTACTGGATAAAAAAATATCGAACTGGAATTTTGAGAAATGAATTCAAGATCATTGATCGGTGCGCAGTTTTCTCCAATGTTAACAAAACGTTTGTTAAAAGCATCTGCAAGTGCTTTCTGTTTTACCTCGGTACCATTCATTTTCAAACTATGCATCTGTTCAGCAGGAACATTGTAATTCCGCAGAGATTGCACGTTTTTCCACGTAACATCTGAAAATGAATTCGAAGAACTAAAGGCATTGAAACAATGCTCGCACCTCGCCTTTTTTATGTCTTTATCTAGATGATTCCGAATTTTCTTAAAACGGCAGAAAAGTTCTAGATCTTTGGTCTTTATGAATTCAGCATATAAATTATTCTTCTTGCGTATTCGAACAGATAGCTCAGGGGTATTCCATGGCTTACGTATTTAATTTTTCTGTTTTACGCACTTCAACGGAAAACAAGCGTCGTATATTGATTTGAAGAGGCTAAAATAAGATTCATAAGCGTCATTTGCATCTTTAGATTCAAATACAGTATTCCAGGTTGTTTGCAGGATATTGGCACGAAACATAAAGAGATTTTGTTCAGTTATTGGTTGAATAAGGTGAGTCGACTGTGATTCCTTATTCTGTAGATGACGCTTGTAACATAGAAATATTGGCATATGGTCGCTCAAATCCGACACGAATACGCCAGCTTTAACTGAATCTGGATTTATATTTGTAATAAATACGTCGAGTAGAGATGACGTATTCTTGGTCACTCTGGTAGGCAATGTTATATTATTCCAGCATGCATTGCATTTTAATAGTGTTTTAAGTCTGAGTTCTAGTGGATCATTTTTCATCATGTTAATGTTGATGTCCCCACCGAAAATTCTGTGTAATTTCATGTCACAAATGAACGCAAGAAAAGTATCTAAGTATTCGAGAAAAATGTGTAACAGAACCACTTGGAGGGCGATAACAAACAGATAACACTGTTTTCTGAAGTTTTACAGTCAATAACTCATAATCCTGAGTTACCATCGAAAACTCATTCACTATTTCACACTCTAATGGTTTTCTAGTTCAAATGCACACCCCACCCCCACGACCGATTGGTCGATTCAGATAGAAAGTATTATATAATGGAAGCAGGAAAAATATTCACGTCATCAGTACACCATGTTTCCGTCAGCATTATAACGTCAAATGATTCTTTCGTTTGTTCAATGAAAAGTTTTAGGTCATTTTCCTTGTTAGCAAAAGAACGGATGTTTAGGTGAAAACATTTGAAAGACTTGCGAAATGTTGGCTCTAAATGACTAGTAAAAGTGTGCGGTAATACATAAGGCGTACTGGGTACATTTGCCATAGCAGTGGTTCATTTCAGCTGCTTGCCTTACTAAGTTTTTCGCGGTCGCTAGAATTAGAAATGACTACCGCGTTTGCCCCGTCTGTTTTCCGCACGAGAACTTTGTTGTTGTTGTGCGACACATACTTGTAGTTGTTAGTTTTGGCCCAGAGCTTAGTTTCGAACAACAAGGTGCGTGTCCTTTTAGTCAAGTTCTCCGACAAAAAAACACTGTTATTTCAACTTGACAGTTTTTTCCTGCTTTGCCACCATTTATCCCTGATAGCCTGATTGGCAAAACGACAGATTATACCGGGTGCCTTATCTGCCTTTGAAGGCAGGCGATGGGTGGCCACTATATCATTTTCCAGAAGCTGCGGCAAGTTGTTCAACATAGTCAGCTTATTTATTTAAACAAGCATGTTTTCATTCTGCACCTGCTTAATTCCATGAAATTCAAGGTTAAGCTTTGTACTTCTCCATTCCAAATTGTCCACTTCCGTTTTCAGCTGCATCATTTCACTGTCTTTGGCCTCAACCCTTTCTATTCTAAGCTTTAGTTCCTTTACTTCACGTTCATTCTTTTCTATTCTCATTAAGAGCTCGTCGTATTGTTCACTCATGAACTGGACCATGTCTTCAACACTTTCAACCGTCTGTTTTAGGGGCAGTAGGTATTCCAGTTTTTCGTTTATGGATACCAACATAGTTCGAACATCCTGCGCATCTGAGTCATTATCAGTTTTGTCGGGTGGCGGGGCACGACCCTTTGAACGTCTACAAGTTGTACAGCGCCATGCACTACGGGACTGCTCCCCCTTAGCTTTAATTGTAGCATCAGAAATCCCTGCACACTTTCCCGTGTGATAAGTATGTCCACAGCCACTACAATCTATTTTGAAATGTGATTCATTGAATTGCAGACCACACAGCGAACACTCTTTTTCTAGTGGCATGACAGCACCTTTGGCGGCGGCGGCGGCAGCAGCAGCAGTAACAATGTGCAGGAGAATATAATAAAACAAATTACCAACTAACCTGTATTCATCAGAAAAGCGTTTTAAAAAAATGCGCGTTCCTTGCCGCTGCTGCCGCCAGTGTGACAGTTGCAGGCTGCAATGTGTCCTTTATAGCTTGGTCCGACTGGGGGCGTGTCCGCTGGTGGTAGCGATGCACGACAAAAAATTCCGCTTCCCAGCGACCAACGCACGTTGACTTAGACGAAAATGGCAATCAGAAGCTCCGGGCTGCCTGTAATCATCAGAGAAGAGTCTTAAAAAAATGCGCGTTCCTTGCCGCTGCTGCCGCCAGTGTTAAACAGGTTATTTTCGCAATTTATACACTTCAAGTCACCACAAGAAAATACCAGTTTATTGTTTTTCCGCATACTGTGATGTTTTGACTCCGAAAGACTTTCAATTTATTCTGTGAGGCAGGCAATAATTGCTGTGACACATTATTTTATTACACAACATTGGATACAGTAGCCAACCATTATTAAAACTAAGAAGTTACTACCACGATGCATATGATCAAGCATATAGCATTTTATTGCATTTGAGTTGATACCGTTTTTTCATTGCGCAAAAGCTACGGCCCTGAAATATTAAACCAGTACATACTTAAAAAGCACGAATTTATACTACAATATTATTCAATCAATCAAATGTATATTATAGTGCCCAAGAACCGCTAGAGAGCCTTCGTACTGGTGCACTTAAAAGGCAATATTTGATTGAAAATGTAGAGAGAACAGGAATGTGTTAACAAAACAATGCGAGATAAAGAAACAAATAGAGAAAAAATAAGGAAGGGTAATAAGGACTTCACAATACATGATTATTTACAGAAACACAGCACACAGGACATGAACTCAGAAGTATGTTTTTGGAGGCACAATTCTTATTAAATGCTTTCTGTAGTCGAGTCACATATAGGGCGCAGTCTTCAAGGCAACACGGTCAGGCAAAGAATGCGGAATGCTGCTTGGTATACTATTGCGTCTCGAACAATCGCACATGACGCGTATGACGTGTTCGACGCGTCGGCTTCGGCTCACAGTGCACGTGCAACGCCTGTTGCACGTGCGGCAGCGAGAGCTGTCAGACTCATTTCACGCGCACCGCGTGTCTGTTGTGCGTGCGACGGCGGTTCTCCTCGGCGGGCCGGCGTGGTCTCGCGTGGCGTTAGGCTTAGGAAGGCACGGGGTGGTCGGTGAAGATGAAGCTCGAAATCTGGACCAAAACGCACTTACTTTTAAAATAGGTGGTATCCGCTGGTTCCTTGTAGCTTGCCGATTCTGTCGGTGCAAAATGAAAGGGGTGAGTGGCCTTTCGGTATAAATGAGCGGAAGACGCAGGCGCCCTCGTGAGGCACGTCAGTACTCCACGGCCTTCTACCGGGGAATGTGCATCTGTGTGCGGTTGACTGGATGATACGAGAGCCCGTACTGATGTACGGGAGACAAGAAATGCTTGAGCGAACTGTCGCATTGCACGTTTATTCAACGTGTGCGGTTAGAGATTCTGCGCAAAGCTTACAGGATTTGTTCGCTGGTCTTCGTAACGCGTTATAACCAAGTGCTCGCTGTGCAGCTCTCGTCTAGATGCATACCCAGTATTCGGAGTGTAGATTTTCGTGCGATGGGTCGATCACCAATGTACACTTGAAAAGACTGCTTTTCTTCGTGTTTGCGAAAGTTAGATCGGCCACCTTGCATGACGACAAACTCTGGTTTGCCTAGGGCAGTGTGTAAACGCGTTTCCGTGGCATAGACGTGAATAATGTCGAGAGCTCTGTAAGACGCCCTTCTGTTCCCCGATGGACCCTTGATGCGTCCACACGATGATGTTATCGGCGTACACCGCGTGGTTTCTGGCCCAGTGCGTCGGCAAGGCGCTTTGGTAGCTGGTGCATAGCTATATTATATAGGGTTGATGAAATTACCGAGCCCTGGTGGACGCCTACGTGGCTGGTTCCTATGGCACTGGCGTCATGACCAACTTCGACTTGGTAGCTTCATGCTTCAGGGAAACCCGCTATGAAGTTGTACATTTTCGTTTAATGCCTAAGGCGCGTGCTTTAATCATGATGGTGCTGTGTGGGACGCCGTCAAATACCTTTCGTATGTCCACTGTGACAACGGCTCGTGGGTGTACCGAATTGGAGTCGACGACGTCCTGCTTTAGGCAGAGTAGCACGTCTTGTGTTGATAGACCAAGGCGAAGTCCATACAGTATAGGAGCCAACAGGTCGCGATCTTCAAGGCACCATATCAAGCGTGTGTTGACCATGCTCTCCATTACTTTACAGACACACGAACGGAAGTGGGATAAGGTATGTGGTGGCTTACCAGGCTTTGGAATGGGCTTGACCACCGAAAACTTCCAAGTAGAGGGCTGTATCCTGGTATCCCAGATTCGATTAATTTCTTCGAGAAGAGCGTGCTTGTGCTCAAGGGGCAAATTGTGTAGATGAGGCATGCCCACCCCATCGACTCCCGGAGCACTAGGTACGTTAGCACGCTGCAGGGCGTGCTCCAGCTCAGTTATGGTGAAAAGGCTGTTAAGTGGTTCGCTATCTTCAGAATGTGTATCTTCCTGGTATGTGTTTTCTGTGGGGCGCGACGTCTGCGGGAAAAACAATTCAGCGGCCTGTTCGGCAAGTCCCTGAGCGCTGATGCCATCGCGGAAGGCCACACGAGCCGCACCTTTGTTCGGCTTGGCTGGCGGAGAAGAGAGGGCAGGATGACCAAAACCTTGGACGTATGAGTCTGTCCATTGATGGATTCGCAAGTTCCCATCCAGCAGTTTGACGCGAACATAGTCGTATATTCTTCAATCAAACGCTGTATTTTGTGCAAGCGTCCTTCCTAGTGTGCAGAGCGACCAGACCGCCCGTCCAAGGCGAGAATCCGGTGCCTTCTATTCCATAATGGGAGCAGATGTCTATCAGGCTCTCCATGGTCAGAGGGAACCGGTAATTACTTGGTGGCTCTTGCCTTTGCCGCGCATAGCTGTGGTACCAGATGCTCATGTTCTTGGCTGGAGACTGCTGCTGCAATAACTCGCGGTATATGTCCCAGTATGTTATGTCGCTTAGCTGTGCAGCGGCGTGTGGCTTCATCTTCGTAGTGACATGCGAAAGCATATGAGTAACCGAAAGTGGTCACTCCCCATGCAATCATCCAGCACCTCCCATCGAAATGTCTGCGGACGAGTACTCCAGGTAAAATCTCGTGATGTGTTTGCTCGGTGAACTATCTGTCCCAGCCTCGTGTGTGTTTGGGGCATGTTGAGGAGTGTCAGCCCGTACCCCAAGGTATCTTGCATGATGCGCCTGCTGCGCAGGCTGCAGTTGTTGTAAGCCCAGGCGACCTGCTGAGAGTTATAGTCCACACACAAAAATATGGTGTCTTGCGGGGAAAGCTTCTTAAAGTGAGAATTTAATCTAAGATCAACGAGTGCCCTATTGACCTTATTCCTTGTGTTCTCGAGAGCCACGTAGACGCAAAAAATGAGCATTGTACGCTGTGATGAGAATACTAAGCGGCAGCTGACAACGTTAAGAGTAGTGCTGCACCACGGTTGTGTGTCTAATTGAACCTGTGTAGCTCCCCGTCGCACGTACAATGCTGTTTTCGTGGGTTCGGCGATGCCCTAGCCAGTATTACTGGCTATCTGTAGGCTTACGGTAAAGTGTCGTTCTCAGTTTTCCATTTTCTATGTAGACCGTCGTTTCCAGGTAGTTGATCTGACTAAGAGGGTGATGAGCAGTAAATTTAATACTCCGGTGAAAGCGATTGAAATGGCTAATTAAGTCGGTTGAGGCGCTTGTGCCGTGTTCCCATATTATAAATATGTCTTCAGCGTAACAGTCATCACCCGCGACATTGCAAGCAAGGAATTTTTGTCGGGCAAGCGAAACGTATAAGAAGAATCTGCGGCGAAGACCACGGTTATATCCCCCACCTAAATGACCTTAAATCAACGCTAGCAGAAAGGAACTATCCCCAAGTTGCTCTCGATAGAGCTTATGATGCCGCGTCAAGAGTGGAGAGACAATCGGAATTGGCGAAGAGACAGCCCACATTAGAATATGACAGCCCGCCGGCCTTTATAACAAAATATTCTAATGCACTCCCAAGCAAAAACAACATCCTAAGAAAATACCACCCAATATTATCAAGTAACGAGCGTCTGCGAAAAGCGTTCCTGATGTACCCAGGGTTACCTATCGCCGCAACAAGAACATTAAAACACGCTAGTGCACGCAAAAGTCTGCCAACAGCATTCCTCCGTAATAAAAGCATGTTGTCGCCCTAGGTGCAAAACCTGCAGGCACCTTCAAAGTGACATTAAAATTAAAAGCACCGAAAGTAATTATACACATGAAGTGAAATCTAGCTTCACTTGTACAAGTTCGGATGTGATTTATATGCTTGAATGTTCCTTTTGTCAGAAAGAATATATCGGTGAAACAGGAAAATCAATTAACGTCAGATTAAACGGACATCGCGCGCACACAGCTAAAAAGCTTCCCAAAGCCGTCGCCGAGCATTTCAACCAACCAGGTCATAACATTGATGAACTTAAACTCTACATCTTACAGTCAAATTTCCGTTCTGAACGAGAAAGAAAATACAGAGAATCATACCTTATCCATAAGTTCAAGACATTGTAACCAATAGGCATAAACATTTCAAAACGAGCTTTAGAATCTATTCGCTATGCTAAACTTCTAGCTAGAGGCAACAACACTTAGTTTGATTTCTTGGCGTATCCCCCCCCCTTTTTTTTCCGTTCCTTTCCTTCTTTTTCACCCCGGCTGACAATGAAGCGTTTCTTCTGCGCTTTCCGCACACGCAGAGCCAGCTTGCGGCAAACACAGAAGACCCCTCCTAGCAATGTACGGCGCTGCCCCGACAGGTGGCATGCCACGCGCGCATTGGGGCGATTGGAGGATTGGCGAGTGGGGGCGATGGGAGGATTGGTGGACGAAAACGGCAAAAAACGGAGACGTACAAAAGCACAGTTAGCAATAGGGGATCAGAAAATTTGGGTGTGAAAGTTTATAGTGTTTATTTTGTTATTTTTTATTGTTTAACTTACGTAGGACATTAGGCAGTATAATACCAAGAGCTTGGTGGCGCAACCCACCATCCCGTTCCAAAGGGGACACTCATAACATCCATCCATCCGGGGCTGTGCGAGGCGCGTCACGCCCGGCTGTCCGTGCCGATCACGACGTTTGGCTCGCGTAGATGGTTTCTCCCTCCGAGACACCGAGTTCTTTTGTTCGTTCCGTTTGCTCAGACGCACGTTTCGCTGCCGCGCCGAACGCTGCGTTGCTCGACGCTCATCGCGGGATTAGTGGGTGCAAAATCTGATGCGGGGCGCCTCGTAAGTGATCGCTGCGCCGCAGCGCATTGTTATACACCCCTAGGCGGGTCGACGGGAATGCTTCACGTTTCAACTCTTGAAGGCGAAGCTAAAGTGTCCTCCAATATTTTTTCTGCGTCTCGGGGCACTGACGACCATGACAGTTGGCTGTCGAGTTTCCGCGGCGAGGTTTTTTCAAGGGATTTTGTTTGTTTTGACTAAGCTTCGTGTCTAACGGCGTCATTAGATAACTCAGTTTTTGTTTTGTTTTATGTTAGGAATTTATTTTAAGAGTACTAGGTGTGCAAAATTGTACGAATGGAGCTTTTTTTCTTTATTGACAGGGTACGGAGCTCAGGCATGGGTAAGCTTATGCACGGGTGCTATTCTCGGCGCTTGTTGAGATTTGTTTTCCTGATCGTGCTACCGTAAACAGGTGTGTGAAGCTATGGAGTACGTAGGCTGTCATATGTCATTCTATAAACGTAACACGTGTTATTGTTGTACTACTGAGAGTGCGTAACTTTGTCACTGCATGCTTTTGTTAGGCACCGCAAATATATCTTGAGAGAACAAGCTGTTCACTACCAGCGCAAATGATTTTGACCGTTGTGAGTAGGCTTTCCTCGCTTCGCTGTCTCGGCAAGATTAAGTGCACGAGTTTGTTGGCTCTTATTGACTTAATTGGAACTGCACAAAGGGGGAAAGTGCTCATTGATTGAAACCATTTCTATGTGTAACTTTCATACTTGCATACGCTTTGTTCACAAATGAAGTACAGGTTCCACTACGACGTTCACGCTTGAGAGCCAACGGCACCAGTTTTTCATGAAAGCGTAGTACCATGTTCACTGTGTAAAGAGATGCCAGCGTCATGGCGATACGACGAGAATAGCTGAGATGCTCCGCGTTGAACGCGCGCGTTTCTACAGCACGCTCACGTTATTCAGGCAACTATGTCACGCGCCTTGCGTTCGGTCATCATGGTACTAAAATGAATAAATTATGAAGGGGCACAAGCTAGACACACGGCAGTCGATTGGGTAGTCGCAAGTACACACGTACGCCCTTCGAGCTGCGCAAGCGGATCCGACTTGTTGAATCGGCAGCTACATGGTGCTGCACACACGCAAGCGCATCACCTTTGGCGGGAACCGACGAAACCTTCATCGCCGCCCTTTCACACCAGCAAGTGTCTTTAGAAAGGCAAATGAAAGTCTGATCTATGAAACAGGAAAGAATCGCGAAGCGAGTTGATCTGTGCAAGCAGGGACAGTGTTTCTGCCTACGAGTACAATTCATGGCAGTGGACGACATAACACACAAAGAAAACGCTGGCATTTATATAAACATCGTTTACACAACCTACACATTATTCACGCGACAAATAATTCAAATTTTTGTGCTAATAATCGACACTAAGAAAAATTTTGCATCAAACTAGCCTCAAAAGTTTTCTTCTAAGTGGAAGCAGGCAGCCAACCCGATGCCAGAAAACAAGCACGCAGTTACACGCTGAAAAAGCACAAAAACATCTGCTTCCGCCAAGTTCATAGCGTTCCACCATCGCTGCTAGCAATATTTCATGCGCAAACACCCAATTCATGCGCAAACACCCAAGAACAATTTTCAATCTCTGACCTATTGTAACTCTATGGGCGGCTTCCGAGCGAACGGCCAAATTGCGAGGGTTTAGCTACGAGAGAAAGAGCGAGCTGCGAGAAGGCCGGGAGAAGGAAAGGCCGGGCGAGGAGGAATGTTGCTACCTTTAAGTTTTATTCACGGTCCTTACGCAGCTAGAGCAGCACGGATTATGACTTTGGTTACAACGAGGCCGACGGCGACGCGAAACGCGAGAATGGGCGCCATAGAGCTGCGCACTTTATCAATGGAGAAACTCCACTGGAGTTGTGCAAGCATGTGTGAGCAAGTCTGCCCCCCATGTTTCAAATTTCCACCTCCAAATTTAGCTTGGCCCGCTTTCTAATGCCCGCGTCTAGCCCACTGTATCACCGAAGCTATACTTCCCACTGTTCGTCTACTGGTGTATTTCGCTTTCGAAAGTCATTTTAGCCGCAGGAAGCAGCTCAGAGCTTATACGCCCAAAGTGCCGCACGGTTCATTCACTACAGCATGCACTACTGCACAGTACACGGGGGAAATTTAGAATTTGGAGCCCATCCAAGTATAGCCTCGAAAATGTCCTGTGGAACATCCAGTGAATAATTAGTCTGTGCAATATAATATATCTGAAATATCTGTAGACTCTAGAAGAAGTGTTTTTTGCTGTACATAGGCTATACATCGTGTAACGTGATATACATTGTGTTTTGCCAATCATTTATTTAACTGCATTTTATGGCCCCACATGGCTGCCAACTTCTAAATGGATGAAACGATCGTCATCATTCATTATTTACAATTTTCTTTTTACCACTGCATCCAAATTTACTTCAATAGGCATGACGAGGAGGTAGGGGGAGGTTATAATCAAAAAAAATAATTCACAAACCTAACGCACGTTACGCAAGACACCACATGTTCATGTTTAAACCACTGCAAAGCACCAGGTATATGGCATCTGGAAGGGACTTCAGAAACACACCATTTGAAGTTATCTTTTAACGTCGCTTGGTAAGATTCCCGTCTCAGGTATTATAAAAATAGACTCACTGCAAAGGTCGGATTCGCATGTACTTTATTTCCCTTTAAGACCACGGTGGACCCTCAAAAGCACGTAGTCAGGGCGTAATATATATTTCGTGCGATCAATACTATTTATTTTCACAAATGATGAGGAAACTACGTTAGATCTGTTTTTACGACATTTTTTACGACAGCACTTGTCCTCCCTATCTTCTTTTTTACAGTCGTTACAATAATTTGTTTCTACCTCTCCCAAAGAGAAACCGCACCTATTTATTAGGCATCTTTTTGATTTTTCTGCGTACGCTAGGGTCCATGGATCCTACACCATGCTGGCGCATTCAAGTATTCATCAGGCGTTAGTCACATAGAGTAAACCATTTGCTTTTATGGAAAATTGCATTGCATTTCTTTTTGTAAATACTAGAACAAAAGGCGCTTTGGCAGTAATAAGATCAAAATGAGGTTTCCAAGATAAATTGGGGGATAAGTACACTCCCAAATATATAAATTACGAAACAGTCTATTGCTGCGTCCCATCATTATGAATATTACACCGCAGCAGATATCTTTTTCATAATAAAACACCTGAGCACAGTTCTTTTCTTCTACGCTAATGTGTATATGCAAAGCTGTGTATCGAACTTTGACAATCATCCATTTTAATCAGTACCCTGTGCGATAAACAATCGTCTACATATATAAAGACCGAAGAAATAATATAAACTCAAAACACAATTCAAGGATACAGCGAGCCGCGCACTGACGCTTGTAGCATTCGAAATGTCACGTCCTCCTCACTCGATGTGTCGGCATTAACCATTTCAGTCACAATGTCTATATGTGGAGAGAGGACATTTTAGGTGGCTTTTTTCATCAAAATCGAAGGAGCCACCCTGCACACTGGTGCGACTAATATTCGAGGCATAAACAAGCGCATTGAACGCCATCCGATATGAAGCGGCGAAACACTACTGAAGAAGAAGATGTTTCAAGAATCCCCCACAGTG
Organism: Dermacentor variabilis; assembly: GCF_050947875.1. Taxonomy (NCBI): domain Eukaryota; kingdom Metazoa; phylum Arthropoda; class Arachnida; order Ixodida; family Ixodidae; genus Dermacentor; species Dermacentor variabilis. The sequence continues at coordinate 111,038,098 of NC_134577.1, read as the reverse complement.
GGTGTGCGCCATCGCATAGTAGAGCCACACGTGCCACAGGCTATAACAACACCAACAACATACCATACCATACCATACCATACCAGACGCCTCCGCGTTTCACGGGAGCCCTGGTAAGTCCTGTTCAAGTTTCTATTTTACGGCAGCTTCACTCACTCAGATCAGTTAAAAAGCCCTGTTTTATGTAAAGACAGAACTACGTTTTACGAAAAATCTGGAGGACGCTTAAACTTCGCCTTTAATAGTGGAAGGCGAGAGCATTCGAAGATCCCTAACTGTTTTTCGCACTTCCCGGCATATGCGGCTCAGGTAACCGTAGTGTTTACAGGGAAGCACTCGCGGAGAAAGGTAAGTGGGAGGGTGACCTTCCTGGTATAAACGGAGTCTCTGGCGCGGGCCGATATTCCCATATTCTTTCGCATTTGAAATAGTTCATTGTGATAAGATTTAGAATAAATTCATGTACTGTCGGTGCTGTGTTCCATGAAACTTGTTTGTAGGCTGTCATTCTAAAAATTGCAAGGAATAACTTTGTAATGATTGTGCAAATGAACCTATGAGCTCCTTTGGTGATAGATGAACTTTAGTGTCATGCAGAGTATTTATTGCTGACGGGACGCTAACGCCTGCTGCGATGCCGACACTGGATTTTAAACACGGAGCCTTCACACTTTTGTCGCGGTAAAAGGATTACTCAATAGTTGGCGTTCTGTAACTGAAGTATTTACCGCACCGCCGACCCATACGCACCACGCGAAAATTTAAAACTACCGACGCTTTTATCGATTTCTTGAATTATCAAGTTCACTGTAGAAGAACAAAATTTTTGTTTAGTATCCTTTTTTATTATTTTAGAGTGGCGGCCATTTTTAAATGTTTCACAGAGAGCGCTGTGCGCACTGTTTGATCGTGAATGTGGTAGACGCTCTCATTGCCGGACCAGCGAGCGAATGACGTCGATCTAGCAATTAAATCGTGCACTCGAGTGCTCGTTCGGATATCAGTGACGCTATTTTCGCGCCAGGTCAACAGAATTTTGTTTGGGCGAAGGAGATCCCCCGAACCAACCCGAACTGTTTTAAAGCGAAGCGTGCTTTGCCTCTTCTGTTGACTTTGCGGCGCTGCTTCTGGGATGGCCCCCACCACCAGATGGTGCTTGCCTCCTGGTCTTGCTCGCGCACGCTGCTGCGTTTCTTCCAACACTAATAGACGGCGCTCGTCTCCACGCATCCCAGCAGGCACCAAGAGGTTTAAATAAAGCTTGTTGGAGCGGACGCTTACGCCTGAGCTGAAGCCCTGTGCCACCATCTTGCCATAGGCAGAAACGTGCCTTCTCCCACGGCAGCCGCAGTGCATAGTGAGCGTGGCGGCTTCCCGACGTTGTAATGGTTACATCGTGCGTTGCCTACCGCTGCACAAATCAAGAGAGAAAAAGACACTGAGATTACGTTTCAACTCATAAGTTGCACATCTTGAGCTTCGTGAGAACTTATCTGCCAGTCGCGGCGCATGCTGATGGCTCGCAATCTGTCCCAAATTTCACATATGACGGTCACTGTTTTTCAAACTAGGTTTCCTATGGACCCAAATATGTGAAGTACGCGGGAGGTGGCAGTTCGGCGGGAAGGCTGGAAGCCAAAAGTGGGTGATTACACATATTCGAGGCACTTTAAGCGGGATTGTTTCAACCACACAGCGCACACAATACGGCTGCGTCCGGGAAGTTTCCGACCGTGTTTCAGGCATTTCCAAAGCACCTGCAAGAGCCCGTGAGCAAACATTCTTGTGATAGTTGATATCGCCGCTGCTGAGCTCGAATCGTAAATGATGATATGTGTTTTATGGCGCAAAAAGGCATCAATGGCCAAAGAGCGCCAAGCAATGTCGTAATGCAGCCAACGATGCAATCAATGACAAATTGCATAGTGGTTGGCTATAACAATGAAGCCTGGTATAGGGTGCTAAAAGCAGTAGTAAAATAGATATATATATTTTTGAAACAAACACGACTTTTCAGATGTGCTAGGAATTGAAAAGCAATGCTCTGATGGAATGAAATAATAAAATATATAAACGCCAATAGCTCTATTCCCTCAACGAGGCCCTTAAATGCAAGGGCCTATATGCACGTGCTATACAAAATGCTACTACCACAGCCGCAGCCTCTCATAAGACGCCGTGCGATGAAACTTGTGGGCCTATACCTTCCAATGACCTAACATTTTGCAGGAAGTTAAAAACTGATTTTCTGTTAATAAATGGGTCAGCACCGAGGCACATTGCCGGATGAAAAGGAATGTTCTGTCCGTAGGCAGGCTAGATTGAAGTGTTTTCCCCTTTCAGCTTCCGTTTCCCTACAGTCTAGCAAGACATGGAGGACGGTCAGTGTATCGCCACATCAACAACATATGGGAGGTTCACTACCTGTCAACAGGAAAGAATGTGTGCCATATGTATGACCTATTCTAGGGCGTCAGGAAAAAGACTATGATTCGCTGTATTTTTCGTACTGGTGGCAAATTTCCTAATTGAGGCTTTATTAAATGAAATTTATTGTAGGTTTCGGTGTCGCACCTCTGTTGCCAATGCCGTCTAGGTTATTTGTGCAAAAATGGTTTCAGGTATGTGGCTGGGATACCTACGGAAGAGTTACCAGCTTTCATTATGGGGCTATTTCATCTGCAAGCATGTTGTCTGTGTGCGCAGGTACGCAACCTACTATCACCTGCTGATTAGAGGAAGAGTAAAAACTTTATTTGCTCTAATTGGTTAGAAATTAGCGGTGGCAGATGCGGTCGGCCGTCTTCATGGTCTTCTTTCCCATCTGCGCAGGGTCGACACCCCTATCCAGGGCACCACTGAGGGTGGCTACTCTGTGAGCGTGCCTTACTAGTTCATGCTGGACTTTTGGGTCGCTGCTAGAGAGCATCCTCTCCCACTGCTCCGCACTCGGGTCTTTTATTTGAAGGAATTGTTGATTGTGAACGCATCCACATGTAATATGATATAAGGTGGGCTTGGCGCCGCACCAGGGGCAAATATCTCTATACTGGGTGGGAAACATCTTGCCTAGTGTGTTTAGATTTGAGTATGTTCCTGTTTGCAGCCTCCTCAAAGAGGCTGCTTCATCCTGATTTAGGTTGTTGTGGGGTGCAAGGCAAATGATTCGGACCCCCTTTTAGTAGTTCAGAATGTCAGAGTATCTTGGTTTGACTGGTATGGGTTTCTCAGGGTCGGTGCTTGTGGCCGCTAGGTTTGTGTGCTCTCGAACTGCCTTGGCCGCTCCTAGGTTCCCTTCTATTTCAGCGTGTCCCGGTACCCAGAAAATTGTATACCTGACTTTGTTGTTAGCCCTGCAGGAGCGGAGGATGTGAAGCGCTCGGCGTGCTATTCTGCCGTTCATGTAATTCTGACACGTAGCTTGCGAGGCGGTGAGTATTGTTAAGGACCTTTCGGATCGGTAGCCCTCCACTGCCGCTAGAGCTACGGGCTATTTCCTCAGCTTCCGTTACCGAACAGTCCTTTATTGACACTCTGCTGATCTCTTTGTAGTCTGGGCTTATTACTATCGCAGCTGTCTTTACTATTTTTGTTCCTCCTTGCTTGGCATATGCTGCAGCATCTGTGTATACTGTTGTGTTTTTTGGGGCCAGGTGCTTTTCGACGTATTTCGCCTTTGCGTCCCTTCGCGCCGTGTGGAGGTTTGGGTCCATGTTTTTGGGCAGGGGGCTAACAGTGTAGGTTTTCCGATATTCATCAGGAATCCCCTCCGTTCTTTGGGTTTCCTTGATTGATTCCGCGAAGCCTAGCCTTATTAGCAGTGCCATTCTCGTTTTGGTCAGCTGGAGTCTCATGAGCTGTGCGATACTTTGGGCTTCTTTTCGTACTTCGAAGGTGTTGCGCAAGCCAAGTGCCATTAGTTTCTCTGCCGAGGCAATGTCCGGCAGGTGAAGTGCTGTTTTGTACGCTTAGCGTAAAATGGTGTCTGCTTCTTGCATTTCCTGTTTGGTGCTGCTGAAGTACGGAAGTGAGTATGCGACCATCCTGACCACCAGGTGCTCAAACCAGCTTAAGTGTGTCTCCTTTTTTCATCCCATATCTCTTTTGTCACACCCGCGTGATCATGCGTGCTATTTGGGTTGTTGACTGTTATAGTGTTTTCAGCGTGTGGGTGCAGCGCTGGTTGGATTGCACCCATATTCCAAGGATCCTGATTTGTTGGCTTTCCGGTATCGGCTGCCCCTTTAGCAGCATGTTAAGGCTTTCTTTGCTTTTATTGCCCCGTGTTTTTCTCAGAAGCTCGGATTTCTCCGTTGAGCACTCAAGGCCTCTCTCCACGACGTATTCTTCCACGCAATTGGCTGCTTCTTGCAGATAGCTTTCTTTTTGGTACCGCGAGCCTTCAGTGGCCCAGATGGTGATGTCAACTGCATACATGACGTGTTGTATGCCATCAATTTTGCTTAGTTTATGCCCTAGGCCAATCATTGTGACGTTAGAGAGTATCGGGGAAATTACTCAACCTTGGGGTGTCCCCTTGTTTGTTGTGGGGAATTTTTGCGATAGGATCTCTCGCAAACCTATTGTTGCTGTTCTATTGGAGAGGAAGGCTTTGACGTATCCATGTACTTTCTTCCCGCAGTCTACGCTGTTAAGGCCTTGCAGGATTGCCGCATGGCTGACATTGTCAAAAGCGCCTTTAATGTCTAGTGCCATTAACACATGATCTCCGTTGTATGATATGTTCCTGAGAACCTCACGTTTAATTTGAAGAAGGACATCTTGTGTCGAAAGCTTGGATCGGAAACCGAACATACTATGGGGATATAGCTCGTTTTTTCTCCATGTAATGCTGTAGTCTTTTTGTTACTATCACCTCATATACTTTGACTAAGCACGATGTTAGGGAGATTGGTCTTAAGTTTGTTACCTGCAGCTTTTTGCCTGGTTTGGCGATCATTACAATCTCGGCGTGTTTCCATGCCTCTGGTACCGTTTCTGCAGCCCAGTGTTGGTTGAGGAAGGTGGTGAGTTGTTCGACCAGTTCGTCCCCTAGGTTTCTAATAAGTGAATTTCCGATTTTGTCCGCGCCCGCTGCTGTATTCTTCTTTACGCTTCTTATGGCCACGTACACCTCTTCATTGTGATTGGCCTGTCCAGCAGCCCGTTTTCTTTCCCTTTGTGTTGTTGTCTGTCGGCCGTAGGGTTGTCATGTCCGAAACATTTGACTCTGATCTGCTCTAACAGTTCAGAGTCCGGTCCATCGAATTGGTGTACCAGGCGGTGTATGGCCTTATTGTTTTCAGATTTTGTTTTTGTTGGGTCCAGGAATGCCTTGACTATGTGCCATGTTTTTGCCCAGCTAAGGGTTTCGTTTAGGGACTCGCTAAACTGTTGCCAGATTGGCCTAGCCAGCTGAGCCGCATAGTTCTCCGCCTCCTTGGTTATCTCTGAGATTTTCTTTTGGAGCTTCCTGTTTAGCCTTTGTTTTTTCCATCTTTTAGATAGCCCGTGTCTTGCCTCCCACAGCTTGAGTAGTCGCCAGTCCACCTCTGGTGTTCCCTCTGTTCTTTCTACTTCTTTGGTGTACTTGTCGAACATCTCTCTGAGCTTGTTTCCCCAGGGTTCTAGGGACTCGATGTTTCCCTCTATATTTTTGCATTCCTTCCTGAAGGCATTCCAATCTGTCACCTTGGTGGTGCCAATTTCGCGTTTTATTCTTCCGGTTGTCAATTGCGCTTTTAGGATGTAGTGATCGCTGCCCAGATTCTCCTGCAGGTTTTCCCATACCGCCTTGTATGTTCCCCAGATGTATGTCAGGTGGGGGCATGTGTCGGAGCTTATGGTCTTACCTAGTCTGGTTGGCGTGCTGTCATCTGTTATGAGGCTGCAGCCGTATAGATCTGCTGCTTCCTTAACTTTTATGCCTTTCTTGTCTGGTTTTTGGTAAACCCAGATCAGATCTTTGGCGTTGAAATCTCCTACTATCACTAGGGGGTTTGTTTTGGCCAACTTGCTCGATCCTACAAAAATTTTGTGGAAGTCCGCCTCTTTGTGGCTCGGCGGACTATGGAGATTTATAACAAAGACACTGCTTTCTTTTCTGTTCCTTTTTGGAATGATTTCGACAATAGCGTAGTCTATGTCTGTGTCGGCTATGCTGTCGTTTGCTATGGCGGTGAGGAATTTACTGATTAGTACTGTGTTCTTTTTCCTAGTTCGTGTAGCCTTTTAGCGTTAGTGTGCTATGATGTCTGGTAGTGTGAGTTGCGCGTTTATGTATTGTAGGAGTAGCCCTTGTTTTTTTGCGATAGCCCCTGCAATTCCGTTGCCAAATTTCTATTGTTTCGTGTCTGGCCATGATTAGTGCTCGGTGTTAGACGCGTTGTAGTTTTCGAGGCCCTGTCTTCTTAGGTTGAATTTGTCTTTAGTTTGTTGTGAGATTTGTTGTTTGCGTTGGTTTCGGATCTCCTGACATCTTAGGTTGAATTTGTCTTTAGCTTGTTGTTAGTTTTGTTGTTTGCGTTGGTTTCGGATCTCCTGATCCCTTATTACCGTTTTGTGTTCTATTGCGTTTGTTTTCTCTTGTATAAACATCATAAATTTTCTCATTTGATCTTCGAAAGATTCTGGTTGCGGTGGTTGTTGTGGTGGAGTCTGCGGTCTAGGGGGACTAGCGTTAATTCGACCCTGCAGGGCTTTAATTAGGTCCTCAAGCCGTCTTTATAGCTGATCTATGAGTTTGCGATACGCTTCGTTTTCCTTTCTAAGGTTTTTTAAGTTCATCTCCATTATTATTATCTTTTTCCGAGTGCGGTGTTGCTGTTTTGGGTGGTCCCCAGCTCACCTTAGCGTTGTCTTGGGTCTTCTTAATCTGTTGTTGTTGTCCCTTGTGTTACTGCTGTCCCATCGTGGGCGGAAGCTGCATTGGTTGAAAGGAGCTGTCGCTGGCTGGGTCTCTCGCCTGGCTCCTCGATTGGCTCCTGGCTCAGCTCCTCGAGCGACACCGATGGCTCCATTGCTCTCCGAGCTCAGCCATGTGGGTCGGTGCCTGCGGCTGCAGCTCCGGCCTCGACGTTGTTGCTGCTGCTGATGCGGTTGTTGACGGCCTCGGAGCTCCTTGGTATCCTTGAGGCGCCGCTGTCCCTGGTTCCGGTAAGGTGTGCTCCTCAGCATACCGGGCACTTCGTTTGGCATCGGTGCCCCTCTGGGGGGCTAATTGCTCCGCACTGGCGGTAGATTCTCGTTCGCGGCGTTGGGCACACGTCCGAGCGGTGTCCTTGCTCGCCGCATACGAAGCATACTTGTCTCGTTGGTCTGTAGGGATGGGTCTTGTACTCGCATGCCCCAAAGATGACGTATTGGGGGATGAAAAGGCAGTCGAAAATAACGAGTGCTGCCTCCGACTTGCCCAGCATTCTGGCGCTCAAGATCTCCATTCCCTGGGTGCGTGGGCGCAACTTGGATTTGCGTAGGTCCGCCGCGATTCCCGGGGATAACCCGTGGATAACGGCTCTTTTGACGTCTTCCGGTAGTGCCACGTAGGCGTTCACGTTGTAATTTCGCCCGTCAAAGTTGAGGCAGTTGATCTTCCTGATCATCCCGCCTGCTTCCTCGTGCGAGGCGCTTGCGATGATGATGTTGGAACCTGGTCGGAGTCTCACTAGGAACTTGCCTTCTCAGAGTTTTCGGCCACACGCTTCCAGGATAGCGCGTGCCGCTTGTTACGTCTACAGCTCCTTAACCTTCAGCCCGCCCTTGGGCCGAATAATGATCTTCGCGTCGTTCATCGGGAGCGGCGGGAGTCTCTGCCTCAACTGCCTCACCGCGCCGCTCTTTTGTCCTCGTGTCGTTGACCTCATGCCAGCTGCTGTCGCCGGCGCCATCTTGCTATTGTTCTCGGTGGCATGGGGCTCGCCCGGTTTCACTATGGCGGCGCTCTGCATAGCGCGCTTAAGCCCTTTCTTCTGGCGTCGGGAATAGTAAATTTGCCAGTTTTTGTCTTCTTCCTGCGGATTTACCGTGTCTGCCGAACTCGGCATATCTTGCTGCATCACTAAAGCTTCTGATACTCCGCTCCCTAGCCCGCTCTGTCCCGAACTTGCGGCGGGATAGGCTTCCTCCATCGCTTGTGTTTCTGACAGATTTTGGGATGGCCCGTTTACCGTGTGTTTATACGTTCTTACGGTTGCGAGAGTCTTTGACTGTATTAGCCTTCTGCAATTTCGTCTTATCGATATGTTTAACAGCTGTCAGAACAGCATATGCCTCAGCAGAGAATATGCTTGTTTCCGGGTGCAGGACTTTCAATTATCAAAATAATGGGCTGACGTCTGCATGCGAAACTTCGGCATGCTACTTTGAGGCATCTGTGTAAAATTCTTGGCATGCATACTTCGACTGAAGTTCGTGAAACTGCATTTCAATGTGTACCTAGGGAGCGTTCTTTCTTATTTCAAGACATGAAAATCACCCTCAAAGAGCTGACATTCGCCCGGTGGACATACCTTAACAGGAGCCATTAAAGGATTTTCAAAATGTGGGACATCCATTTCTTTACACGCATTTAGAAGGGTTATCTAACTGCCGGTCGATTATTAAATAAAGTTGCAGATGCCATGTTGTGTACACTTACGGAAGTGAGATGTTCGGGTTTTCATTTACCTTCAGAAAGTACATAAAACTTTCGTACGACCTCTGAAGATAAAGCCCCCACTCATTAGCTTCACCGTAGAGACTTTCTACAGGGCTTGTCCTGAAAGGACTGGTCACCAGGTGGATATCTTGGTGATGGACAGGATCAAGCATCTTCAACGCGCTAGGAGTAGCCGATTGATAAACTATGGCCCTGTAATCTATGCGTGTTCGAATGGGGCTCTTGTAAAGGTTCATAATGCACTTCTTATGACGACCCCACGTTGTTTGTTACTGAACTTTAAGAATGTTGATGGTTTTTAGGCTTTTGTTTCTAAAGTACTTCATGTGTGAAATAAACGTTATTTCGGTTCTGAAGTTATGCCTTAAAATGTGTGTTCTGTGCTCACAGGTATGTAGCCGAGGCCGTTGAGAGCTGACCCTTTGAAATTGTCGCACTTTTACTTGCGTTCACAAATGCTTCGAGTCTCACTGTACACGTTAAGACTGGTGCTGAACGGAAATATTGATCGGCGCGACCACTGGCTGTGTTCTGCATTCTGACTTTGAGAGAGACTTTTGTATCGCTTTCCTGGCTACTTCGACGAAAATAGCCACGCATTCGCCAAGCACATCCAAGCCCATCCAAGTAGAGAGTGGGCTCACAGTTTTCCTGTAATTTATGGTAATGTAGCGACAAAATGTATTGCTGGATCTTTTCTGTATGTATAGCAGGTTCTTTATTCTATAGGGTCGCCGTGTCCACAAACAGCCACTCCGTGTGCCAATGTCGTTGTGTCATCGCAATGAACTTAAAACAGCTGCTGTTGGAGCGATGGGTGCTACGAGGAAGACCTCACGCGTCACGCTCCCAGCCAACAAAATGACACATTTTCGTGCAGGCGTCGCAGATATATGGTTTGTTCGATTCAGAAAAGGGGAACGGCACCACAAATGGAAAGGTACAGGTGGTGCCAGTTATGGTATGCCGGGCAGCATCCACTCATTGCAAGGCTCAAGGGTTCATTGGACTGCCGCGGCACGTTGCCTTGCAGCACGTTCATTCGAGCATGAGGGTACAGGGTGCACCGCTGCACTGTAGATAATCGAAGGCCTGGGTGAAGTGCACTGTTATGTGGTGCAGAAGGTGCCGACCGACTAATCCGAATCGAATAAGCCTATCTCCCGCTCACGAAAAAAGGGTGGTCGCCTCAATGACAGTGGGCACAAGCATGGACGCAATGTCATATCAGCTGGGGAAACGTCATTGCAAAACGAGCGTCTAGTCACGTCACCCTATGAAGCCACAAACCCGCCTCGTTGACGCATTGCTAGTTCTTGGTTTTCCAGACACCGTACAATCCACACTACTGCAGCCAAGCTCTGCGATGGCCATACAGAGGACGGTGTATTTGACCAGCTACCTGCTTGTCCTTGCGCGCTCACAGCGTGTGCTTGGTGCTACGTGGCGTCCCCTATCTCTGGAGGCATGCGCCGTATCACTTTCTGAAAGCCGCGAAATCACAGAGCACACTAACGTGAGTTGATCTTTCGTGTCATGTCCATGATGCAGCGTGTTCCATGTTTTTGGGTAATACTGGCCCCCGTGTGGCTCTTAAGGTTCGCTACCCAATTGTGCGGTAATGTCTAGACCAGCGAAGCGCAATATGCAGGCATCTGATCCCGGCCACAGCGGCCGCGTTTGGATGGGGCCGAAATGGGAAAACAACCATGTAATTAGATTTAGATGCACCTTAAAAAACCCAAATTCTCCAAATTTCAGGACTCCTCCACTACGGCGTGCCTCATTATAAGATCGCGGTTTTGGCGTATAGAACCCCATATTTGTTTTCAATATACATGCACGTGATGCCTCACATAGCTCACCGGGACCGAGGCCCATCGTTAATCTTGAACGAATAAGCGTAGAATTGAAATAGCCAACAAAACGTATAACGATAAAAGGAGGGCATACGGCGCTAACACTGAGCTATTTAATTTCGGCCGTCACGCTTACCTCTGAAGAGAATGTATACGAACCATGGGCACGAACAAGCAAAAAGCCTTAGTTCGTCGTGTGTGCGCAACTCACATTCATGTGCAACAACACATAGGCACTTGATAAACTGTTAGATTCTTGTAAATGATCGAAGATCCATGATTGTTATTTGTTCTGACTGTTTGTATTGGAGACGTAGCGGTTCATGGTCACCGTACAGTGTACGACGCGTAGGCCGCCGGCGAAAGTACGAAGTTCCTTCACTTCTTGCGAGTGATGGCACAAGTGGCATAGCCCGATTATGGCTTTTGCACAGTTTCGTACAAAAATTACTAGAGAACTCTGCCCGGCAAATCTCCCAACTACCATTGTAGGTATGGAAACAAAGCAATCTTGTAAGCAGGGGCTTATTGCTTTATTCGACGTATTGACTGACGTCTCAGTGCACGGCGCTGCTAAAGATACGCAGATATACTATAGCCGGCATATTATAGCCAGCGCACAAGTGCAACATCACCGACACGCCGAGAGGCGCGTCGACAGGCGGCATGGTGAACGCAAGCACTGATTCATTCACTGATAGCATCGCGCCTATCCTATCCCGAACGACCGCATTAAGCCGAAGAATTCGGATATAATAATGGGAATCTTGTTAACCTTCTTGCATATGTCTGGAAAGGTGCTTGCGGCCTTATTTATTATCCTTTGTGTACCTTCATGAAACCGCGTTTTCCTTAACGCATGAAGCCAATAAGCATCTGCACACACGCATGAAATGATCTATTTCAGAGGTTACAAAGCAGTTTGAAGCCACGAGAGGGCAGTTTAAGTAAATACAATTACACGTGCAGCGTCATTAAAATGCAGGGCGCACTCGCAGCTTCGCTAGAAACTAGTGCCTGAGTTCTTCCTAGCAGTACTTGTAGGAAACTATGGTGGCTTGAACAAGTAGCACATTGAAGAGGGCGCACCGTTTCCATGAAACTCTGCTCTTCAAACGCAGCGCAAATTAGAGACAAATCCTTGGCCAGTTCTTGTCTTAAGCGCAAGATTTTATTTGTGGTCCGGCTTTATTAGTTTATCAGCTAATGCGACAGACTCGTAAGCATCACTACTGCACAGCTCATAGCATGTATAGTTCTAGCACATTTACCACGTGATCAATTTTACAAAGTGTTCATTATCTTTGTTGTAATTTTGACCTTCTACATCATTGTAGAAGGATTCGGCCAGTTGTATTAGGTAGACAATGTCTCAGTCATACCAAATGACCGAGACTGTTTCTCACCTTGTATGACTGCGAGACAAAAATTGAGACCCATAGCGAATATTTTTTCCCAGTGCACGACATTTGTCGCCCATTCACTAAGCTGCCACAAGGACTTCAAAGCATTCGCCTGCTTTCCATACAGGTACCTAATATTCCTGACCAATATATAAAAACCCTACCAGTTTTAAATACTATGACAGCTCCACTGAACTGATTGCCATTCATTTGCCAGATTCTTCAATAAGTTTACGTGTCAATAAATGAACATTAGCACCCTTGTTATTACATAAAACAAGCGAAGACATGTGAATTTTTGGGTTTGACAGATTAAGTGCCTACAAAAGTTCTGTCAGAAGTCTTTTATTTTCGTTCACGTGTTTGCAAAACGAAAATGAAATTATGGGTTTAACCACCACAAGGCAACTCGCAAGCTAAGAAAGATTCCTTACTAGGACTCTCCAAACTCAATTTGATAAACTTCAGTCCTCTAAGACGCACCTAAATCTAATCATTCTAGTATTTTCAGATTTCACTCATCAGAATGCGGCAGTCGCTTTCAGGAATCAAATCTGCACGTTCTTGCCCAGCAGCAAAATATCATAGCCACTGTGGCAGGTGGTATCAATGTTTGTATTTGTGATACCTCAGTTCACTTACCATCTGCAAAACTAAAGTCTAAGAAGGCATTCTAGCAGGGTGCGATAAAGCAATGAGTAGTAGTACAATGAACTGACAGAAAAGATAACAATATCTGGAGTAATGTCCTAGGCAAAACTGATATCAAGGGAGAAAGATGAAGATACACTTGCTAGAAGAATAGCTGCACAGTGTAACCCAAGTAAATCCAAGAAATGTTCTGAAACCGAGTCACGCTACAAAGCAAGGAGAATTGTCTTTTTAAATAACTTTGCTGAACAATCAAGTTGGAAAAGACAACAGGAGTTCCTGTCACAACTACAAACATTTCTGTCGCGACTACAGGAATTTCTGTTGTACGACAGAAGTTCCTGATGTTCCTACAGTTGCGACAGACATTTCTGACGTTACGACAGAAATTCTGATGTCGCAACAGAAACATTCTGTTAAGAAGACCAAGAGTTCTGAAGTCGCAACAAAAACGTTCTGCAGCGACAAGAGTTCTCAAGTAACAGCAGCTTTCTATCGTGACAGCGACTCTGACGTTAAGACAGCAATGTTGACGTCGCAACAGAAACATTCCGTCGCGACGGCAAAGATTTCTGAAGTCGCAACAGAAACGTTCTGTCGCGACAACCAAAGTTTATGAAGTCACAACAACAAATTTCTATCGCAACATCGATTCTCACGTCGCAACAGGAGCTCTCCATCGGGACTACACATTTTCTTTCGTGGCGTTAGGAATGTGCCACTTTCTGTCGCAGCGAGTTCCGTCGCGAATGGATGGATGGATGCAAAACTTTAATAAGGTCCTGAGGTACGCGACTCAGCGCGCTGTGGGCCGCTCCCACGTTGGGACAATCAGGCCTTGCCCGACCGCCGCATCGTGGGCCCTCTTGACAGCCCATAGTTGCGCCCCGGCATCGGGGCTCTTGATAGCGGAGAGCCACTTGTCCTCGTTGATTTGTTCTGTGCCTCGTAACGAGGGGCAACGCCAGAGCATATGGTCTAGGCTAGCGATGTCATTGCAGTGCCTGCTACAACTAGTGGCATAGGTGTCGGGATAAATTTTGTTGAATAAAGCCGTGTTGGGATATGAGCCTGTTTGCAATAATCTGTGGGTCAATGCCTGCGCTCAATTTAACTTCTTGTGTGGAAGGGCAAAGTCTCTCCTGCCGAGATAAAAGGGCTGCGCAATTTCGTTGTATGTGTTCGGTTGATCTCTGTTCTCCACCACTGCGGGCCGGCGTTGGGGTTCTCCATGGTCGCAGAAAGTGAGACCTCGCGCCTTGGAGTGGGCCAGCTCATTGAGGTTTGTGGGGCCTCCCATGATGGATCCCATGTGAGCGGGGAACCACGTGAGAGTGTGGGCGGCGATGTTTCTGCCGTCGAGGATGCGACAGGCTTCCTTACACACGGCGCCAACGCTGAAGGCGCGGATGGCTGCCCTGGAGTCGCTAAAAATATTAGCATGTCCGTCATCCAGGAGGGCCAAGGCAATGGCCACTTGCTCCGCCGCACGCGACGACGTGCTACGTACCGAAGCGGCATTAACGGTTGAACCCCTGTGGTTGATTGACACTACCGTGAAATTGTTGCTGTTGCCACACTGGGCCGCATCAACGAAGCAGCTGCCGCCAGGGAGTTCTGTTGCGCGGCGTAGGAGCGCCCCCGCTCTGGCCTTCCTTCTTTCTGCGTTGCGCTGGGGATGCATATTGACACGTGTACTTGTCTTTATCGGGCGACACGTTTCGCCGCCTAACAAATGTTATCATACAACGCGGAACGCCCCTGCATGTATCGAAGTTTATGGAATGTTGTGGATGCTTATATCCGCTGTCTGTTGTCGCCGAACCTTATGTTATCTGATCTCATTGCCTGACGCGAATGGTGGAGAACTTTGTGGAAGGAACGCGGGTCCCAACGGTTAGTCTGGAACATTCGACGACTGCTGTATAAAAGCCGACGCGCTTGACCCGCTGATCAGCTTTTTCGACGATCGCCGACTGTGTTCGCCGCTCTCGTTGTGCTTTAAGTGTAACCTGTTTTGTGGGCACAGGTTCGCCCAATAAAAGCTACTTTTGCTTTTCACAGTATTGCTACTGTGTTCTTTGACGTCATGGCCACGTGACATCTGGTGGAGGTGCTTTCCGTTCATGTACCGGACGCCCCCGACAAGCCGTGATCCAAGCCCGCAACGCAAAGACAACACCAACGTAGTCCCGGACCATCGAGCAAGCCGCCGTCTTCAACAACTGCCCCCGGAGCACGGACTTTTGCCTGAGACGACCAGGAAGATCGCCACGAAGTCCACCCCAATGGCAGCCCCAGCATCCCCCATCCTGTTGCAGCAGCCCAGGGAGCCTCCGACGTTCCGTGGTTCAACGTTCGAGGACCCGGAAAGCTGGCTTGAAACATGCGAGAGGGTCGCTGCTTTTAACAATTGGAACAGCGACGACAAACTGCGACATGTCTTCTTCGCACTGGAAGACGCTGCCAGCACATGGTTCGAGAACCGAGAAGCCACCTTAACGACCTGGGAGCTGTTCCGAAGCGGCCTCCTGCAGACATTCGCAAGCGTCGTACGCCGAGAACAAGCCCAAGCTCTATTAGAAACCCGGGTGCAACTACCAAATGAGACCACAGCGATTTTTACCGAAGAAATGAGCCCCCTATTCCGCCACGCCAACCCGGAAATGTCCGAGGTGAAGAAAGTCCACCTACTGATGCGTGGTGTAAAGGAGGAACTTTTCGCCGGAATGGTACGGAGCCCACCGCAGACCGTCGAGGAGTTTCTTCGCGAAGCCACCAGCATCGAGAAGACACTGGAAATGCGCAACCGGCAATTCAATCGCCGCTATAACTCGACAAACTACGCTGGAGTTCAATCACTGGCCACCGACGACCTGCGCGAGACCATCCGAGCGGTCGTGCGGGAGGAGCTACAAAAGCTGTTCCCGTCATCACAGCCTCAAGTGGCGTCGATTGCCAACGCCGTACGTGAGGAGGTCCAACAACAACTCGGAGTAGCCACTGAATTGCTGCAACCTCAGCCGCAAGCGATGACATACGCTGCTGTAGCCCGCCGTCACGTACCCCCTCCGCGTCCACGCCAGGTCCCAGTGACGACACAGTTCCGTCGTCCACCACCACCCCCGCCGCCAGCACGCCAAGCCGTCCCCTCACGCGGCGTTCCAAGGAAGACCGACGTTTGGCGCACCCCCGACCACCATCCGCTTTGCTATCACTGCGGAGAAGGCGGGCACATCTACCGCCGATGCCCATACCGGGATATGGGACTCCGAGGGTTCGTCGCAACGCGCCGCGACCACAAATTGGCGAACGACCTCGTGATATCGCCGACTACCTCGCTGCCAATCAGTGCAACCCTCGACGACAATCCCGTTTGCCGTCACCAGGCCGCTATCTGTCACCGCAGCGCCGACCATACACCGGCCCAGCCCGGGGTCGCTCTGCGAGCCCATATCCGGAAAACTAAAAGCATCAACCGATGGAGGTGCGGTTGCTGTTCGTCGAACTGACGAAGATCCGGCGAAAGACAACTTGACCACGCGACGTTCCAGCTTGAATTCAACACGACGCAGCCGTGATCCGACGCCAAGACGTAACTGCAACGCAAGACAAAGAACCACCGACCTCGACGTGCTTCTCGACGGCGACGCAGTTACCGCCTTAGTGGACACAGAGGCTGATTACTCCATAATGAGAGGACATATCGCCGCCCATTTGAAGAAAGTTAAAACTGCATGGGAAGGCCCTCAAATTCGAACCGCTGGAGGACACCTCATTACGCCGACTGGAATCTGCACTGCAAGAATTACTGTTCATGACCGGACTTACCCTGCCACTTTCGTTATCCTCCAACAGTGCTCACGAGACGTCATTCTCGGCAAGGACTTCCTGAACCAACACGGCGCAATCATCGACCTGAAGTCGAAGTCAATAACGCTGTCGGGTAATCAAGCGATATCGCCGGAGAGCCCTTGTAGTCGCCACGCCTTGAGTGTGCTCGAAGATCAAGTGAACATCCCGCCTCGCTCCAGCATTGTCATTTCGGTCGGCACCGAAACACACGCTGACGTAGAAGGCGTTATCGAAGGCGACAGACGTCTACTGCTCGACCGTGAAAATTGCGTAGCAAGAGGGATCGCTAGACTGCACGGAGGAAACACGAAGGTGTTGCTGACAAACTTCAGCCAGGAGTTCAAGCACATCAACAAGGGCACGACGATCGGATACATCGAGGAAATTCAGGAAACCAGCGATGCGTTTGTCCTCTCGGATTCTCTCGCATCTACCCCGACGACCGTAGTTCCCGAGCCAGACTTCAACATAAATCCAAGTCTCCCCGTGATTAAGCAGCAACAGCTCAGAAGTCTGCTTCGACGATACAAAGACTGCTTTTCGACGTCATCGAGGATTCGACAAACACCAGTCGCAAAGCAGCGCATAATAACCGAAGAGTGCGCTCGACCACTCCACCAGAGCGCTTACCGAGTATCGACGCGAGAACGCGAAGCTATAAGACACCAAGTCGACGAAATGCTGCGCGACGACATCATCCAGCCGTCGAAAAGCCCGTGGGCGTCTCCAGTTGTTTTAGTGAAGAAAAAGGACGGAACCCCACGTTTCTGCGTCGATTATCGTCGATTGAACAAAATCACGAAGAAACACGTATACCCCCTCCCACGGATAGACGATGCATTGGATCGGCTCTGCAATGCTAAACACTTCTCATCGATGGACCTCAAGTCTGGCTACCGGCAAATAGAAGTCGACGAAAGGGATCGAGAAAAGACCGCCTTCATCACGCCAGACGGCCTCTACGAGTTCAAGGTTATGCCATTTGGACTGTGCTCGGCGCCTGCAACGTTCCAGCGCGTCATGGGCACGGTATTAGCAGGATTGAAGTGGCAGACCTGTCTCGTTTACTTGGATGACGTCGATGTCATCGCCGGAAATTTCGACGATCACCTCAAGCGGCTTGCGACAGTACTAGAGGCCAAGTCGTAAGGACTTACTCTGAAGCCGAAAAAATGCCGCTTCGCTTACGATGAGCTTCTGTTCTTAGGCCACGTAATCAGCAAATCTGGTGTCCGTCCAGACCCGCAAAAGACAGCTGCAATCGCACAGTTCCCGCAACCCATCAACAAGAACGCAGTGCGTAGATTCCTTGGCATGTGTGCGTACTACAGGCGCTTTGTCAAGGACTTTTCACGCATCGCCGAGCCGTTGACACGTCTAACTAAACGTGATGTTGAGTTCAAGTGGAAAACTCCGCAGGCCGACGCATTTGAAGAACTCAAACGACGCATGCAGTCGCCGCCGGTACTTGCGCATTTCGACGAGTACGCCGATACAGAAATCCATACTGACACCAGTAGCCTAGACCTCGGTGCCGTTCTAGTCCAGAGGAGAAATGGAGTCGAACAGGTGATAGCTTACGCTAGCCGGTCGCTGTCAAAAGCGGAAGGCAACTATTCTACGACCGAAAAGGAATGCCTCGCCATCGTTTGGGCTACAGCTAAATTTCGCCCTTATCTTTATGGCAGGCCATTCAAAGTCGTCAGTGAAGATCACGCGTTGTGTTGGCTAGCGAATATAAAGGATCCTTCAGGACGACTGGCGCGGTGGAGCCTCAAACTACAAGAATACGACATCACTGTAACCTACAAGTCCGGACGAAAACACTCCGATGCCGATTGCCTATCACGCGCCCCCATTGACCCGCCGCCGCAAGACGACGAGAATGACGACGCCTTCCTTGGAGTGATAAGCGCGGAAGACTACGCCGAACAGCAACGGCAGACCTGGAGCTAAAAGGCCTCGTCGAATATTTGGAAGGGCACACCGACGTTGTCCCCAGGGCATTTAAGCGCGGATTACCTTCCTTCACGCTTCAAAACAATCTACTCGTGAAGAAGAACTTCTCACCAGTCCGCGCCAACTACCTTCTTGTTGTGCCGTCAGGACTTCGTCCAGAAGTATTGCATGCCCTACATGACGATCCGACCGCTGGACACCTCGGATTTTGCCGGACACTATCGAGAATACAAGGAAAGTATTTTTGGCCGCACCTGACCGCCGACGTCGCCCGTTATGTCAGAACCTGCCGAGACTGTCAGCGACGCAAGACTCCGCCGACAAGGCCAGCCGGATTACTACAGCCAATCGAGCCTCCTTTCCGACCGTTCCAGCAGATCGGGATGGACTTGCTGGGACCCTTTCCGACGTCAACAACCGGAAATAAGTAGATCGTCATGGTGACGGACTACCTCACCCGCTTCGCTGAAACTAAAGCACTGCCGAAAGGTAGCGCAGCCGAAGTGGCGAAATTCTTTGTCGAAAACATCCTGCTGCGACATGGCGCCCCAGAAGTCCTCATCACCGACAGAGGAACGGCCTTTACAGTGGAGCTCACCCAAGCCATTCTGAAATACAGTCAGACAAGGCACGGCACAGTAGGGCAACGGCCTGCCATCCGCAAACGAATGGGCTTACGGAGCGGCTGAATAAGACCCTCGCCGACATGCTAGCGATGTACGTCGACGTCGAACACAAGACTTGGGATGCCGTCCTGACGTACGTAAAATTCGCTTACAACACGGCGGTGCAAGAAACAACACAGATCACGCCGTTCAATTTCTTTACGGCAGGAACCCGACGACGACGCTTGACGCCATGCTGCTGCACGTCACTGACGAGGAGAACCTTGACGTCGCTACCTATCTGCAGCGTGCCGAAGAAGCCCGACAGCTCGCCCGCCTGCGGATTAGGAACCAGCAGAGGACCGAAAGCCGACACTACAACCTGCGACGACGCTTCGTCGAGTACCAGCCCGGCGACCGTGTTTGGGTATGGACCCCGATACGCCGACGAGGACTCGGTGAGAAACTACTCCGACGCTATTTCGGACCCTACAAGGTTATCCGACGCATTGGCGCTCTGGACTATGAGTCGTCCCAGACGGCATTTTGCATTCGCAGCGGCGCCGCGCACGATCTGAAGTGGTCCACGTGGTGCGCCTTAAAACCTTTTACGGACGCTGACGAAATTCCTTATTTTTGTTGCTTTCTTTGCTACGGGTGTTTCTTTCGTTTGTATGTAGCATCGGGTAGATGCTTTTTAAGAGGGGGGTATTGACACGTGTACTTGTCTTTATCGGGCGACACGTTTCGCCGCCTAACAAATGATTTCTTTGGGGAGCACCGGAGTCCCGCGTCGGTTAGAAAGCGCTCTGTAGTGTCGACAGTTTCCTGGAGAGCGGCTTCGACTTGTCCGTCACTGACACCCGCGCACCAGACAGTGTTGTCATCCGCGTAGATCGTGTGACCGATGCCCTGGACCTTGCCTAGATACCTTGAGAGGTCGACCATTGCGATGTTGAAGAGGAGTGGTGAGATGACTGACCCCTGAGGGGCGCCTCTTCTACTCAGCTCCATTGCCTCCGATTCCAAATCTCCAGCCTTGAGGATGGCGCATCGTTTGCTGAAGAAAGACCTGACGAAGGCATGGAAGGACGAGCCCAGGTCGAGCTTGGACATGGCGTCGAGGACGAATTCGTGACGGATGTTATCAAAGGCCTTCTCCAGGTCCAAACCAAGGATGGCTCTCGTGTGCCGAGTGCAGCGTTCCAGGATTTGGATCTTGATAAGCTTCATGGTGTCCTGGGTGGAGAGGCCTGGCCTGAAACCTATCATGTTGCGAGGCAAAAGGTCGTTGGTCTCGATATAGTCGGCTATTCTGTTATGGATGGCATGCTCGGCCACCTTCCCTACACATGACGTCAGTGAGATTGGGCGGAGGTTGTCCAGGCTCGGCGGTTTACCGGGCTTTGGGATTAGTATGACCTTCGCCAACTTCCATTCTTCAGGTAGATAGATAGATAGATAGATAGTACTTTATTCGTATCAATTGTCATACACAAAAATCAGGCCTACCAAAGCCTCACCAAGGGCTTGAGTGGCAGCGCCTGGCAGACAGCGAACATTAGCAAAACAAAGAATAGAGATATTGCAACAAACTCGACCAGCAAACAAAAAAAGAAAATTTAACAACTCAGAGAGACAGATATGGAGACATAACTATTACAACATCAAAAGGGATGACAACAATATGGAATTAAGATAGTAACACTCGATTAAATAATTACGGGGTAGGAAGCAACGCAGAGACGTACCGCAAAATTTTTTTCAGGGTGTATTTTGTTCTCATGCGGAATACACTAGGTGGCATAATATTGAAACAGGCAGGTACATAGTATTGACGTGTGCGCTTTCCGTACCGGGTTGAGGAGCGAGGAATGCAGTAACGGTATTTTGGTCTTAAATCACGTGCAGGAACATATGGAATGGTGAACTGACTGCACCAAAAATGTTTAAGCACAATAGTTTCCGTTAATAAATCGTTAAAATTTGGAAACTTTAATCTTCTCAAAATATCAAAGTTATTACCGATGGGCAGGTCGTAGGCAATATTTTTCAAAAGTAAACGCAGAAGCGAATTCACCCTGCGCTGCCAGCGAACAGTGCAGTGACCATAAAGAGTGATTCCGTATCTTAGTACACTATAGGCTAGAGCGTGTGTAACACATTTACGGACGGAAAAAGGCATAAAATATCTAATATTATACAGGACACAAGATACAGCACGAAGTCTTTGACAAACGAAAGAAAGGTGCGAGTTCCAAGAGAGATCACTGTCGAAGATCAGGCCAAGATATTTGACCGAATGCGCATATTTTACTGGAACACAGTTACAATGAGAACAGGAGGAAGTATGCAAATAAACAGGATGACTCAACTCAAATTTTTTTAAAGGGTTATGAAAACATATAAGTTGTGTTTTAGAAGTATTAACATTGATAAGGTTAGACTTAAACCAGTCCATAGCTTTAACAGCTGCCGTCTGTAACACTGTTACAGCATCAGTGTATTTCTTTGCACGCGCAAAAATGACAGTGTCGTCAGCATATTGGAATAATGAAACAGGCACATTGTTAGCAAGATCATTAACGTATAGATTGAATAACAAAGGACTCAATATAGAACCTTGCGGGACTCCAGAATTAATTGCCGTGAAATCGCTATGGAATCTTGAAATCGACACATATTGGCGCCTATTTTGTAAAAAGTTAGTAAGTAAATGTAAAAACGAACCTCGAAATCCCAATGTAGAAAGTTTATCAAGCAGAAGAACGTGGCAGGTGCTATCAAAGGCCTTGCTTACGTCAAGAAAAAGAGAGCATACGACTTCATTCTTATCAAAAGCTGAATTTAGTATATCAGAGAATTCTTCAAGAAGATCTGTTGTTCCTTTTCCTGGTATGAAGCCACACTGACTAGGTGATAGAACATTGTGCGTATTCAAAAAATTCGTCATGGTAAGTAGTAGATGCTTTTCAAAAATTTGGCCAATGCATGGCAAAATAGAGATAGGTCGGTAATTACTCATCATGTTTCTGGAGCCACCCTTATACAAAGGTATAACTTTAGCAGTTTTCATTGATGTCGGTATTATACCCCTGGAAATGATACTATTAAGGATAACTAGTAGGACACCCTTAATCGCCTCAAAATTTCTGCACAATTCAGAAACAGTGAGGCCGTCATGACCAGGAGATTTGCTGCGTTTAAGACTGAAAAGTATACACCTTAAATCACTTTCGGTAATGTCAGGAAGGAAAGCAGATTCCATCACACTGGGAGGCATAGGACAGTCGTTAGGCGGGGTACCAGATGCACCAGAAACCAGAGAAAATAGTTTGTTAAAGTCATTCGCAATGCTCTGTCCATCTTTCTGGAAATGAGATATGAAATATGTATCATTATAAATAGTAGCGCTCGCTCCTTTCAGGTTATTTACCAATAACCATGTTTTCTTGCTGTTAAAACGTGCGTCTTTAAACTGAGACCTAAAGTGGTTGCGCTTGGCCAGACGGATCATGGCATTAACTCGGTTTCGTTCATGTTTAAACTGCAGTCGTAGTTGAGAACAGTTTGGAGCACGTCTCGTTCGAGCCCAGAGCAGATCTTTTTCTTTAATAGCTTCCAGTATTACGGGCGACATCCACTTATTGTCTAAATTTCGTTGCTTAACGATCACCATGCGCGAAGATTCGGCTTTGTGTGAACGAAAAACCTCGACGAAACTGTCATATAAGTCTGCAGGGGACACATTGTAAATAAAAGAATCCCAATCATACTTTGCTATTCTTTTATCGAAACGCTTATAATCAAGTACTGACACGCTTTGCTGGCTGCGCAAAGGTGCAGGGTGGCTGGAGCCATCCGTTAACGAGCAGCAGACGAAATAGTGGTCTGCAAGCTTGACTTCAACCACAGCAGACCGCACCAACCGGTTTTGAGAACGCACATTTATGTGGTCGATGCAAGAAGAGACCAGCTGCCCAGATAAGTATTCCTCACGTGTAGGGCTGTGGATTTTAGTCTCTAGTCCCCACTTTGATAAAGTGTCAAGATAATCTGAGACTGTTGGCACAGTTGGGCGTAGAATATCGATATTCATATCCCCGATAATGCACGCGTGTTCTTCACTGGAAAATGATGATAATGCAGAATCAAGCTCAGCTAAAAAGATTCGACCGTTGCAACACGGAGGGCGATAAATTGCGAGTAGAATCAACGACAACCAAGGTGTACTTAGGCGGAGTGCGACTACTTCTGCTTGAGTAAAAGGAATACTAATTTCAGAAACGGACCAATAATCTTTAACAAAAACTGCGATTCCTCCTGCTGTTCGTTGTTGACGAGTATGAGAATGTAACTGGCATCCTGGCAGCGAGAAATGTGATAACACGTCTGACGAAGCGTTCACTTCAGTGAGAGCAACAACGTCATAAGTTGAATAAAAAGGATTAATCAGCGCACGAAAATGGTCCCAATGCTTCCGTATACTGCGAATATTAACGTGAGTAAACTGAAATGAATTGCCTATGTGATGCTGAAAGAACTTCTGGGCTTCAGAAAAATCGGAACACTTCACGAAACCAATGTCAGACATGCTTATGTTAGTTTTTCAAGATCCGAAAGCTTGTTGATACGAATGAGAGGTGCGCCTTCGGACTGTTTTGCAAGGACCTTCCCATTTTTGGTCCAGACGAACTGAAAACCCTCTTCTTTGCCACGTGACCTTGCTAGACGGAACAACTCGCGATTAGCCCGAGATAGGTTATCGTTGAAAAACAGCCGAGGAGACTCATCGTCATGCACCAAATCACGAAGGCCCTTCCGGGCCCAGAGCCATTTCTGCTTAACAGAAACTGAGCGAGTTTGCACTAGAATCGGTGGAATATAGTCTCCTCTGGATGGCAGCCGATGCACTGCCGAGATATCTGCTTGTTCAAAATCGGTTATGTTTAGCTGGCCTGCCAAAGTACTTAAGAAAGAGTAAGTTTTCATCAGATTTGACAGGAAGGCCGTGAATCTCGAAGTTACATCTTCTGCTGTATTGTTCGAGGTCATTAATTTCCCCACTCATCCTGTCAATCACCTGTGTCTGGGAAACTGCTGTTGAAGCAAGCGATTGAACTTGTGATCGAAGGTCTGCAAGCTCATTCTGATTAGCGGCCACTGTAGCAAGCACCGAGTCGTACTTTGACGAAAGGAAATCGATAGCGGAGCGTATGTCATCGACTGCCGAAGCAACCTTTTCACTAGCTTCCCTGACCAACAACAGTTCCTCAATTTTCACCATCAATGTTGAAACAGTTGTAGTCAAAGAATCTAGTTTCATATTCAGAGCAGACAGTTGCTGTGAGAATGAACCTTCACCTGGGTTGGATACTTCGTCTGGTTGCTTAACCGAATCAACCTTGCATGAATGACACTTCCACGTTTCGCGTGTTACTGTACTCATCTTTTTGTAGGCGTTATCAGAAACGGACGAGCAGTTTTTCCCCAGGTGGAATTCGCCCTCACAGGTAGAACAACTCATAAATCTACCATCTTTCGGTATGGCTTTTGAGCAAGAAGTACACAAAGAAGACATGATGCAGTCAGCGGCAGAACCCAAAAAGTGATGAATTACAACAGGTGTAATCAACACTCACCTGCCAAAATGAAGCAAACGTTCAGTCTAGGACAAAGGTTTGCCGCTGACTGCAACGATCCACGAAGTTGACGGCCTTTAAATAATCGGTGATCGACGCCAGGGGGACATTATTGGCAGGTCCAGAGCCAATCAGTCAAGGATGGCTTGCTACGTCGAAACTGCAGCTTCCCCGAGATCCGCATGCGTAGATCAGTCGCCAGGAACAGTTGCGAAGATGACAGCCGTTGAAGATACGAGCGGTTTTCCAGCTGATGCTGTCCCACAGCTTGCAGAGCCTGCCAAAATGAAGCAAACGTTCAGTCTAGGACAAAGGTTTGCCGCTGACTGCAACGATCCACGAAGTTGACGGCCTTTAAATAATCGGTGATCGACGCCAGGGGGACATTATTGGCAGGTCCAGAGCCAATCAGTCAAGGGTGGCTTGCTACGTCGAAACTGCAGCTTCCCCGAGATCCGCATGCGTAGATCAGTCGCCAGGAACAGTTGCGAAGATGACAGCCGTTGAAGATACGAGCGGTTTTCCAGCTGATACTGTCCCACAGCTTGCAGAGCCTGCCAAAATGAAGCAAACGTTCAGTCTAGGACAAAGGTTTGCCGCTGACTGTACAATTCCCTGCTCCCAAATCCGATTTATCTCATCTGTAAGAAACTCGATCGATGCGTCCTCTAGGTTTCTGAGAGCCTTGTTGTTAATGTGATTCGGGCCGGGTGCTGACCTACCACTGAGGTCGTGTAGGGCGCGGCGGATTTCACTGATTTTGAAAGGCTCGCCCAGTGCGGAGTTCGGCTTCCCTTTGTATACTGGGTATGCCGCCTCATCGGCCGCAGTTTTGAGCGGCAGGTACTTCTTAGCCAACATCTCCAGCATGTCCTTTTCCGAAGACGACTTCTTGGCTACGTGGAGCGCTTTAGCGAGGACAGTTCGCTGGTTTGACTTGGTGCCGGAGTCGTCGAGCAAGTGTTTGAGAAGATTCCACTCCCGTGCGCATCTGCCCGTCGATTGAATTGCGAATTTCTTCCCATTGCTGCCAAGACAGGGCTTGGCAGTGCTCGTCGATCTGCTTGTTGATCTCGGCTATCTTTTTTCTGAGCTTGCGATTCAAGCGTTGGCTTTTCCACCTCTCGAGAAGTGATTGCTTAGCCTCGAGAAGGTGTGCTAGCCTGCTATTCATTTTGTCTCTCTGTAGATCCGTCTCTATGGTTTTGGTGGTGGAGCAGACATCTTGCAGAATTAGTGCGCACCACTGGACGAGACTCTCCGGCTTTTCTCCACGGGCGGCGCGGGCCTTGCGAACCTCACGGAATTTGTCCCAGTCAGGCACCGAGAACGCCTTCTTTCTTTTCTGCTCCACTTGTAAGCTGGTGACCGTGATGTAGTGATCACTACCGAGGTCTATGAGCAGATTCGACCACATGGCTGAGCCAGCGTTTTTAACGAAGGCGAGATCCGGGACAGAGTCCCTGGTCGAGCAGGTGCCCCGTCTGGTGGGAAAGGCTGGGTCCGTCAATAGAGAGAGTCCCGCATCTCCCGCCTCCTGCCACAGGCTTCTGCCCTTGACCGTGTCGTGCGTGTAGTTCCACGCGTAATAGGGGGCGTTGAAATCGCCGACCACAACCAGGGGGGAGTTTCCGGCGAGTTTTGTTGCCCTAGTGATGATGGTTTTGAAACGTTGTCTGTGATCGCTCGGGCTGCTATATACGTTAAGTATAAAAATGCTAGAGATATTGGATTGGCTTGGGATGACTTCTACTAGGGAGGTCTCCGTCTTGCTAGGCCGGACCCCTAGATCGTGTGCGACGACAGTGAACTTGCTGCTGACTAATGTGCAGATTCCCCTGCCATCCCCACGGAGAGCAAGAGCTTTGTATCCCTGGAGTGAAACCTGATCAGGCAGATCAGATCGGCAGTCGCGAAGCTTTAAAATTATGTCAGTCTCGCATAGGTGGTGTACACTGTACACCACCTAATAATAATAATAATATTTGGGGTTTTACGTGCCAAAACCACTTTCTGATTATGAGGCACGCCGTAGTGGAGGACTCCGGAAATTTTGACCACCTGGGGTTCTTTAACGTGCACCTAAATCTAAGCACACGGGTGTTTTCGCATTTCGCCCCCATCGAAATGAGGCCGCCGTGGCCGGGATTCGATCCCGCGACCTCGTGCTCAGCAGCCCAACACCATAGCCACTGAGCAACCACGGCGGGTAGTGTACACCACCTCTTGCGCGGTATACAATCGTGCTTTGCTGAAGCCGGCAATGCTGAGAGCACCGGGACCGGTATTAAAGTCGACGTGGCCAATTGTTATAATTGTGCCGTGACGACGAGACATCAGCAACATCCTACGGGCCTCCTCAAAATCGGCCGCTGATCAATATCATACCATCTGCGGGAATGGCTGCGTATCCGTTTTGTTTTATTTGGTAAGATGTGGCACACAGGCTTGTGAACTTACATGTGCCGTTGTACTGACACATTAGTTAATTTCCCAGAAATATTGCATAAGCTTTTGCGAAGCGAAAAAGAAGTTTTGGTTTCCACAAAGATGCGTGAAAGGATGTCTCGCTCGGGTCTCATTATTCTGGTACAGCGCTGCCGTGAGAAGCCAGTATGCAGCCAGAATGAACACTCATCTACGAACGTTCACGTAGCTCTTTTGCATTGAACGCATGAATTACATACGCGCTCAAAAGTGTAAAGAGCGAGAGACAACTGTAGAATCTAGCCGTAAGAACCCTAACAGTGTCCCCGGTCACCGTTGTCTACTTCTGAATTTCTTATTTAATATGGATATCGTACAGCAAAATCGATATTCTAGCATTACACGATGCACCTGTCGTTGGTAAGAACACTTTTACTGTTCTAGAGATGCGGCAGTTGACGCGGTGGAGTGAAAGCCCATATTGGCTATTGAAATGCAAGTATAAGCATCAACACAGACAGAGATTCTTACTGTTGACGTAGCTAAAATGTACACTTGCACACATGTTCCACGTAGTGCAGTGGTGAGATGTTGGGCACGGGACCCTCAGCGAGGAATCCCCGGCGAGGATTTTTTTTTACTTTTATTCTTTTTTCTCCTTACAAATTTACATAGCCTTAAAGATGTCTCTGTCAATTTTTAATTAAATATTGATCAAGAACTACAGAACTTTCGACTACAGGACGTCACACTACAGACAACAGAATGACAGAGAACAGAAAGAATGTCCCAAAATACGACATGCTGAAATTTCCTGTTGTGTTTTTCAAGTGCGAAGTGGCATAGCTAAAACGCTTTTCAGAGAGGGGGAGGGGCTGAGGGTACAAAGGGGCGGGATTGCGGACACCATGTAAACAAGCTTCGGGGGAAGGCATAGTGGGGCGGGAGCCTGCCCGGTGTGTCACCGCTTGGCTATACCACCGCCCTGAAGCACTCTTGCTGGAGGATTGTCGCCGTGTCCATAAATTCTGCTTCTAGATAAAACTTACGGTGCCCCTATGATTCAGTTTGTGACTATTTAGCTGATGTTATATTAGCTGCGCTCAGAAATTCTTGAGCAAAAAGTTACTACCCCAAGGAGTATGTTCGCTGATTTTGTTACTGCTGCAATGCACAGAGATCGTGTCAAGTTGGTTGTGATGACGTGCAACAGCGTGCTCAACTTGACTCTAGCCAACATCAAGTCGGCTGTCGCTTTCACGTCAATGCCGTTGGAGCTGCTGCTTTTCGCCGACGAGAAGAACAGAGAGGCTTTGCAACAGATGGTGAGCCCCTTTATCTTTTGTCACTCTCCGACTGCATCACATTCAGAAAAGTACAGTGCCAACTAACTCAAAATCCAAATCAAAATCAGAATTTTCATAGGAAATTGAAATTACCGGTAAAACCGTTGAATTCGCGTCGACGGATCTAGTTGTCTGTGGCGAGATAGATCTCTAAGCTATTTAAATTCTTACATATGCAACGTCTGACTGACCGGCTATGTTGGGCATGATTACAGGAACAATAGTGTTATCCGAATGTATGATACAAGAAAGAACGCATAGAGACGGCTTCTTGCTCAAAGTAAATTTTGTTTTTTTACAGGCTAGAACATTGATCTGATTATGATGCACACCATAGTGTGAGGACTTCGGATCCATTTTCACGGCATTGCCTTTTGTACCTTGTGTCTAAACGTAACATGGTTTGAATACCTTCTTGAAACCCTTGAAAACCATTGAATTTGGAAAAACACATTCAAGGGTCCTTACGACTCCTTGAACTGCGGTCCCTCATTTTTGCATAGAACTGCGTAGACTCGAGGGGAATAGAGTGTGGCTTAGAATTGAGAGCAAGAATCTGGGGGTGAGGTTACCTCAAGCCGCGTCCGTGCGGCTTTTTTCCCTCCTCCACCTCCATTTACCATTTCTCTACGTGTGTTTGTGTAAATTAAAATCAATAAAATCAACTCACTACATTATACCGCCCCAGACCTCTTCTCGCTAATGTTCCAGTTATATTCTAACGCAAGAAGCCTTCATTCTTTATTAGTTTCGCTTGAATACAAATTGTGTTGTTTCTTTACCGCATTACTTCGTCTCACCAGATCTCACTGTGGCCTGAGACCGTGCTAAAGCGTGTTCATTACAAAGTGTCAGGAGTGAAGTTCCCCGAGCCTGATTCCGAAAAGTGGCGTGGCCTCTTCAAACCTTGTTCATCTCAGCGCCTATTTCTTTCTGTGAGTGAGGGGCCAATCTACCCTGTTTGTTGCGTGCTTGATTTTATTAGTGCCCCAGTGAAGTTCAGTATTACATTCGCAAGACTGTCTATAACTGAATCTGGAATTGGCTTAGGAGGGCATGAATGCCAGATAATTGGTGCGAGTCCAACGATGAAAAATAGCGCAACAATTAACACAGACAATGGACGAACACAGGATAAGCACTGACTGCGTAATACTAGGGTTGATAGAGCGCATACACCAATATACATATGAAAAAGAAGGGGGAGGTTTGCTATCATGCACTTTATCCGTGCATGGCGTCAAGTGATAAAAAGTAGACAATAATGATGAAAGCTGATTAGTGAAGGAGATACATAATTTTTTTGTGAGCTATGGCAATGAAAAGAGCACTGACGCAGGCATCAGATTTACGCATCGTGGCAAATACTTCAAATATCTTACGCACTGTTTGGTTACCATACAAGCGAAAAACCCGTATTTCTTGAAAGATCAGATGGCAACCACACGTTGCACAGTAGATAGGCAGATTACTCCCACTTTTTTCTTCATATTATTACCGCGCTCTCGCAGGCGGTCGTTTTGGCAGCGGCCCGATTGTACTGTATATGATCGGCCACACGATGTCGGGATTTCGTACACTGTCTAACTCTGCACGGTACATAGCAGGTGATGTGCTTTTGACACAGCCCCTGTTGGCGGTATTCCTAGCATTAACATTTTTGCTGAGAGATAGCCCACTTTTTGGGGGAGCCAAAAACACAACGCGCACTCGCGCACGTCCCGCAACATTCTTGACACAATGGGAAACACTACACATAAGTAAGTACCACAACCTTGTATTTGACGACGGCTTACCGAACGTGGTTTCTGGGTTCGTTTCACGAGATTCGAGTGATTTGTCGAAAAGGGTAAAAGGAGTTCCTTCAAGCATTGCGTATAGGTCCAGCCTGCATGGCTTCGGTTGACGTGCAGCTCTAAGTCTATAAAGCTTATGCCATCGGCGGCTAGCTGTCGGCTAAAGGTGAGGCCTGGAAAATAGGAATAGAACCATCAGGAAATTTGCTCAACTTGGTTAGGACCTTCCTCAGGCTGAGCGCGGTACACCATTATCATGTGGTCTAAACATTTGAAGATCCTGACCCACCCAATGGGCTCGAGTTTCATTGAAGGATCCATAGAAATGGGCCAGAATAAGATCGCTCAAAATGGATGCAATGCGTGAGCCAATGCACACACTTTTCATGTATTTCATTTGTGCATTGCCTCGCGCATAGCTCCCATCTTCAGCGATATTATTCTGGCCCATAATTAACCCTTGCAGTAGGCAGTCAGCGTTCATCCTGTCTTCCTCCGTCGTCCGTATTTATTTTTGCACTGCTTTTCCACCCAAGAATCAGAAGAGCACAGCCATATTGTTATCACCACAAGCATTATGGAGTAGGAGGACACGTCTCAAAGAATGGTAACTAAAAATGGCACCTGCTTATCAACCTCGTCATCATCGTCAGCCTATTTTATGTCCATTGTAGGAGGAATGTCTCTCCCTACAATCTCCAATTGCGCCTGTCTTGCGCCAGCCGTTTCAAGCTAGCGCCTGCGAATTTTTTAATTTGATCACCCCATTTAATTTTGTGTCATCCTCGACTATGCTTCTCATGGCACCAATTCTGTAACCCTAATTCTCCATCGGTAATCCAACCTGCGCATTACATGACGAGCACAGGTCCATCTCTTTCTCTTAAGGTGAATTAGAATATCGGATATCCCTGTTAGCTCTCTGATCAACACTGCGCACTTCCTGCCTCTTCACGTTAGACCTGACATTCTTCGTTTCATCGCTCTTTCCGCGGTCCTTAACTTATTTTAGGGCTTCTTTCTCTGTTTCCAAGTTCCTGCACCATATGTCTGCACCAGTATAATGCATTGATTGTACATCTTTGTTTTAATGATAATGGTAAGCTTCCAGTAAGGGTGTGACAATGTCTGCCGAATGCGCTCCAACCCATTTATATTCTGTAAATTTCCTTCTCACGATCAGGGTCCCCTGCAAGTAATTGGTCTAATAAATGTACTCCCTCACAGACTCTAAAGGCTCGCTGGAGATCTTGAACTCTTGTTACCTTGATATTAATCTTCAACCCTACTCTTACACTCTCTTTGTTAAGGCTCTCAGAATTTGTTGCAACTCGTACGCAGTGTTGCTGAACAGGACACTGTCGTCTACAGCCGAAGGCTGCCTAGATATCCACCGTTGATCCTCACTCCGAAGCCTTCGGTGTTTAGTAGCTTGAATACTTCTTCCAAGCACTCAGTGCAAAGCATTGGAGAGATTGTGTCTCCTTTTCAGACCCCTTTCTTTATAGGTGTCTTCCAACTTTTCCTGTTTAGAATGAAGGTAGCGGTGGAATCTCTGTTGATACTTTCCAAGATATTTCCATAAGCGTGAGGTATTTCCTTGATTACTTTATGCCTCTATGACTGCTGATATCTCCACTGAATCAAATGACTTCACGTAATCTCTCAAAGCCACATGGAGAGGCTGATTGTACTCTGCAGATTTCTCGATTACCTGATTGATAACAATGATGTGATCCATTGTAGATTATCTCTTGTGAAACCTATTTGTCCCCTTGGTTGACTAAACTCCAGTGTTGCCCTTGTTCTATCGGAGGTTATATTGGCGAATATTTTATATAATACTGGAAGTAAGCTAATGGGCCGATAATTTTTAAATTCTGCAACATCTCCCTTTTTGGGGATTAGGTTCTCAGAGATCTGTGAAGACGGTAGACAGTTCTCACAAAGAGCCGCTAGTTTTTCAACAAATATGTCTCCTCAGTGTTTCATTAAAACGACTGGTAGTCCATCTTCTTCTGCCACTTTTCCCAGTTTCATGTCTTGCAAGGCCTTCGAGCTTCATTGCGTTGTATAGGAGGAGCCTCTGTAATCTGTTCAATACTATTTCGGGTGCTGTACATATCAGTATAGAATTCTCCCGCTGCTTTTACTGTATGTTTGAGATCGCTGATTACCCAGCAAATCTTTCAATGCATACCTCTTTGTTTATCCGATGCCGAGTTTCGTTGTCACTTATTGCAGGCTTCGTCCATTTTTCCTCCTTCCTCAGTCCCTGGCACGTTATAATTTCAAATATTCCGTATTTTTTCATGGTAATTAATTTTTACAGTTCTGTTAATTCTATATGATCTGTCGGGTCGGATACTTGCATCCTTTGTCGTTTCTTTATGTCCTTTGTTACTTCGGAGAGCGTACCTACTGTTTATCTTGCTGCCTCACCTAGCACTTCAACTGCTGCTTCTAAAGCAACCATAGTCACGTTTTAACTCATTGCCTCTGTCATCTTCATCTCTGCGTTCTAACGCTGCCTATATGTTTGAAAGCGCCAATTTGAATGTGTCTGCTTTTACCCTTAGCGCTTCTAGGTTCGCGTGTTTCTTCTTGACCAATTTTACCCCCTCCCTTTTCGTATTGTGGTGAATCCTAGCCCTCGCTAACCTGTGATCACTACACTTTACCCTACCTAAAAATTTTACATCCTGCACTATGCTAAGTTTAGCAGAAACTGTAAAACAAGTTCATTTTATTTTTCACCATTACGACATTTCCAAGTGTACTTTTGTTCGAACGTTTCCTAAAGAAGGTGTTCATCACTCGCAGTTTATTTCTTTCCGGAGACTCTACCATCTCTCCTCGAGTGTTCCTAGAATCCACGCCATAGTTGCCAATTCCTTGTTCACCAGCGTGATTTGCCCGCTTTTGTAATGAAGTCGCCCATGAGTACAGTATACTGAGTTTGCACTTTTCGAATGGATAATTCAAATAAACTGTTCTATTTCTTTATCATCTTGACTGGAGGTTGGAGCATAGGTTTGCGTTAGCTTTTTCTATGCCTCCTATTCAGCTTTACTACGACTACGGCTACCTCCTCATAAATGCTGTAGGATTCGTCAGTGTTACCCGTTATGTCCTTATTGATTAGTAAAATTACTATATGCTGCTTCTTCTCTGGAAGTCCTCTATAGCAGAGGACGTGAACATTGGTGAGCACGGTACAAGCCTCACCAGTTCCTCTAACCACACTAAGGCCAATGATAAATAAAACAATGCCTGATAGTTCAATGATTCCTGCTAGGCTAGCTTCAATCGCGAAAGTTCGGCTCTTAAACTTTGCAAGGGTAAGTTTCCATTGGCGGCCTGCCTGGTTCCAGAGATTCTTAGCGCCCTCTGCTGCTTTACAGGCTTGTCCACTGCCTTGGTCAGGAGCTGCGCAGTTGCTGGGGAGTAAAGGCCATTGGGTAATCGAATGAGTCCTTTGGAAGGCAGTGGCAGAATACTGCACCAGGGAGGCCAATTCCTGTTTTGGTGAGGGGGCGTATTGTTGAAGCTTAGTGGGTCTTCTGAATTTAGTTCCACCTGGATAAGTATCGGCGCACTTGCTCTCGGTGTTTTTGCCGGTGCCACGCGCCACGCCAAGCCTGTATATGTACTTTACAGGGAGAGGTGAATTCGAATTCCCCACCTTCATAAAAAACAGCGTTGATTCGACAACAGTATCCAGTGACAGTATCCAGTGGCTACTGTGACAACACAGTATCCAAACTAGCTCAGTCATATAGTTCTGTGGGCTGTCAGGCCACCTTATGTCGGAGAATTCCAGACCAGATATGTGATTTTGCAAGGTTTTTTTAGAAAAGCTGGCTTCACAATCTATGAATTTCAACTCCACCTTCATCGGACTTGATGAATTTTCCTTGATTTTGTGCCAATAATATAAACCGTGCAGAAGGTAGAAAAATTCAACTGGAACAGACACATATCACTTCATTCGTCAAATGCCTTACCTAAACTTACGCCTGGTGTCAGGTAACGCATGTGCCAATTATGAACAAATTTGAACGCAGCTGCTAGGAGTGCACCTTTGTTTGTATTATGCTGTACCATGTAAACTGCTGACAGAGCTTGCTGCCGGACGTGGACGCTGTGATTTACGTGGACGCCGATGTCCTTTTCGTAAGCCCAATTGAGAAGCTGTGGCAGCACTTCGCATCCATGAACAGTTCGCACCTGGCAGCAATGGCCCCCGAGGGTGAGGACTATGCCAGTAATTGGTACCGGAACTCCGCCAGTCACCCCTTTTATCAACCTCTTGGTAAGAAATGGCGTATGTACCCGCCCTGGTTTCTGATTCGCTAATGCAGTGTGATGCTTAGTTAACGCCAGCTAATGGGCGGCCGTACAAGCAGCTGCACTTTAGTAAAGCTGGAAATCAAAAATACTAACGTACTTGAATTTATGCAAGTACATAGCAAGAACCCCCATGTAGTCAAAACTTATCCAACGCCCTCCCATACAGCATTCTTTACAACCACCATGCAGTTTCAACGCACAGCTCCCCTCAATTTCATTTTAAGGAATGGTGTATATAACAGATCACCAATAAGCAAGACACTTCTCGGAGGATAAAGAACGCAGTCTGTGTTGTTCTTTAATGTCTTTGCTGTGAAATAGTGTTATTTTTAAGGTCTCAATTTCTCTTCGTTATGACCCAGCAGTAAGCCACATTTTCTATCTGTCTGCTTTGTGACGACCTATCGCTGAATCTCACACCTGTGTAAATTTCTTAATTTCCAGAGAAATGGCTTTGTTATCCACCTGACCAAAGCAACAAGAAAGCTGTCTCTTTTTTTACGAAGATATTGCTTGTATACTACGAAACGTATCTGCGTAGTACCCCATGGGAAATAACCACCATGAACAACCTGTGACTCAAGCCATATTCAATGCGAAAAAATTACACTGTCAAATGGCAATGCATTTTTTGAACCAATAGTTGCATTCTGTTTAGTATGTTAAACGAAGCGGGGCTTTCAACTCACTTGTGAAATTGAGCCTGTTATCTATATAGTAGGTTAACCGGAGCTTAAGGTCGTAAAATTCAAAATTGCGCGAAATTCAAACAATTCTCACCGTCTTAGTTGGCTAGTATCTAGATATGAAACAAATTCAGATACGGGTCTAAAGCAGCAAATATAGTTATCAGTAAACTCCAAGTAAAAAACACGGTAGCTAATACATTAGTGAATAAAGGCATTGGACAGGAAGAGCTGCTTGAAGTGATCACACTCGCCTATAGTCACTCACTCACTTGCACTGTCATTTGACGCAAAAGTCTCCGGTGCCAACCCTTGGGCCACTTATTACGCGGAAAAGAGGTGAGGCAAGCAGACAGGACACAAGAGTAGAGAAATGGACAGCATGAATGCCGACTATCAACTGAAGGGAGCACTGAGGCGAAAAAAGAAAGAAGAGACAAAACTCATCTGCGCAAGCTCTGGAATGGTATCACCACGTGTCAGTCGGATACATGCGCTGGTCTACGGGAGAGATAACTGTTAAGGCACTTAAATTCTTCCTTATGTAAAGTAATCAAAGGCTGACTCACGCACGAACTTCCACCATTATAGATATGCGATGCCTCTACCATAAGACGCGTATCTTCATTCTTATGCCGGTACAATATCGTGCATCCATCTACCTCGAGTGGGCAGTTACAATCTTGGCAATGTAGGGAAAGATGAGAAGGCGATCCACCGGTTAACGACCTTTTATGTTCGATTAGACTCTCATTGATGCACCGCCCAGTTTACCCAACGTAGAACTGGCCACAGTTAAAGGGAATGTTATAAACTAGACTCATACGACAATCAGTAAAACTGTTGTTCTTATTGTGCTTCACTAGACAAATATCTGTACTTTTTCGCATTTTACTTGCTCCTTTTTGCTCTGTACGGCATCGCATATCTTACCTATCTTATTGGGAGCAGTGAAAGCCACAATAACGTCATATCTACTTGCAACTTTAAGCCTGTGCGATACTGAATAAGTGTACGGAATAGCCACTACTCTATTTTCTAGTTCTGCTTTCTCTAATGAAGTCCATCCCCCTCGAAACCGACTTCTTTAGGCGTTCAGTCAGAGTTGCCACTGCTACGCTAGGATAACCTGCTTCTAATAGGTGCCGCATCTTCGCATTAAAACTGCTCCCGACTTCCATGAAATGCTCCCTTCAGTTGATAGTACGCTTTGCATATTTGAAGAAAAGAGCGCTACGAAGACGCGGACTAAAAGAGAAACATGTATGACGGACAAGGCGCTTGTCGGCGTTCGTGCTGTTCACTTCTCTACTCTTGTGTCCTGTCTGCACGCCTCACCTCTTTTTGCATAAAGAATCCTTACCAGCTAGCTCACCTTTCTGTCGTTCTACCTGCTCCTGCAGCTTTTCATAACTCGTAAAGAATTAGTCCGCTGCGTCATGAAGCCTACTTGCTTCATCGCTCGCAGTAATAGACCCTACCATTTCCATGACACCAACTTGAACTGCAAATATATTTCTTCGAAAGGAAACGACATGCTTACATTTCAAAGAGACCTATTCTTGCGCACACCCATAAGATATGCAATACAATCTGTCTAATGGCGTGAGGGAGGCATGCATAAGTGACCACATGTGTGAGAGCTGCTCTACTTGTACAGTGCAGTTGCTTCAAGGCTTGTTCACGCTCTTTGAAGTATGGTTCATGCTTTTTGTGCATTTCCTTCTTTTTATCTTTTGTGAGAATAAAGGAGTGCTTATTGTATATTTCAGCTCTTTAAAATTTGATAAAATACAGCAAATTTATTGCAGCATCGAATTTCACCTTTCAAGTGCCTGCTGCAGTGGCTTGCTCAGCGACTATGGCTCTCTGTTGCTGATCATGTACTTAAGATGAAGGTGAACGTAAAAGACTAGTAGATGACCAAAATAAATTGAGCAGCTATGAGATGTTTTGCGTCAGGTCCGTCATCGTTGTGTAAGCAGAGCTTAAACATGACGAAAAGCAGAACTGAAATGGTACGCTTAGGTACCCACCAATCACCAGCAAAAAATGAAACTGAAAAAATGCAGCCACTTAGCCTGATGATATTGAAAAGTTCTTTGGGGCAGGGAAGCATTTGAAAAATGCACGAATCATTTTGCGAAGTCAGCGGCGTCAGGTCGGCAACGTTGGTGATGGAATCACATTGCCATATTCAAAAGGAAGTTTTGATCTTAGTTTGCACGGCTTGTAATCAGTTTTTGAAATGCAATCTAGTGCAAATATACAAGGAAGGTGGTGGTCACTGAACAATTCAAAAGCTAGTTTATATTTTAAGAACTACTTGATGCATCTACAACAGATTAAACGTACATATTCTTAAACCTGAATTACAATTACTTTTTACTTATTTGGTGAACCCCACCCTTTCTGTAGCTGTCCGACCAAATGAGTGTTTGTATCTCTTGATCAGTTGGAGGTATCAGTCTAATCTGGTAGAGTGAACCTTCCTTCCCACTAATTTGCAATTGGCATTTCATGATTTGTTTTGCCAACTTTCCCGTTCCTGCCAAACGCAGGTGTCAACACAGGCGTGATGCTAATGAATCTTACCCGCATGCGGAAGTTTGGCTGGGAGGATCACATGAGGCCACTGCAGCAGATCTATGGTGAGAACATGCCCTGGGGTGACCAGGACCTCCTGAACATCTTCTTTGGCACCCACCCTGAACTCCTGTTGGTGTTTTCGTGCCGGTGGAACTACCCGACCGACCATTGCATGCACGGAACATACTGCACTGAGGGACCACCGGCTATTGTCCACGGGTCACGCAAGGTCTTCACTCGGTACTCGCCGCCGGCTTTCTGGGAACTTCACCAGGCTATGGGGGAGGTGAGATTAGCAGGAATAGTTGGCAAGATTTATTCGATGTCTAGGTTTTGTTCGTAGCATTACTATTTTAATGGAATGCTAGGACTTAGTTTCAAACAGCAACATTGTTGTGACATCTGGTGACCCTGTGTTCAGTCACACTGTTAGTGCGTTTAGTGCATTTTGCGGTGTGTGTCTTAACTGCTCACATACAGGCTCCTGCAGTGGATGAAACTGCTAAATAGTAGAGTTGTCTTCTGTTATTCATTTCATTGCTCTCCAAGACAGGTGAGATAACAGTAAGGGCCACGAAATTGGGGTCATCATTCGTATCAGACGAGCGCTTGATGACCACTCAAGTTCGAGTTATCCGGCAAGCATGTGCTGATTTTCGAATCCATATAAAAAGGGATCAGCGCAAAGGAGTAGATGCTTACCAGCCGGGACCTTCGATTGGGATGGAATTAATCAAAAATTTTAAATGATGCAAGTCTATTGACACGCGTACTTATCTTTATCGGGCGACCACGTTTTGCCGCCTAACAAAGGTTATCGCACAGCGCGGGACGTGCTTTCATGTATCCGAAGTTTCTGGAAAGTTATCGATGCTTCTATCCGCTGTCTGTTGTCGCCGAACCTTGTGTTATGGTATTTCATCGCCTGACGCGAATGGTGTAGAACTCTGTGGAAGGCACGCGGGTGCCAACGATTAGTCTGGAACATTCGACGACTGCTGTATAAAAGCCCACGCGCTCGACCCGCTGATCAAATTTTCGACTTTCGCCGACTGTGTTCGCCGCTCTCGTTGTGCTTTAAGTGTAGCCTGTTTTGTGGGCGCAGGTCAGCCCAATAAAATCTAGCTTTGCCTTTCACAGTATTTCTACTGTGTTCTTTGACGTCACGACCACGCTACACTATTATGGAACATAGAATCAGGCTAAGCAAGCAACACTCATGCAATCTCGAGTCATTGGCGATAGACAGTTCAGAGATCAGCAAGATTTCAATTCAAGTTTTTGTTGCTGTATATGTAGATATGATTTGGCCAAGCGAAATGTTAAACATCGCTAAAATAGACCAACCTGCCAGGAAATACTACACCCTAACTTGAGCTGTTTTTCTAGTGTCATTGACATATAACACATCATAGTTCATTTCCATACTGAAATAATTTTATTTTCCCACAACTGCGTTGCGAGGATGACTAAGAAAAACGCTGCACATAGCAGCATGAGGGAAATCTGGCCACCTCATAAACAAGGCAGCTTCGTAGCAGGTAAACAAAAGCAGACATTATACATAATGGATATACTTCATACTAAAAAAGAGAACCGCCACGGTCAGCATTAGGAACAAAGTTGTGGAAACAATCGGCAGAGTTGTAAGAAAAAATGGGTGTAAGGGCAAAGTGATGAAACAACAAAAAGGACATGCATTTATTGCGGAAGCAAATTCCACCACTACAAGTATATCGCGTAGCCTTCTTGAGGCAGAGCGTTGCCGTAACTCGCGTAGGCGACGTAATAACGATTTTAGAGAGTTGTGTATTTAGGAGAAATTCGAATTCTAGTTTCATCTTAGTCTGAGGCAGCATATTGACACGGCTACCTGTTTATCTTGTTCGGGTGAGTGCTTTTCACCGTCTCTACTCTGGTCTATGTATAGGAGTCAAGGCTGTGGAGGCTACAGAGGCTTCTTCCAGTGGATGGGATATAGTTCGATTAATTTTGACTGCAATTGTGCGCGACCGTTTTTATATAGGCTCAGTACTGAAGGAAACGCATTTTAAATCTTGGAAACATACACACTGTTGTACATTGCTTGTTACGTGTTGCATTATATTGATTTTATTAGCGTTCTTCTTTTAGGGTTTTTTTTATTTGCAACCCGTCATGAGGAGTCTCATGCGCATGCTCGCACGAGCGAACGCTGCTGGTGCGCAGCGAACCATGGATGGCACGTCAAGCGAACCATAGGCGGAATGCGCGAAGTGATAACTTTATTTGACTGAAATTTTTGCGTAACTTCTACAGCGGTGACTGCTATGCATGGAACGGAGTATAACAAATGTTATCGTTCAGCGTGGGACGCGCACATATGTATTGGAAATTTCTGGAATGTTATCGAAGTTCTGTTGTCATCGATGCTTGTGTAATCCGGTTGCGAGTGGGACGCGAATTGTGTAGAACTTTCTGGAAGGCAAGTGGGCATCACCGTTTACTCTGGTAATTTCTATGACTGATGCGTAAACTCACGTGTACAACAAGTGTAGTTATACCTATGTCGCAACAGTATTCTCGAAGCTTAATGCATGCAGAGATGTTAGCACACTTCACTTTAAAACATAATAAAGGTACAAAAATTTATGTACAACAACTTGCCACGCGCGCTACCGAAACGGGCTTGCTTAGGTGATGCAAGATTTCTCGCGCAATGGGAATAGAGAAAAGTGATAAGGAGTGTTGCAGTAATATGCATAAGAGA
This sequence comes from Dermacentor variabilis, assembly GCF_050947875.1. Lineage (NCBI taxonomy): Eukaryota > Metazoa > Arthropoda > Arachnida > Ixodida > Ixodidae > Dermacentor > Dermacentor variabilis. Next base: position 110,997,522 of record NC_134577.1, on the reverse strand, counting down.
AGGAAAAATGACGTAATGACAACGGATGCAAACTTCATGTACAGCTTTTCATCATTGCCAAAAACGCTGGTAGTTTTACTCCATTTCCTTCTTTTACATTTGTACTTATATTCTTTTCGTATGATTCTATTTGCGATCCTGTGGAAAACAGGGATAAACAGCGGCAGGGGTACGTCAATTGCTTTTCCGCGCGAAGTGTACAAACCATGTCTACGTTATCGCAGACGCGTCTCCTGTAGATCGAAGTAGGCACCGTATAAGCGCTCTCCAAGCACATATCAAAGCTGCTTCAAAGGTCCCCTGCTTTACACGCGGCTGAGAACCACATTGTTCTTGTGGACCGTCTTCCCCCTCTTAGGATTTGCCCGTGAGCGAAAGTGCCGGTATATTTTTCGGTACACGTGTCAGCGAATGCGCCTATCTCGCACCCGATGACTCGTCTTTCGGCGACACAAACGACCAAAGCGTACACATTCCGACTTGTGCTGAAAGGGCTTCCCCGATCCCAGAAACAGGCAGACGCGACAGTGACCTGATGAGTGTATCTCTACGCATCCGCACCTCGTGGATTCCTGGTAAGCGCTGAAGCCTTTTGCACGCAAGTATTAAGCAGTGTTAAAATTCCCCGAAAATATATCATGTACTTAGTCGCGTTTATGGCCGCATGCGTACGGGAGATTCCGGAAGCACGACATTAGAACCATTGAGAAATACTATGTAGTGCTGCCTGTCGCCATCAGCAAAACCTGTCTATCGAGGACAATTCAAGGATGTCTTCAGGCATGTGATATTTGCGAAAAGCGCTTAGAATAACACTACCGGCATGACAGGCATGTAGGATTCTCTGGGCTATAATTCTACGACATAAGACCCGCCGTGCTTACTCAGTGCCTATGGTGTTGGCCTGCTGAGCATGAGGTCGCGGGATCGAATCCCGGCCACGGCGGCCGAATTTTGATGGGGGCAAAAACACCTTTGTACTTAGATATATGTACACGTTAAAGTTACTAAGGAAGTCAAAATTTCCGGAGTCGTCCACTACGGCACGCCTCATAATCAAAGTGTTTTGGCACTTAAAACCCCATACTTTTTTCACGACATAAGGTGGCCTCACAGCCTCCAGGATTACCTGAATCAGCTAGCTTCGATGCTCGCTTGCCATATCAGAAGTTCGAATCCTCGCGCATTCTTTTTTTAAGTGTGATGGTGGAATGCCCGAATTCACCTCCTCCGGTATACTACATCTCCACGCTTGGAGTGGCGCCTGACAGTGGCAAAACGGCGAAAGCCCGTGGCGCTATACTAATTCATGTAACACCAAATTAGGGAAACCCACCATGTTTCCACAAAAAACACTCCCTCACCAAAACAGGAATTGGCCTCCCTGGTGAATTATTTGGCCACTCCCCCCCCCCCCAACAACTCATTCGATTATCCAATGACCCTCAGTCCCCAACAGCTGTCCCCAGCAGCAACCAAGGTGGTCAGTTCTGTAACACTGCAGAATTTCATAAGAATCTCTGGACCCGGACAGGCTACCAATGGAAACAGATCCTGGCAACGTTCAGCACACGAACTGTCTCGAGTGAAGTCAGCTTAGCAGGAATCTTAGGAACATTGAGGCATGGTTAGGCATAGCATTGGCCTTAGTGAGGCTAGAAGAATTGGTGAAGCTTATACAGTGCTGAAATATGGCCACCTTCTCTGCTATAGATGACTTCAAGAGAAGAAGCGGTATGGAGTAATTTTCCTAATCCATAGGGGCATAGTGGGTAACATTGACGAATCCTACAGCATTATTGAGAGGGAAGCAGTAGTAGTAATGAAACTTAATAAGAGGTATAGATTAAATGTAGTACAAGTCTACGCTCCAGCATCCCGTCTAGATGATGATGAAGTAGATAAGTTATATGAAGATGTTGAATAAGCGATGAGAAATGTAAAAACTCCGTATACTGTAGTAATGAACAACATCACTGGAAAAGTAGGTAAAGCCAGTCTTGTGAGGAGATATGTTGGTGCAATCTGCAAAAAAGAATGGGCTGTGAATAATAGACACGTTCTTCGGGATGTTCACGAACAAAAGTGGACCTGGAAAAGCCCCTAATGTTGAGCAAGAAGTGAAATTGATTTCATACTTTCTGCCGATGCTAGCATAGTACAGGTTGCAGAAGTGCCAGGTAGGATAAAGTGTGGTGATCTCAGGTTAGTGAGGGCTAAAATTCACCTAAATTTCACGAAATAAAACCTCAAGTCAATCAAAAAGAAACAGGCAACCTACACGCAGTACAGGTACGAGCAGATCATCTCAATATGGCACTTGCAAACTTTCCAGATATCGACTGGCACAATATAGCTCGGTCTCTCGTAAATCAGACAGAAGCAAGAAATTTCCTTGATGTTTGTTTTAGTTTTAACCTCGCTCAATTTGTACGTGATCCAACGCGCGTCACACCAGACACGGCTAACGTATTAGACCTAATACTAACAAGTCGACCAGACAGTTTATCGTCAATTACATATCTGAAGGAAATTAGCGACCATAAGGTTATTCACGCTTTCTTTCACTTTGCGCCACTTCCACTCTAGAAACTTCAAAAGACAATACATCTTTATGACGAAGGCAAGTACGAGGCTATACGCGATAATCTGTACGACTTCTTTATTTCATTCGAGGCATCCTTTAACAAACACGATATCCATACCAACTGGCAAAGGTTCAAAGAAAAAATAAATGATCTAGCTGACAGGTTCCTTCCAACGATAACGTTTCAAACGCAACTTCAGAAGCCATGGTTCACCAATTCTTTGAAGAGACTTGATAATAAAAAATAACGTTTGTACCGTGCAGCAAACGGCAGCACAAACACATGCGCCTGGGATAAATACTACGCAGCGGAACGTGCATACTTATCAGCTATTCGGGAGGCAAAACACTCTTTCTTTCACGAAGATCTACCAAACATGCTGGTCACTAATCCAAGAAAATTCTGGCAGGTGATCAATCCTCGGGAAATAAGCAGTATTGCGTTAGTCAACGAGAACTGTGAAACGGTCGATGATGTTGAATGCGCTAATCTTTTTAATACAGCTTTTGTGTCAGTCTTCTCCCATGAACCTAGCTTGTCATTTCCCTCTACAGTTAACAACTCAACTAGTGTCGTGCCATCAGTAACCTTTGCCGATGGTATTTTGTCTCTAATTGTCAATCTTAAACTAACATCCTCAGCCGGAGTGGATAACATAAACTCAATAGTGTTAAGAAATACTAAAGACAGCAGTGCTGCTTATTTGTGCTTTTTCTCGCAGTCACTCTCATCTGGCATCATACCACATGACTGGAAGGTGGGGAGGGTTGTTCCCATCTACAAATCAGGTGACAAGAACTCTCCACTTTACTATCGCCCTATCTCACTGACAAGCATACCTTGCAAAATCATGGAACATGTCATTTATACAGAAATTATGAAATTTTTAGACGCAGGAAACTTTTTTCATTCTTCACAGCACGGATTTCGCAAGGGATTTTCCTGCGAGACGCAATTGGCACTTTTCCTTCATGATCTTCACACTAATCTAGATACTAACCAGCAGACAGACGCAGTATTCCTAGACTTCGCGAAAGCATTCGATAAGGTACCACATCAACGACTATTACTAAAGCTATCTCTAGCGAACGTGCACCCCGATATAATGCGATGGATTGAAGCTTTCCTTAGTAACCGCTCACAGTTTGTTCTTATTAACAACAGCCCATCTGTTTCCCTACCGGTAACTTCTGGGGTTCCACATGGATCTGCCCTCGGGCCTCTCCTCTTTTTAATATATATTAACGACTTACCTCTGCATGTATCCTGCAACATTCGCATGTTTGCAGATGACTGCGTCGTTTACCAAACAATTACTAACATGTCTGACCAAATCTCCCTTCAGGAGGATATTAACCGCTTGCAACAGTGGTGCGATTGCTGGTTAATGACACTTAACCCAAATAAATGTAAAATAGTGGTATTCTCCCGCCGACGCAACCCACTAGCTTACCCATACACAATAAATAACGTAGACGTAGAAACTGCGCAGTCCTATAAATACCTTGGCGTTACCCTTACTAATGACTTGACTTGGAGCACACATATTACTAACGTCATCTCGTCTGCTGATAAATCTCTTGGTTTCTTAAAACGAAACTTAAAGCAAGCACCCAAGCATGTGAAATTACTAGACTACAAGAGCATAATCAGACCCAAACTCGAATATGCATGTGCCGTATGGAGCCCTCATCAAGCATATCTAATCAACGCACTTGAATCGGTGCAAAACCATGCCATAAGGTTCATCCATTCAACGTATGCATATGATGTCAGCGTGTCATCACTGAAAAAAGAATCCGGACTGGTTACACTCGCTGATCGCCGTCGCATCTGAACGCTCTCTCTTTTTCATAAGTTTTATCATACTTCACTTAATCAACCACCACACATTATTCCCGCTGCGCGTGTATCACATCGCACTCGGCGCGTGTACCAAGTTGGCCGCCCTCGCACTCATACTACCACTTTTTCAGGCTCATTCGTCTTTCGCGCAGCAACAGATTGGAACAACCTGCCCCACCAAATTGCCGCCATAACCTGTGCACCTACATTCATGCAAAGACTGACAGACCATTTTTTAGAATAAAAAAATGAACAGGATATGCTAGCTATGTGTGTACTAGATGGAATTATGTACTCAATTTTCACGTGTGTTGTAACTTATGCTCTGTTATTCTAACTTATGCTCTGTTATTCTTCAAATAATGTATAATAAATATATGTATGCCCACCCCTTATGTAATGCCCCTATGGGGTTTTTAAGGTAATAAAATGAAATGAAATGGAAAAATGTGCATTCTTAGCATAGAGATGATGACAGGGGTAATGAATGACAGAGTAGCTAGGCTGGCTTCAGAAGCAGTGATTGAAGTTGGAGTTCAGGCACCAAGGCAACTATTAGGTAAACCCACCTAAGTAACAAACGACGTAATAAAGAAACGACAAAGAATTAAAGTGTCCAACTCAATTGATCAGGTAGAATTCGCGGAGCTGCCAAAACTGATGGACTAGGAGAAAATGCGGGATATTCGAAATTATAACGTGAGAAAGAAAGAAGAAGCAGTAAAAATCCATGCAGCGTGAAATCAGTAAGAAGGAAATTCAGCTTAGGACGAGCCAACATGTTCCCACTGACAGATAACAGGGTAATGTGAGCAACGATCTCGAAGATATAGTAAAAGCAGCATAAAATTGTATACTGACGTGTACAGTACTCAGAGCAGTCATGATACGTCCATTCGAAGTGGTAATGAACAGGTTACAAAGGCCCCTTCTATAACTAGCGATGAAGTTTGAAGGGTCCTGCGAAACATGAAGCGCGGAAAAGCGGTCGGAGAAGATGGAATAACAGTCGATTTAACCAAAGATGGAGTAGACATCATGCGTGGGCCCTTTATACGAAGTGTCTATGTGCTTCAACTGTCCCGAATAATTGGAAAAATTCCAAAAATACACTAATCAACAAAAAAGAAGACGTTAAGGAATTGTAAAATATTAAGCCTAATAACTTACTTCCAGTATTATCCAAAATATTCGAGATTATCTCTAATAGAATAAAGGCAACACTGCACGTCAGTCAACCAAGGGAGCAGGCTGGTTCCACGAAGTGACCCTCTACAATGGATCACATCCATGTCGTCAATCAGGTAATCGACAAATTCACACAATGCAATCAGCCTCTCTATATGACTTTCGTAGATTACGAGAAGGTATTTTATTCAGAGATATCAGCAGTCATAGAGGGAAAACGTAATCAAGGAGTACAGGAAGATTTCTGAAGTATCTTGCAAAACGTGTGCGCAGCTACGTTCGTTCTCCCCAAGTAGCAAGATACCTATAATTGAAGAGGTGAGAGAAGGAAACCCTATATATCAAATGCTATTCACTTCGTGCTTGTAAGAAGTATTCAAGCTATTAAACTGCGAAGGGCTAGGTGTGAGGATCAATGGCTAAAATCGCAGCAACCTTCAATTTAGAGATGACAATGCCTTGTTGAGCAACAGTGGGGACGAGTTAGAATAAACGATCAAGGACCTTAACAGAGGGAGTGTAAGAGTGGGGTTCAAGATTAATATGCATATGACAAAGATAATGCTGAATAGCTGGTCAAGGGAACAAGAGTTGAGGTATGCCAGTCAGCCTATAGAGTCGGAAGGAGTACGTTTGACTGGGCGAATTACTCACAGCGGACCCTTACCATTAGACGGAAATTTATAGAGTAATAAAGATGGGTAGCAGCGCATTGGGGGAGAAGTCGCCAGATCCTAACGGGAAGCTCACCAATATCATTGAAAACAAAGGTATGCAATCAGTGCATTCTACCGGTGCTAACATGTGGTGCAGATATGGGAGACGTAAAAAGAAGCTGCCAAACAACTTAAAGACTGTCCAAAGAGTGATGGAATGAAGAACGTTGGGAGTAACGTTAAGAGACAGGAAGATAGTGATATGTATCAGAGAGCAAACAGGGATTGCCGACATTCTAATCGACCTTAAGAGAAAATAAATGGAGCAGGGCAGGACATGTAGTGCATGGGTGATAACAGATCGAGCATCATGGTTGCACAATATGTACCAAGATAACGGAAGCGTAGTCGAGGACAGCAGAAGACTATATGGTGTGGTGAAATTAAGAAATGTGGAGGCGCTATTTGGAATTCGTTGGCACAGTGCAGGGCCGATTAAAGATCACCGGGAGAAGCCTTCGTCCTGCAGCGGACATAAAATGGGCTGCTGATGTATAAAAGCCGGCGCGCTTGACTGACAGATAAGATTTTCGACGATGGCTGTGTTCGCCACTATCGTTGTGCTTTGAGTGTCACCTCTTTTTCAGGGCGCAGGTTCGCCCAATAAAACGCAAATTTCGCCACTCAGAGTCTTGCTGCTTTCTTCACCATCACTACCGCGTGACAATATTTGTATTTGTCACCTCGAAGAACTGTTTGATAACTTTTGATAGGATGGTGCAGCGGTGGCGTAGAGGTAGAGTATCCGCAATGCGTGCAAGAGGACTGTGGTTCGAATCCCGGTGCCGCGCAATTTTCCACTGGATTAAAAACAATGCGCGTGTTGATTGAATTGCACAAACAGGCCTGGAGTGCGGCCTGATCCCGGTGACCAGAACCGGTAACGCACTGCATCGCCAGAGCAGGATTGCCCGCCCTGGTGCAGTACTTGGCCACAACCTCCTATATGAATACAACAATCAAACCACTGCCTCAGTCCCCAGCAGCTGCGAAGCAATTGACCAAGGCAGCGGTTAGACCTGTGACGCCGCAAAGGGTGCTAAGAATACTTGGGTCCGACCAGGCTGCCATTGGAATCTGAACCTGGCAACGTTTAATGCTAGAACGTTATCTAGTGAGGCGAGCCTAGCAGTGCGATTGGAGGACCTAGAAGGCAATAAATGGGATCTAATAGGGCTCAGTGAAGTTAGGAGTACAAAAGAAGCACATACAGTGCTAAAAAGCTGGCATGTCCTGTTCTGCTAGAGCTTAGCGGAGAGATGCTGCGCTAACTCTGGGATCATCAAAGATGTGGACATGCTGGGCAAGGTGGGCAGCAGTGGGCTATATAGCTTTCATTTATTACGAGAAAGCATTTGATTCAGTCGAAACCTCAGCAGTCATGGGGGCATTACGGAATCAGGGTGTAGATGAGCCGTATGTAAAAATACTAAAAGATAATTATAGTGGCTCCACAACCACCGTAGTCCTCCATAAGGAAAGCAACAAAATCCCACTAAAGAAAGGCGTCAGGCACGGAGATACGATTTTTCCAATGCTATTCACAGCGTGTTTACAGCAAGCATTGAGCGACCTGGATTGGGAAGAATTGGGGATAAGGGTTAATGGAGAATACCGTAGTAAATTGCGATTCGCTGATGATTTTGCCTTACTTAGCAACTCAGGGGAGCAAATGCAACGCCTCCTCGCTGACCTGTAAAGGCAAAGCGGAAGGGTGGGTCTAAGAATTAATCTGCCGAAACCTAAAGTAATGTTTAACAGTCTCGGAAGTAAACAACAGTTTACGATAGGTAGCGAGGCACTAGTAGTGGTAAGGGAATACATCTACTTAGGGCAGGTAGTAACCGCGGATGCGGATCATGAGAGTGAAACAATCAAAATAATAAGAATGGGTTGGGGTGCCTTAGGCAGGCTTTCTCAGATCACGAACAGCAGCTTACCATTATCCCTCAAGAGAAACGTGTATAATAGCTGTGTTTTACCAGTACTCACCTACGGGGCAGAGACCTGGATGCTTATGAGAAGGGTTCTACTTAAATTGAGGACGACGCAACGAGCTATGGAAAGAAAGATGGGTTTAACGTTAAGGGATAGGAAAAGAGCAGATTTGGTGTGGGAACAAACACGAGTTAATGATATCTTATTTGAAATCAAGAAAAAGAAATGGGCATGGGCAGGACATGAAACGAGGGAAGGTAACCGATGGTCATTAAGGGTTACGGACTGGATTCCAAGGGAAGGGAAGCGCAACAGTCGGCGGCAGAACGTTAGGTGGCCGGATGAGATTCAGTAGTTTGCAGGGACAACATGGCCACGATTAGTACATCACCGGGGTAGTTGGAGAAGTATGGGAGTGGCGTTTGCCCCGCAATGGGCGCAACCACGCTGATTATATTATTATTATTATTATTATTATTATTATTATTATTATTATTATTATTATTATTATTATTATTATTATTATTATTAGAATTATTCGTTGATATTAAGGAATTCTAACAGCGGATCTACATGCGATATAAGCAGCAAACAATTTAATTATGGCAGCCGGCAGCAAACACAGATAATCAGATTGCTGCATTTAAGAACAACCATTTCATATAGCATGTTAGTGGAACAGAATTCAGAGGGAAGCTCAAAAATAAATAAATTTGAAAGAATCGTGAGGCACCTACAACACATTGATCATGGTGGTTCATGTAAATATATTTGTAGCTAGAAAAGCTACACGTATCTTCTAAAGTAAGCCATGTTTCCGAATGCAATCTTCTAAAGTAAGCCATGTTTCCGAATGCATGACAACAGTAAATTGGCATTCCATCTTGCCATAAAAAAAAGTCAGGTTTCTTTCTCTCGTTCCTGCCATATCTAAGATAAAATGTGTGCAATTTCGACAATTCGAACCGTGGCTTGGGATAATTGTATCTAAGTTAGATAAATTTACTCGTTCCATAAAAAACAAAACAGATGAAGAGATAGGTTAGATATATAACTCAGCTGCTACACTGTTCATCGTGGTCAGTTTTGCAGGGAATGAAAACCACCTATGAGTTCCCGTTCTTTCGAACAGGAATTTCCCCGTTGGCATTCTACGCAAAGCGAAAATGGTTTGCACTGATCCATTCTCTCATGTGGTGCAGCAGCTGTCTTTTTCTGTGCGGTCTTCGCAGATTGAAATAGTTGAGCGTATGTTTCGAAAATCTTTGGCGTTTAAAATCCATATCTCTCGCAGTGACAGCTCTGAAAACCGCACTATGATTCCGGGTACTTTGCTTGTCTCGAATTTAATGTATGTACCGCCTCGACGTCACTCGCAGTCAGCTCTGAGAAACTCACCAATTTTGATACTTCATTTTGCTTTGTTAGGAGGTTTTCGTTATCAGTTACCGGTGTTCCATGCACGTCAACATTCCACATCCTGCTGTGCCTATGGAGGTTGTTTACTGAGTCCTTGAGCTGCAGAATGTCATTCAACTTTCTGTTGTGCCATGTAAGGTCATTCACTGAGCCTCTCAGTTCCTGAATGTCGCTTGAGGTTCGTTCTCGAGATTAGAGACATCTTTCAAGCTGGTTACTTCCTTATCCTCGAAACATCGTATTTTTGACACATTAGCTGAACTGACCGTTTCAGTTCTACCTTTTCCGGCCAGCTAACACGCATGTGTGGTTTGCGCGGTATTTCTCCCAAAAAGACAAAGATTTCAAGAACCAGCATAGATTGTTGCCTTACCTTTTGCGTTTTGCATGGCAAAAATAGCCATGCCTTGCACCCGCTTTCGCCTTTGTTGGGGCTGCAATGAAGCAACACATAAAAGCAAGCACCGAGATGATAGCCGTACCTACATTGCGAGTATTTCATGAATCATTCATCTGCGGTGAAGGAGTCGTTTGAGGAACGGCGCTGCCTCTAGATGGCCCCACCAGGCGTATACATAGTGCAAACAGCACTAAACTCCAAAGCACTTGACACCAAAAATATCGATTACCAAGCAACAGAACGGCAACGGTGGCGACGGCGGCAGAAATGTGGGGCAAAATAACTATTTAGGAAGGAACTTGAGTTTTCCAACTTGCAAAGAGTGGAATAAATATGTAAAGGGCCTTTCTTCTGCCACCGCCGTCGCCACCCGCGTGATCTGGATCAGCCGGATCAGCACAGCCAGCTGAATATAATTCGTTACATCAGTTCAGGCAAGAAACTTCGAACACGGTACAGCATTTTCCGTGTTGAATCGGGAAGGATGAAAAGTTCAAAAGAACATTTATTCATGCAAAGTTTTACCAAGTACGAGTAAACCGCGCTGGAGAGTGTGATGCTGTCAGCTAATTGGAGGCAACCACAAACCTAGAGAGTGGAATTATGATGGAATGGGATGTCCTTCTGCCACCGCCCTCACGACCTGCGTGAGCTAGATCAGCTTCAGTGAACGAGCGCGACCAGCACAGCCAAGATAAATATAGTTCGTGAGGTCACTGCAGGCACGAAACCTTGAAGAGGGTGTAGCACATTCTGTGTTGAGACGGCCTACAAAGAATGGAATAAAGACGCAAGGGTGCATCCTTCTGCCACCACCTTCACGAACCGTGTGAGCTGGATCAGCTTTACTGCACGAGGGCAACCAGCAAAACCAAGATGAATATAGTTCATGGCGTTACTGCAGGCACTAAACCTTGAAGACGGTGCAGCACTTTCCGTGTTGATTGAGGGTGCAAAGTATGCAAAAAGGATGTGAGGGGCAACCTTCAGGCACCACACCCCCCGTGTCGGCTATACAAATAACTTTTTGATTTGCTTATCTCTCGATCTTTTGGCTTGTCTTTTCTCTCGATCTGTTGGAAGGCTATCTCGACTCGAGATTGCAGGTTTATTTAACTAAGCATATACTTGAGGTACGCTGCAGTGACCATAGAATGGTGAGGACTCGAATTAGCCTAGACTAGAGGAGGGAACGGAAGAAACTGGTTCACAAGAAGCCAATCAATGAGTTAGCGGTAAGAGGGAAACTAGAGGAATTCCGGATCAAGCTACAGAACAGGTACTCGGCTTTAACTCAGGAAGAGGACCTTAGTGTTGCAGCAATGAACGACAATCTCATGGCCATCATTAAGGAGTGCGCAATAGAAGTCGGTGGTAACGCCGTTATACAGGAAACCAGTAAGCTATCGCAGGAGACGAAAGATCTGATCAAGAAACGCCAATGTATGAAAGCCTCTAACCCTACAGCTAGAATAGAACTGGCAGAACTTTCTAAGTTAATCAACAAGCGTAAGACAGCGGACATCAGAAACTATAATATGGATAGAATTGAACAGGCTCTCAGGAACGGAGGAAGCCTAAAAACAGTGAAGAAGAAACTAGGAATGGGCAAGAATCAGACGTGTGCGTTAAGAGACAAAGCCGGCAATATCGTTACTAATATGGATGAGATAGTTCAAGTGACTGAGGAGTTCTATAAAGATTTATACAGTACCAGTGGTACCCACGACGATAGTGGAAGAGAGAATAGCCTAGAGGAATTCGAAATCCCACAGGTAACGCCAGAAGAAGTAAAGAAAGCCTTAGGAGCTATGCAAAGGGGGAAGGCAGCTGGGGAGGATCAGGTAACAGCAGATTTGTTGAAGGATGGTGGTCAGACTGTTCTAGAGAAACTGGCCACCCTGTATACGCAATGCCTCATTACCTCGAGCGTACCGGAATCTTGGAAGAACGCTAACATAATCCTAATCCATAAGAAAGGGGACGCCAAAGACTTGAAAAATTATAGACCGATCAGCTTACTGTCTGTTGCCTACAAAGTATTTACTAAGGTAATCGCAAATAGAATCAGGAACACCTTAGACTTCTGTCAACCAAAGGACCAGGCAGGATTCCGTATAGGCTACTCAACAATAGACCATATTCACACTGTCAATCAAGTGATAGAGAAATGTGCAGAATATAACCAACCCTTATATATAGCTTTCATTGATTACGAGAAAGCGTTTGATTCAGTCGAAACCTCAGCAGTCATGGAGGCATTACGGAATCAGGGTGTAGATGAGCCATATGTAAAAATACTGGAAGATATCTATATTGGCTCCACAGCCACCGTAGTCCTCCACAAAGAAAGTAACAAAATCCCTATAAAGAAAGGAGTCAGACAGGGAGATACGATATCTCCAATGCTATTCACAGCATGTTTACAGGAGGTATTCAGAGGCCTGGTGTGGGAAGAATTGGGGATAAAAGTTGATGGAGAATACCTTAGCAACTTGCGATTCGCTGATGATATTGCCTTGCTTAGTAACTCAGGAGACCAATTGCAATGCATGCTCACTGACCTGGAGAGGCAAAGCAGAAGGGTGGGTCTGAAAATTAATTTGCAGAAAACTAAAGTATTGTTTAACAGTCTCGCAAGAGAACAGCAGTTTACGATAAGTAGCGAAGCACTGGAAGTGGTAAGGGAATACATCTACTTAGGGCAGGTAGTGGCCACGGATCCGGATCATGAGTCTGAAATAACCAGAAGAATAAGGATGGGCTGGGGTGCGTTTGGCAGGCATTCTCAAATCATGAACAGCAGGTTGCCACTATCCCTCAAAAGGAAAGTGTATAACAGCTGTGTGTTACCAGTACTCACATATGGGGCAGAAACCTGGAGGCTTACGAAAAGGGTTCTGCTGAAATTGAGGACGACGCAACGAGCTATGGAAAGAAGAATGATGGGTGTAACGTTAAGGGATAAGAAAAGAGCAGATTGGGTGAGGCAACAAACGCGGGTAAACGACATCTTAGTTGAAATCAAGAAAAAGAAATGGGCATGGGCAGGACATGTAATGAGGAGGGAAGATAACCGATGGTCATTAAGGGTTACGGACTGGATTCCAAGGGAAGGGACGCGTAGCAGGGGGCGGCAGAAAGTTAGGTGGGCGGATGAAATTAAGACGTTTGCAGGGACAACATGGCCACAATTTGTACATGACCGGGGTAGTTGGAGAAGTATGGGAGAGGCCTTTGCCCTGCAGTGGGCGTAACTAGGCTGATGATGATACTTGAGCTATCTTAGAATTTGCCCCCTTTTGATATTACTGCTGCCTTGACAAAAAGGGAAAACTGGCTGCATTGAAAAGATCGCCCAAACATACTCTGACTATATTTTCCAAGATGTCTCTGAGAAGCTCTGGTCTGTGCACGTGATAGCAAGAGTGCTTTTTGTATTTTGACGGCAAGTTTTCGATATAAGAACGAAATTTCGGTCCGAGTGACACTTCATTTTATCAAGGCTTCACTGCGTTTGCTCTTCATTTCAGTACGAGCTTGGCGAAAGCCTCGGGGACACCTTCATCGACGTTTTCAAGGATCGACTTAGCAAGAGTCACAATACTAGCGGCGGGCACGAGTTCCTCAAACATGTGGTTCACTCGGAGAAGACAGCACGCGCCATCGACAATGCTACCAACAAGACCCGACAGAGTAGAGCACAGGATCTGGAAAAGAATCTTTGACTAGAGCAACGTAACAATTCATATTCTTTTATTACAGTACTTCATCACTTGTCATGCCTATGCTCTCACCGAGATCAGTTATACTTGAATGTGCGATGAGAAAAGAATAATATTTAGTGAAATGAAGTCTTGTGTTATATCGGCCTCCCTATAATTCAAACTTCTTAAAGTATACAGAAGGACCCCTTTGTCGCGTTCCACCTGGCTGTAAGTAAGATAAGGGAAATGTGAGAAACAGGAAAATTATTGAGAAAGCACACTGCTAAAATCACGCGAAAATGCTGCTAAAGAATAAAAGGAGACTGTGCACGGCTAAGCCTTCGAAGAATTTGCAGTCAACGACTGATTATACGGCCTCAACAGGGACTCTCTAAAACCCGGAAATATTGGATTTGGCAATGAATGAGCGACCTATTTCAATAGCGGCCGAATGAGCTGTATTGACTGTGTCGTATTCTAGCATCGTCACTCTCCGGAATGTTTTATATTGCGTAAGATGTCGCTTGACTAACGCTAGCAGCTTTCCTGGTACAGTGCCAATCATGATGTCTTATCATCGTGTTAGAATCGCTGTCACCCCTAAACCTGTACGGTGCTGCGAAACTTGTATCCTCGGAAGTAATCCTACAAATTATGGGCCCAACCATTCCAATATGTTGAAGTACACACACATATGCTTGCCTCAGACCTCCTCAGTCCGTATTTCGACGATTGGTATGCTGCCTCTACAGATACATGAAGATACAGACAATGCATTTACCTTATCTTCATACTGTGGCAGCATAACCGAAGTCGAGCGAGCTGCGATAGCCTGCAGGTTTTTTTTTTTTGCTTTGATTGCGCGGCGCAGTTCCAACAAGCGTAAAAAATAGTGTGTTCTCTCATCTGTGTTCAATCCTTCATTCTAAACCTTTGGTTAAAATCGTGTCCGTTGCGAGCCTGTAATTTTCTGCGGCCATAGTGTTTACACATTTTCTATATTGACACGTGTGCTTATCTTTATCGGGCGACCACGTTTCGCCGCCTAACAAATGTAATCGCACAGCGCGGGACGCGCCTGCATGTATCCGAAGTTTCTGGAAAGTTATCGATGCTTCTACCCGGCTGTCGGTTGTCGCCGAACCTTGTGCGATCAGATTTCATCGCGTGACGCTAATGGGGTAGAACTTTGTGGAAGACACGCGGGTCCCAACGATTACTCTGGAACATTCGACGACTGTTGTGTAAAAGCCGACGCGCTTGACCCGCTGATCAGATTTCCGACGATCGCCGACCGTGTTCGCCGCTATCGTTGTGCTATAAGTCTAGCCTGTTTTATGGGCACAGGTTCGCCCAATAAAAGCTAGTTTTGTATTCGACCGTATTGCTCCTTTCTTCATCGTCACTAACACGTGACAATATGTTTGCATTAAAAGGCACTGCTTAGCGAAACCTCCAGCTGTCAGTGTCGATGTCACAGGTTTCTCTTCAGTGCACGACCATACAGTAGCTCCCAATTGATTTATTATTGTGTAGAATTAAAGCTGCGCCCATTTTTATCCTATATATGCAATTTCTTGATAGTCACAAGATTGCATTCCAGGTGCCTGTTCGAAAATATGCACAAAACTTGTTCCTGCAATTTAGCTGACACTTATTTTGTGACAGTTCTCTACGCATTTATTTGGGATTTTCAAGTTGGTTGCATTTATTATTGCCACAACAAAAAATAAATATGCAGTATAGCGGTGCTATGTGCTTTGGAGTGATGGACGCGTGCATTACGCGTCCGTCACTCATTGAAGGCGTTCCATCATATATCGTTCATCATACATTGAAGGCGTTCAATTACGCGTCCAAAGTGTCACTTTTACGTTTGTAGAAAAGCCCATTGCGCTTACTCTTCACTACAGCATTTTGCTGCAGCGCACAAGGTTGTGGCTTTGGTTCGGAGCCACTACAACTACATTCCAAAGAGGATGGAAAGCGGAAATTCTCGTGTACTTAGATTTGGCGATACGTTAGAGAAACCTAGAATGTTCGAACTAGTCCTTCGCCTTTATTACAGCACCTTTTATAGCCAGTACATCAATCCGGAATCCTAAACCCCATAAATTGATAACTTTCTCACCGGAAATAAAGTATGTAGAAGCGAGAAAAAGACACGGTAAGGGTAAGGATGGAGCGGCCGCATCGCACATGTGATGCCAGCTTCTGTGACGTAATATTGTTAATAATAATAATAATATTTGGGGTTTTACGTGCCAAAACCACTTTCTGATTATGAGGCACGCCGTAGTGGATGACTCCGGAAATTTTGACCACCTGGGGTTCTTTAACGTGCGCCTAAATCTAAGCACACGGGTGTTTTCGCATTTCGCCCCCATCGAAATGCGGCCGCCGTGGCCGGGATTCGATCCCGCGACCTCGTGCTCAGCAGCCCAACACCATAGCCACTGAGCAACCACGGCGGGTCGTAATATTGTTTGCCACTGATAATTTTAAGAATGCTTCACGTATATATGTCAAGTTTACATCGATACATCATAGTCACTGAAGGCTGTGTACGAAAGTTCTTACACCATTTGGAAGTATTTGGGAACCATTTGCTCGCTTGCGGCCTCACTAGAACGTAGCAGCAACGCATTCAACCCCGCAATTCTGTAAAATTATAGCTGAATTATAGAATTATAGCTGCCTTCAAAAACTCATAAAAAGAATCAACTTGATTTTGTTGCTTACCAAGTCATCTTCAGTGACACTTGCGCTCAGCATTGCTTGTCCAAAATTTGCATCAATAGTGTCCGCCTTAGTGCTGAGAGGAACGCCTAAATTGGTTAACCCAAAAGGGAAGTTAGTATGTAGATCAGTTAAACCTTTTCATAGGTGCCGTGCATTCACTGAAACAAGACGTGTTAATTTATGCTTTGTTGAAGACCAGGTTATTTCATAGTTTATTGTCATTTGTGATAATTGCGTTTGTCAAATACACAGCTAACTCTATGACTCTGGTTCTCGCAGTTACGTGCGTAACTGCGAGAACCAGAGTCATGGACGATGGGGGCATTTGTAGAGACAAATACTAAGTAATGTAAGTAATACAAAAGTAAGTAATCCCAAGTAAATACAAAGTAATGTTATTTAGTGTGGTTCTTGCTTCCCGACAAGGTCTTCCCAAATTCATAAATTTCACGGGAAAAAGATGTCTTTGGGAAACCCTGTCCCAGTGTGGGCCGGTATAATGTCGAGATGGACACATCACTGTCCCGCGCTTTTCTGAGCTTGGTTTCGAACTTGGCGCCCTTATTATGTTGGCCTTCAGCATGTGCTTGCATTTTTGTGAACCATCGGTGCTAAGGCTGTTCGTTATCTTTACCTGTAGTTCATTTGTTTCAGGTTATCGCTGTGCTTTTTAGCTCGTGGAGAATTAGATTGCACTCAAGGTGACTCTGTTAAGTTGACTTTACTCATAAGCCAAGCAATCAGACATTTCACTTTTCGATAGATCTTAAGCACGTTCGTTAGCCTGAACTTTTAGCAGCACAATCACTGTGCAGTGTCCCATTGTGTTTGGCTTGAGTGAAGATTACCTTACTATAGGGCAGGTGATCTAGCGAAGTGCTTCGCACTCGCAAATTTCTGGGTCGTGGAACTTTGCAAAGATAGTACCATAACTTTTTTTTTTTTCAATTATCGATTGCTCGGGTGCCTTATCATACCTAACAAACTCTCGACGACGCACACAACGTCCATAAAGGTTTACGTTACTTTTCAAGGAAGACTTGCCAGGCATTGCAGGCTCTGTGAACAAAACGTTAGTTGGTCACGCCTACACATCTCCTAAATATCGTTATTTAGTGTGGTTCTTGCTTTTATTTTGCATTTATTATTATTATTTTTGTTATTATTATTATTATTATTATTCCTATTATTACTATTATTACTATTATTATTATTATTATTATTATTAGTTCCGGAAGCGTGTAATCAAACGTTCCGTTATTTGTCTTTAATTAACGATATAACTGTTCAGGAGGAGCTTAGACCATCATTATGACCACTTGACGTTATCACGGAACACTGAAACGCGACAGGCCATTTGCGCTCCATTTTATTCAGAAAAAAAAAAGCATTGAGCAATAAATGGTTGAAGCGCAGAGTTATATGCTCATGAAACGGGTAGCTGTCCATGTTCCCAGGCTGTCATACGGTAGTTTGGTCTGTAAATACCTTGCTCATTTTTATGAAAATTTGCTATGGCTTGATTACATACTCAATAGTACTTCCTTAGACTTTAGTTATAAAAGGCCCTGACGTACTGAGCGATTAGTCTCTGTTTGAGGGCGAGGGGCTGATTCAACAGCATCTTAAAGGAACAGGTTGAGATGGAAGAACTGTACTTCATATAGAACTCTATAGGCCGTGCACTAAAAGCTCAGCTTTTATTTAGTCCAGTGCATTTTCAAATTGCGAAGCTATGTTCTACAATTCGGAATTTAATTTTGGTATTTACTTCCTCCATCGTGCTGGAATAACCGTACTACAGACCCTTTGCCTGTTCATTCCGAACTTTCACTATGCTTACTTAGCAAGATACCATATAAAATTGATTGTGGAAGGTGTGCTTGTTTACCGTCTCCTGCGAGTGCTCTTCACCGGCTAGCAAATGCTGAATGCTATCGCTCAGCGCTAGACGCGCCTGCATGATTTGGAACTCACGCAGATTTTATCATCACTTTATCTGCTATGTCCTCGCCGAACCTTGTATTAAGTCTAAATGCGCTACACGAATTGTGTAGTCCTTTCTGCAAACCACGCGGGCACCACCGATTACACTAGAATCACATAGAAAGAAGCTCAACGAATTGCGAAAACTGGCAACAGGAAATACGTGACACCTTTTTTGTTCGCCCTAACCGTTAGCTGACGCCGGCATCGAAAAAAGAAAGAATGTCAAAGGAACTTACAGCATTTTAATTTTCATTATTTCCCGCTAGAACTAAAGAAAGTTTTGCGTAAAAATGAACTTATACATTGCGACTTCATTTTCTGGCGTTACCTAGCAACCAGCTAACGGCACGCCAGATGCGCCAGATGCGTGCGCCATGCACCAGACACAAGGAAATTATACCTGGTAGCGAAGCTTCCCTAGATGCTAATATGTTCAAAAGATGGCGGTTCATCAGTGCTTCATGGAGCTTAGCGCCCTCTTTGTGAGGAGCTAACACTTCCACTGGAAGGAAAACTGATGCAACATCATAGCCGTTAAATACGGAAATGACGTCATTTTGTACTGAGGCGCGAAATTTGGTTTGGTGGCTGCCATTAAAACCCCTATATAGAAGTTCCCCACCATTTGACGTAAAGGGTGTCCCGAACATTCAGCGCGGAAAGCGATCCAGTAAAACGACAGCGGTACGGATGTGGAAATCGCACTCCTGCACAGGACATACTTTCTTTGGAGGCCGCCGAATGCTTCGAGTGTAGAGTGCAGGTCCCATAGTCGGACGCCAAGCCCGATGGCCGGCGCATCGCAGGAAAACAGCTGAAGTAAGCAATTATCTGGCGACCATAACTCAGCACTTTTGACAGAACAGATTAAGTAACGATGGAACTAGCCGCGCCATCAAATCCAGACAAACGTCGACGACAAAGCAACAGAATATGTGAGGGGAGCGTAATGTAAAAGGTGAACTTCACGAGCACGCGTTTTTGCACACTTCAAGAGACGCATTGCATTGCAAGTGATAGTGGCATTGTGGGCGCAGGAAGAGGTGTTTATTGCTAATGATAAAGTAAAATTGATCGGTATTTTCTTTTCTCATCACGCGCATGTAAATTTGAGTATATACTTCACTTCCCATGAAGTAATCTAATTTTGTCTCGTTTTAATTAAGACCCTTTTTTTCCCAATGTTGCTCCCTCCTCACCTTGTCGCGCTTCAATCGCTGTTCCCTTGACCACCCTTGCTGATTTCACTGACAATTTGTTCTGAACTAGAGTGTACCAGACAATGGTCGAGTGGGCCCAATGGCGCTCTTCCGCTGAGGTCCCGTGTGCGTAAAAATTGTGCGAGGTCGCCGAGAGCGAACTGGACTGGGGCGGATACGCGTATCGCGGCAAATTCAACGTAATTTCGCTGCGAGCGCTGAGACTGATTGCGAGCGTACGCTCTTTTAATGCTGCCTTATTTTGAACCGGAAATTTATTTTGGCACTGTTTAGCTACCTATAAAATATTTGAGTTATTTGAGTTTGGTTTATACAACCTGACCCCTCCAATTGTGCTGTCGTTGTTAAGTGCGTCATAATCATTGCGCGCATGCTGACGTACGCCCAGTTTTCCCGCCGAAAATTTGTGCAGCAAAATTTGTTATATAGTTTTACTGGCTTCTATGCGCCCGCGACCCTTGTCGGCCGGTGCCAAATATGGTTTTAGCCAGGTGAATGTATATTTATTTTTGTTTTTTTGTTATTTATTTATTTATTCCTTTATATTTCCTGCGGCTGAATTGGGCTATCGCAAGAGTGGGTGCGCAAATTGGATATAACAAAATAGTTTTCTGCACAAATTAACTTCAACACCGTAGGAATCATAATACTGCTGAAATAAATAATGCATTGACTAATTATAAACAAAGTACGAAACAAGTAAACTTGTAAAGAAATCCGCTAAAGGCAGTGACATAATTTTACTTCGTAGTTAGCTCCATTTTTCAATTGTATGAGTAAAGAAGCTATACGCAAACAGGTTAGCACGCCGTTGAAATGGTTTAAGTTTGTGGCTATTCCAAATAGGTTTTAATTTATCTGGTGACAGCTGTTCTTTAATGAGTAGTGTGGGTTGGAAATAAGATTGTGCAATATGTTCAGCCATTCACGATTACGCCGCTCGCACAGAGGTTGTAGACCTAGTGCAAGAAGGTGAGATGAGGGTGCGAAGTTTCAGTCATAACGGCGGTATATGAAACGAATTGCTTTATTTTAAGCTGATTCGAGGATGTCAGATGCTTTATAAGGGTTCCTGACGTGGCAACCATATTCGATAAGGGGTCGGATGAGTGATTTATGTGATATCAATTTCCTTTCATGTGGCGCGTTTGGCAATGTACGATTTAGATAGCCTATTTTCTTTAGTGCTTTATTCTATGTGTATTCAATAAGCCTTGGCCATGACATGTTAGGTGTTTAGATGACGCTAATGTACTTGTATACAGAGACCCGTTCAAGGGTAAAACTATTAAACGAACACTTAAACAAAAACAAAACATTATTGGGTTTTACGTGCCGAAACCACTTTCTTATTATGAGGCATGCCGTAGTGGAGGGATCAGGAAATTTCGACCACCTGGAGTTCTTTAACGTGCACTTAAATCTAAGTACACGGGTGTTTTCGCATTTCGCCCCCATTGAAATGCGGCCGCCGTGGCCGGTATTCGATCCCGCGACCTCGGGCTCAGCAGCCTAACACCATAGCCGCTGAGCAACCACGGCGGGTCTTTAACAAAAACACACAAGTGCGCTTACTAAAAGATAAAGTGACTGCTTTTACAAAGTTCATATTCATTTGCCATTTGTCGCACCACTTAAACAAATGTGTAAGAGGATCGTTAGCTGAAATATGGTCAACATTCGTGTTAATTACGTTATACATCACACAGTTGTCAGCATAAAGGCGGATATTTGCGGACATATAATTTGTCAAATCATTTATCTGCAATAAGAAGAAAAGTGGTCCCAGCTCTGAACCCTCGAGAACTCCGGACGTCACACTTATTATATACGAGTTTGAGGAATTAAAGGAAACATTGGGAACGACTACGTAAAAAGGTAACAATCCAATCAACTCAGGAAGAGCTATTAAGTACTGCGCGAAGCTCATGGAGGAGTTTTCAATGTTTAACAGATTCGAATGCCTTGGAAAGATCTGAATATTGCATGTATTTGCTTTCCAGTGTCGGGAGCGTGCGAAATATCGTGCGAGAATTGTACGAGCTGAGTTATTGTATAGCACCCGCGACAAAAAGCATGCTGGCAAGCACTGAAAATGTAATTTTCAAGCAACTCCATACTTTGCTTTAAGATTATGGATTCAAGAAGCTTACATGATTGAGCCGTTAATGAAATTGGACAATTGGTTATATTTAAGGGTAGCTTTCCGTTAGCTATATTTAACATTTTTAATAAAAGTAGCACGCAATTTTCACCAAATAAATGACATACCTGCAACCTGCAACATATTGTGCCATTTTATGGGCACACCCTGTTGGTGGTGTATTGAGCAGGGACAATGATGGAAGAAAAGAGTATGATAGCGAAATAAAACGTCTTTATTAACTGCATGGCGTGACGAAATTCAGATCACCAGTGCACCTCTCTGTAAATGTAACGGTACTTAGACATATATATCGACGACAAATAGGTAAGAGAAAAATTGTCAAATATTCGAAATGCACTGATTGAAAAAGTGAAAGCTCCCGACCGGTAAAACCGTGCTTCTTTTCAAAGCTGCGCCATCACCAATTAAACCAATCAACTTTTGAGAAAAGGAATCAAGGTAATTATTGGACGTTAATATTGTCACGAGCTCTGTCATGAACCACGGCCGCCGCGCAGGCAATCAGGTGGAAGAAAGAAGAGAACGACGTTAGCCAAGCTGCCTCGGGACTGCTCGAAATGCGCCTATCAACCAGATTCATCTGGTTCTGCATTAAACACCTCGCGTGTAACATTTGGTGGAGCTGTGCTGGGCAACTCCCACGACTTACAACGGCGCCATCAGCACAAGAACTGCGCCGAAGCCGTCGCCTCGCCGGACTTTAGCCGTCGTGCTCAATCATGGCCACAGAGCAAAATACCCTCACCAGCAGTGCCTTGGCGAGCCCAGTCCCTATCCAGCACTACCGAAAGCCATGCGTGTTCTCGGCGAAGGCAGAGGAAGATGTGAATGGGTGGCTAACCCATTACAAAAGGGAAAGCCAATACAATAACTGGAACTCTGCCAGTCAGCTTAGGAACGTTGTTTTCTTCTTCGCCGGCACGGCGTTTGTATGCTATGACAATCACGCGGACATGCTAGCTACATGGACACGCTTCGTTGAGGAGATCAAAAAGTGTTTCGGTGACTACGAAGAAGAAGAAGAAACGTGCGGAATTCACATTAGCCCTGAGTGGTCAGGTCAAGGTGCGCTGCAGTGACCACAGGATGGTAAGAACTCGAATTAGCCTAGACCTGAGAAGGGAACGGAAGACACTGGTACATAAGAAGTCGATCAATGAGTTAGCGGTAAGCGGGAAAATAGAGGAATTCCAGATCAAGCTACAGAACAGGTATTCGGCTTTAACTCAGGAAGAGGACCTTAGTGTTGAAGCAATGAACGACAATCTTGTGGGCATCATTAAGGAGTGTGCAATGGAAGTCGGTGGTAACTCCGTTCGGCAGGATACCAGTAAACTATCGCAAGAGACGAAAGATCTGATCAAGAAACGCCAATGTATGAAAGCCTCTAACCCTACAGCTAGAATAGAACTGGCAGAACTTTCGAAGTTAATCAACAAGCGTAAGACAGCTGACATAAGGAAGTATATTATGGATAGAATTGAACATGCTCTCAGGAACGGAGGAAGCCTAAAAACAGTCAAGAAGAAACTAGGAATTGGCAAGAATCAGATGTATGCGTTAAGAGACAAAGCCGGCAATATCATTACTAATATGGATGAGATACTCCAAGTGGCTGAGGAGTTCTATAGAGATTTATACAGTACCAGTGGCACCCACGACGACAATGGAAGTGAAAATAGTGTAGAGGAATTCGAAATCCCACAGGTAACGCCGGAAGAAGTAAAGAAAGCCTTGGGAGGTATGCAAAGGAGGAAGGCAGCTGGGGAGGATCAGGTAACAGCAGATTTGTTGAAGGATGGTGGGCAAATTGTTCTAGAGAAACTGGCCACCCTGTATGCGCAATGCCTCATAACGTCGAGCGTACCGGAATCTTGGAAAAACGCTAACATAATCCTAATCCATAAGAAAGGGGACGTCAAAGACTTGAAAAACTATAGACCGATCAGCTTACTGTCCGTTGCCTACAAACTATTTACTAAGGTAATCGCAAATAGAATCAGGAACACTTTAGATTTCTGTCAAGCAAAGGACCAGGCAGGATTCCGTAAAGGCTATTCAACAATAGATCATATTCACACTATCAATCAGGTGGTAGAGAAATGTGCGGAATATAACCAACCCTTATATATAGCTTTCATTGATTACGAGAAAGCATTTGATTCTGTCGAAACCTCAGCAGTCATGGAGGCATTACGGAAGCAGGGTGTAGACGAGTCGTATGTAAAGATACTGAAATATATCTATAGCGGCTCCACAGCCACCGTAGTCCTCCATAAAGAAAGCAACAAAATCCCAATAAAGAAAGGCCTCAGGCAGGGAGATACGATCTCTCCAATGCTATTCACAGCGTGTTTACAGGAGGTATTCAGAGAACTGGATTGGGAAGAAATGGGGATAAAAGTTAATGGAGGATACCTCAGTAACTTGCGATTCGCTGATGATATTGCCTTGCTTAGTAACTCAGGGGACCAACTGCAATGCATGTTCACTGACCTGGAGAGGCAATGCAGAAGAGTGGGTCTAAAAATTAATCTACAGAAAACTAAAGTAATGTTTAACAGTCTCGGAAGAGAACAGCAATTTACAATAGGCAGCGAGGCACTGGAAGTCGTAAGGGAATACATCTACTTAGGGCAGGTAGTCACTGCGGATCCGGATCACGAGACGGAAATAATCAGAAGAATAAGAATGGGCTGGGGTGCGTTTGGCCGGCATTCTCAGATCATGAACAGCAGGTTGCCATTATCCCTCAAGAGGAAAGTGTATAATAGCTGTGTCTTACCAGTACTCACCTACGGGGCAGAAACCTGGAGGCTTACGAAAAGGGTTCTACTCAAATTGAGGACGACGCAACGAGCTATGGAAAGAAGAATGATAGGTGTAACGTTAAGGGATTAGAAAAGAGCAGATTGGGTGAGGGAACAAACGCGAGTTAATGACATCTAAGTTGAAATCAAGAAAAAGAAATGGGCATGGGCAGGACATGTAATGAGGAGGGGAGATAACCGATGGTCATTAAGGGTTACGGACTGGTTTCCAAGGGAAGGGAAGCGTAGCAGGGGGCGGCAGAGAGTTAGGTGGGCGGATGAGATTAGGAAGTTTGCAGGGACGGCATGGCCACAATTAGTACATGACCGGGGTTGTTGGAGAAATATGGGAGCGGCCTTTGCCCTGCAGTGGGCATAACCAGGCTGATGATGATGATGGTCAGGTCAAGCCCAACTTCCTCATTGGTAAAAAGAACTTGAACACTGTATCAGAACTGATACGGCACTGCCGTACGTTCGAGGCGCTGAAGACTCGCCGAAATACGCCATAGTTTGGATGGCTGGGCAATGTAACGACTGCGGCAAGTGTTGACACGAGTCCTTCGCACCCAGACCTTTCGTCCGCGATCCGCCCGATAGTCCGCGAGGAGCTGCAGCGGCATGCCGAACAGGCACGTTATGCGGCGCTACGTTGCAGCTCCTCCGTTTTGCGAGATACTCTTTGAGAACCCCCTTCCGCTACTTGAAACCACTCGGTGAACGTCATGGAAATTAATGGCCCCAGAGACGAACCGCATTACGGTACGACCCCACGCAATTATTCGCCCCCTCAACGTTTTGATACATGCCCACGGAACTTTCGTCCACGAAGACTTGCCGTTACTTACGACTTTCAAGGGAAAGAGCCTCGTTACCCTCAACCGATGTCTTCGGTAGAATACTTAAATCCGCATTCTGAAGTACGCGATTTGCCAGTGTGTTACTTCTGCGGCCTGCCTGGCCATATTGGCCGCGAGCTCCACCACTGGAAAAGCTGGCGCCACCGTCGGCGTGACGTGCTAGGAGGGATCACGTGGACATAGCGGCCGCGTCGGCTGCTTCGGGAGCGCCGAAGCGAGCTGAAAACGAGAGTTTAAATTCCCATGTACGCTGCAGTCCTCATTTAGTGGGGAGATTTCCCCGCTTCGAGTGTCTCCTTTACAACGCTTGAAAGCACTACAATAGGTAGTGGCTGCCTTTGAAGGCGCGCAACATGGTACGCTACTGCTCGGTGCCGCAGTGCCGGACGTACGTAACGGAGGCCGATGTCAGCCTTCTTCACACGTAGGCGCAGGACAAGAAGCCGCGTGAAGCTTGGCTCGCGAACCATAAAACCGGCAAACAGTCATCGGCTACAACTCGAGTATCCAGCAAGCACAGACGCGAGGAAGATTTCTGCTACGGCGCCGTGTCTGTGATGTTCGGAAAACGCGCACTGAGGTCGACGCTCGCTCGAGTCCAATGCCCGAGTAATGTCACGACGGTTTCGTCTATGAACTTGTCGATGCTATAGATACTGGCAAGTTCAGTGGAGTGGAAAGGGAGTGGTAAGAAGCACATTAAAGAGAAAGCATGGCATATGGTCATGTTTGTGTTATGAATCAGTGCACTGGATTACAAAAAAGGAGCAGCGGGAAATCGCACGCTGAGAACACCGATAAGCATACAGTGTGACGCAACTCTAGAAATAATATTGAAAGGTAAAAGAATTTAGAATAAGAAAAATATTGAATCGTCGCGACGGCACGTACATCACAGTCCCCGTAGCCGTCGAAGTCTCTACAATGAAATTATTTTTTGAACAGCTCTGATAGCGCCCACGCAACAATGTTTGCTTTTATACTGTCAAACGCTCGTATTCTGCGGCCTAAAGCTCATGGCGCAGTGCGAAAACGAGCACGCGGCGAAAGCGAAACAGTGCTGCGGACAAGCATGCAGACGCGCAGTCGGTCGCTGCGAATCTGTGCGATCGCTGCATTGAGGCTTCATTCTATTACGCTACATTTAGTTATACAAACACTATAAGAACATATTTCATGTAGTTTGCTCTCAGCGTTTACCTACCTTTCACGCAAGAAGCCGGTTCAGGAGACTCCATCGCGGCGACCGCGCGCAGTGGCGTTCACTGTACGTATTCGGTAAAGAGATAGCGTCTGTAAACGATTGTGCTCTTTCAGTTTGCCCAAGATTATTATTTAGACAGTAAAAAGCTTCTCTCGTTTCGAAAGTACTTACAGAAATGTCCGGAAGAGCTCGCGCGTGGTGTTTTTAGTGAGCGCTGACAGCAAAACCTATGAGGAGCGCGCCACGTGATCCCTCATACTACGCCAGCGAGCCGCTTCCGATAGATGGCGATTCCGTAACTCCTCGCCGCCAATAGCTAGGTACTGTAGCCGACGCCGAGCATCGAACTACGGACCGTCAGCGCCGACTATGCCGTCTAGCGCTCGCACACTGTGCACTCAATGGCCAGGAGACTCCACTTCATGAAGCCACTTCCGAGAGGACCAATGCACCGCCCAGGAGACCTACTTTGGTGAAGAAAGAACCCGGAACCGCTACCGCTCCCCTGCCTCCGACCGTACTCTGACGCCACCACCAGCCTTCCGAGCCTCCTGATCACCATACCCTCGACCGTGATTCACGTCACCATCGCCTCGGTGCCGTTTCGTGTCGCCCCCCCCCCCCCGAAAATCAGCCAGCGCGGCCGATGGAGATGAGCTCGCTGGAAAATGTGCGCTGCCGAATCAACTGCCTCCAACTGTTTTCATGCTGAAGAATAAGGTTCATGTACTCATTGATGGGAACTCTACAATGGCTTCAGTCGATACAGGAGCAACTGCCTCGGTCATGATTGTGGGGTTTAAAGGCCTTCTGGGACGCAAGCTTATGTTTCGTTGGGACTAGTGCACAAGTTTCCGTGGAGTCAGCGGTGAATCATTATACCAGGTTGGTGTCTGTTACGTGGATGTGTCTTTGGGTGGGAAAGTTTTTAATGGAGAGTTTACTGTTCTTCCTCGCTCCTGGCATGACGTGGGTCTGGGGAATGACTTTTTTGCAATTGTGTGGTGCCAA
The DNA here is from genome assembly GCF_050947875.1 of Dermacentor variabilis. NCBI lineage: Eukaryota > Metazoa > Arthropoda > Arachnida > Ixodida > Ixodidae > Dermacentor > Dermacentor variabilis. Next base: position 110,969,718 of record NC_134577.1, on the reverse strand, counting down.
TGTTGACTGCCGGACGGGAGAACTCAGTGTCGACACCAGCGTTTCGCCTGTGCTCTTTGAAGGTGCAGCTTGGCCGGAGAAGGTGTTGTGCGCACGTGATGGTACAGTCCTGCCCATCTTATCGGCGATGCGTGTAGCCGTCGCCTGTTCATCCCCGACTCCTATCTCGTTCGATGCTGCAGTGGAACCTTAAGGTCAGAACTGCCTCAAGAAAAACGTGTTAGTTCCGCACTGCGTGGTCTCGGTGACCAATGGATGCGCGGGACTGGGTGCTAAGCTGTTCCACTGAAGCGGCAGTGCTACCTCAAGGCCTAAATATTGCCACGTTTCAGGAAGACTCTGCCATATCGGTGGTAGTACTTACAGAGCTACCCGATGGAGGAGGGCCCAGAGTCTCATGCTCCGGGACCTCGAAGATACTTTCCATGATTGATAAATTACTCAGGGATCACGAGCGTCGAGTGTTGATGGGCCCTGCTTACGAAACACACCTCTGTATTCGGCTTTGCGCAGCACGATGAGCCGCCATCGATTCCTGCGTCCAGAACTCGTCACCGCATCAACACAGGAGCCGCCCAACCAATCCGACAAAACCCTATCGTGTGTCCCCGTCAGAACACAAGATAATCAGCGATCACGTCCAAGAAATGGTATGCAAAGGCGTCATTCACGAATCATCTAGTCCTTGGGCAGCCCCCGCGATATAGGGGAAGAAGAAAGACAGTACATGGCGGTTCTGCATAGATTATCGTCGCCTCAACGCTGTTACTAAGAAAGATATGTATTTCCGCTCCCACGAATTGACGGCGCCATCGACTGTCTCTTCGCGGCATCTTACTTTTCCTTTATTGATTTACGGTCAGCTTATTGGCATATACACAAGTACGACAGAGAAAAGACAGCATTTGTGACGCCCGACGGATTAGTTGAGTTTAACGTGATCCATTTAGGGTTGTGTAACGCGCCCGCAACGTTCGAAAGCTTCATGGACACGATATTACGTGGCTTAAAATGGGAAGTTTACATGTGCTACTTAGACGACGTTGTGATCTTCGAGCGAACGTTTAGTGAGCACAACAAACGTTTCGACATTGTCTCGAACTGCTTGGACAAAGCGGGTTTTGCGCTCAATTAAAAAAAAATGCCATTTAGGGGAGCGACAAACTCTTGCGTTAGGACATCTGGCCGCTAAAGAAGGCATCCGACCAGATCCACAAAAGACTGCAGCCGTAGAAGCATTTAGGGTAAAGAAGCTACTCTGTCATGTTGTTACAATGTATCTTGGGCTTGTGCTCCTACTTTCGCCGATTCATTCCCCGGTTTGCTGACATGGCTCATCCCCTTACACACCTTCTCCAAAAAGGCATTCCCTTTGAGTGGACTGCAGATTGCGACTCATCGCTTCGCCAGCTCAAGTTCCTGTTGACGTCCAAACCAACTGTTCGCCACTTTGATCCTTTATCACAAACAGAGAATCACACCGATGCCAGTGGCGTAGACAGTGCAGCAACATCAAACCGGTTTTGCCGAAAAACCGATTATGCGGTTATTCGATTCACCGGTTATTCGAATTTTAAAACCGGATAACAGGAGTAATCGGTTATTCGGTTTGATATTCGGATAGCCGGATATTCGGATACCCTGGTATTTGTGCATCTGTATTTCTGCCCAAATTACCTCTCTTTCTTCTATTAGTCTTTTGTGGTTATTTTTGCCTCCGCTCGCGCGAGCCGCATTTCCGTCTAGTTAAGCTCCTTACATTTCGTTCTTTAAATTTATCTTTCCGAAATGCTTTGTTCTCTAAAATACTACCACGGGTTTTCCCCCTGAACTTATCCCAAGCGCCAGCTATTTTATTTGAAGCGTCCGTCAATTTGATTCTAGCGCCAAATAATTTATTCTACGCTCCACATATATTAATCCTAACGCCAGTGAATTCAATCCAAAGTAAAGATGCACTTGCGGAGGTGTTGTAGCGATTCAGAAAAATGGCGAAATGTTATATTTTGCGCCGAGCAAGCAGAACTGAAGAGCTTTCTTGTAGAGCATTGCCATGGGACTAACGAAATGCCTTTTTAGCGCGATATATCATCGAAACATTGCATTGATATGGACATTACTACCGTTAACAGTTCATGCAAAACGTAGCTATTTGATGGCTTTGCTGACATGCATTGAAACAAGGGGGCATCCAGCAACAAATTGTTGATTCGTGAGCTGATAAAACAGGCTGAAAAGAGCATCACGTGACCTCTCATGACTGTTTTTTACAAGGCCCGTTGGCATGGATATCAAATGCACGAGCTTCGAAGAATCTCTGCAATTATAACCACGTAATGCATCGGAGACACCGTGGAAAAGGGTGTTACGGAATTTCACGTAATATTCGCCAGCATATTCCTGATTGTCATCACTATTTACATGGATATCAAACGATCGGCTACGAAGCAGCGCTGTGATAGTACCCGTGAAATGTACGCTAGACCACGTGGTGAAGGATGTCACGTGGCCTTGCGTGACTTTCGGAAGCCCACATGTGATTCACAAAGATAGTGAGATTAGTGTCAAACGAACGGGAATCAAGAGCTATGCGATGCTACGCACATAGCGAACGTCAAATCACGTGGGAGATGCTGTCCCGCGACTTCACGTCTATTTGGGTGGTCCATACGTGATTCGAAATCATCATCATCACCGTCATCATCAGCCTGGTTACGCCCACTGCAGGGCAAAGGCCTCTCTTATACTTCTCCAACAACCCCGGTCATGCACTAATTGTGGCCATGTCGTCACTGCCAACTTCTTAATCTCATCCGCCACCTAACTTTCTGCCGCCCCCTGCTACGCTTCCCTTCCCTTGGAATCCAGTCGTAACCCTTAACCACCATCGGTTATCTTCCCTCCTCATTACATGTCCTGCCCATGCCCATTTCTTTTTCTTGATTTCAACTAAGATGTCATTAATTCGCGTTTCTTCCCTCACCCAATCTGCTCTTTTCTTATCCCTTGATGTTACACCTATGATTCTTCTTTCCATAGCTCATTGCGTCGTCCTCAATTTAAGTAGAACCCTTTTCGTAAGCCTCCAGGTTTCTGCCCCGTACGTGAGTACTGGTAAGACACAGCTGTCAAACTTTTCTCTTGAGGGATAATGGCAACCTGCTGTTCTTGATCTGAGAATGCCGGCCAAACGCACCCCAGCCCATTCTTATTCTTCTGATTATTTCCGTCTCATGATGCCGATCCGCAGTCACTAGCTGTCCTAAGTAGATGTATTCCCTTACCACATCCAGTGCCTCACTACCTATCGTAAACTGTTGTTCTCTTCCGAGACTGTTAAACATTACTTTAGTTTTCTGCAGATTAATTTTTAGACCCACCCTTCGGCTTTGCCTCTCCAGGTCAGTGAGCATGCATTGTAGTTGGTCGCCTGAGTTACTAAGCAAGGCAATATCATCAGCGAATCACAAGTTACTAAGGCATTCTGCATTATCTCCTATCCCCAATTCTTCCCAATCCAGGTCTCTGAATACCTCCTGTAAACACGCTGTGAATAGCATCGGAGAGATCGTATCTCCTTGCCTGACGCCTTTCTTTATTGGGATTTTGTTGCTTTCTTTATGGAGGACTACGGTGGCTGTGGAGCCGCTATAGATATCTTTCAGTATTTTTACATACGGCTTGTCTACACCCTGATTCCGCAATGCCTCCATGTCTGCTGAGGTTTCGACTGAATTAAACGCTTGCTCGTAATCAATGATAACTATATAGAAAGGTTGGTTATATTTCGCAGATTTTTCTATCATCTGATTGATAGTGTGAATATGGTCTATTGTTGAGTAGCCTTTCCGGAATCCTGCCTGGTCCTTTGGTTGACGGAAGTCTAAGGTGTACCTGATTCTATTTTCCATTACCTTAGTAAATACTTTGCAGGCAACGGACAGTAAGCTGATCGGTCTATAATTTTTCAAGTCTTTGGCGTCCCCTTACTTATGGATTAGGATTATGTTAGCGTTCTTCCAAGATTCCGGTACGCTCGAGGTTACGAGGCATTGCGTATACAGGGTGGCCAGTTTCTCTCGGACAATCTGCCCACCAACCTTCAACAAATCTGCTGTTACCTGATCCTCCCCAGCTGCCTTCCCCCTTTGCATAGCTCCCAAGGCTTTTTTACTTCTTCCGGCGTTACCTGTGGGATTTCGAATTCCTATAGACTATTCTCTCTTACATTATCGTCGTGGGTGCCACTGGTACTGTATAAATCTCCATAGAACTCCTCAGCCACTTGAACTATCTCATCCATATTAGTAATGATATTGCCGGCTTTGTCTCTTAACGCATACATCTGATTCTTGCCAATTCCTAGTTTCTTCTTCACTGCTTTTAGGCTTCCTCCGTTCCTAAGAGCATGTTCGATTCTATCCATATTATACTTCCTTATGTCAGCTATCTTATGCGTGTTGATTAACATCGAAAGTTCTGCCAGTTCTATTCTAGCTGTTGGGTTGGAGGCTTTCATACATTGGCGTTTCTTGATCAGTTCTTTCGTCTCCTGCGATAGCTTACTGGTATTCTGTCTAACGGAGTTACCACCGACTTCTATTGCACACTCCTTAATGATGCCCACAAGATTGTCGTTCATTGCTTCAACTCTAAGGTCTTCTTCCTGAGTTAAAGCCGAATACCTGTTCTGTAGCTGGATCTGGAATGCGTCTATTTTCCCTGTTACCGCTAACTCATTTATCGGCTTATGTGCCACTTTCATCTGTTCCCTCCTCAGGTCTAGGGTAATTCGAGTTCTTACCATCCTATGGTCACTGCAGCGCACCTTGCTGAGCACGTCCACATCTTGAATGGTGCCAGGCTTAGCGCAGAGTATGAAGTCTATTTTATTTCTAGTCTCGCCGTTCGGTCTCCTCCACGTCCACTTTCGGATATCCCGCTTGCGGAAGAAAGTATTCATTATCCGCATATTATTCTGTTCCGCAAACTCTACTAATAACCCTCCCCTGCTATTCCTAGTGCCTATGCCATATTCCCCCACTGCCTTGTCTCCAGCCTGCTTCTTGCCTACCTTGGCATTGAAGTCGGCCACAAGGATAATGTATTTTGTTTTGACTTTAGACATCCCCGATTCCACGTCTTTATAGAAGCTTTAGACTTCCTGGTCATCATGACTGGATGTAGGGGCGTAGACCTGTACAACCTTCATTTTGTACCTCTTATTGAGTTTCATAACAAGACCTGCCACCCTCTCGGTAATGCTATAGAATTCCTGTATGTTACCAGCTATATTCCTATTAATCAGGAATCCGACTCCTTGTTCTCGTCTCTCCGCCAAGACCCGGTAGCACAGGACGTGCCCGCTTTTTAGCACTGTATATGTTTCTTTTGGCCTCCTAACTTCACTGAGCCCTATTATATCCCATTTACTGCCCTCTAAGTCCTCCAATAGCACTGCTAGACTCGCCTCACCAGATAACGTTCTAGCGTTAAACGTTGCCAGGTTCATATTCCAAGGGCGGCCTGTCGGGATCATACTGACGTGGATATAGAACGATCGGGCTTCGAACAAGATCTGCGATGGCACGCTATTCGCGTACGTAATACCACGTGAAAAATAGTACGTGACATGACGCAACTTTAGCCAGGCCATCGGTAATTACCAACCATGCCGACATGGATATCAAACGAACGGGGAAATCAAGAGCTATGTGACGGTGTACACGTAGTTAACATCAAGTCACGTGGGAAAGGGTGTCACGTGACCTGACCCACCTTTCGCTAGCTTATGCATGATCCCCGACCATACTCACATTGATATCAAACGATCGGGTTGCGAACAAGGTCTGCGATGGTACGTGCTTCGCGTACTTCAGACGACGTTGAGAAGAATCACGTGACATCACATAACTTTAGCCACACCATGGGTAATTGCCAACCATGCCGACATGGATATCAAACGAACGAGGAAATCAAAAGCTACGCGATGGTGTACACGTAGTTCACATTATGTTACGTCGGAAAGGGTGTCACGTGACCTGACCAACATTTCACTAGCCCATGCATGAATGAATCAGTAAATGAATGAATGAATGTTTGATGTTTAATAACGCAAGGGTCAAGTATGGCCAAAGAGCTCCACGTCCATGGTAATGAGTTCGCAGTGTAGTTATGAGTTCTATGAAGTTGGTGTGACGTGGCTGTAAAGGGGCCTTAAGTATAGTCGCTCTAAAGTACGTAAAATCTGCATAGTAAGATTAGGGTGATGGTGTATGACACGTACTATTAACATTAAGATGCATTTTAAGAGAGTGATACGATGTGTAAAATATATCAGATTATAAGGTTGGCTAGAAGACTACTGTTTCTTTAGAGCCCCTGAAACACAACGGCCTGGACGCATGTGCTATGCATAACGATTATCGCAGTGTAATCCTCTGGAACGAGGAGGCTCTACGAATTTAATGGGCTTATGACATGTAGGACATCATTTAGGAAATTGAGGACTGCCTTGGTGTTAAAAAGCGGTTCTTTACCAAGAAAAGTAGCCGGGTGAAGGGGGATCTAGTAAACGGTATGCGAGGGGAAAATGTTTCTTTCCGCTAGAGCCTTCCGACACTCCGAGAGCACGTGGAGGACGTCGGCTTTTCACCACGTCTACCACAGGTTGGAGGTTCACTTCCAGTAAGTAGAAAATGATGGGTTCCAAATGTATGTCCTATTCTGAGACAACAGAATAGGAAATCTGTTCGCCGTGATATTGTTGCAGGGCCAGGAACCTAACTGCAGCTTTATCACATGCAGTTTTTTATTTATTTCTGCGTCCGACTTGCGTTGCCAATGGTTTCGCAGCTTCCTTCGTATGAAAGGTTTCATATCTCTGACAGGGACCGAAGCAGTAGCATTAATAGCATGGGATGCAATGGACGTGGTCATCTAGTCTGCCAGAACGTTACCTTCGATTCTCCTATGGCCAGGTACCCAGCATGTAATGATATTTAGAACGACAGAAAGCTGAGCTAGTTGTTAAGGATTCATTAGGCGAAAAAGAGGGGAGGCGTGCGGACAGGGCACAAGAGTAGAGAAGTGGACAACACGAACGCTGGCTATCAACTGAAGGGAGCACTGAGGCGGAAAAAGAAAAGGCACAAAACTTATCTGCGCAAGCTCAGGAATGGTATCACCACGTGTCAGTCGGGTACATGTGCCCGCCTACGTGAGAGATCACTGTTACGGGACTGAATCTCTTATGTAATGTAATCGAAGGCTGACTCACGCACGCACTTCCACCATTACAGATATGCCACGCCTCTACCATAAGACGCGTATCTTCATTCTTATGTCTGTACAATATCGCGCATCCATCTTAGTCTAGCGTGCAGTTTCAATATTAGCAATGTAGGGAAAGATTAGAAGGCGATCCACCAGCTAACGATCTTTTATGTTCCATTAGCCTCCGATTTCTTCACCGTCCCGTTTGCCCTACAAAGAGCTGGCCATAGCTAAGGGGAATTTTATAAACCACACCTATACGACTGTCAGTAAAACTGTAGGGCAAACGGGACGGTGTATTAATCATAGGCTAATGGAACATAAAAGGTCGTTAACCGGTGGATCGCCTTCTAATCTTTCCCTACATTGCCAAGATTGTAACTGCACACCAGAGTTAGATGAATGCGCAATATTGTACAGGCATAAGAATGAAGATACGCGTGTTATGGTAGAGGCATGGCTTATCTATAATGGCGGAAGTGCGTGCGTGAGTCAGCCTTCGATTACTTTACATAAGCAAGAGATTAAGTGGTTAACAGTTATCTCTCATGTAGACCGGCACATGTACCCGACTAACACATGGTGATACCATTCCTGCATGAGCTTGCGCAGATGAGTTTTGTGCCTTCTTTCTTTTTTCGCCTCAGTGCTCCCTTCAGTTTATAGTCGGCGTTCGTGTTGTCGAACTCTTGTGTCCTTTCTGCACGCCTCGCCTCTTTTTTCGATAATATAATGATATGCTGGTTAGATAGATCAGGAAGGAAGGAAGGAAGGAAGGAAGGAAGGAAAAAGTAGAGAAGGAAAGGCAGGGAGGTTAACCAGTTTAGCGTAACCGGTTTGCTACCCTACACATGGGAGAGGGATGGGTGCGATGAAAGATGGGGAAGGGGGAGAGAGAGAGAGAGCACATAGTACAGCACACAAACATCGTCCGGTAGAGTCTATAGATAGATCAGCGTTGCACAGGTCGGAATAGGCCTCAATAAGTACGGGATTTTTATGTTTGCAGAGTGACATTAAGGCCTTCACCTCATTGCTGGAGTCTGTATATATACCGGCTTTTTGGAGTTTTGATCTCTTTATATACTTCACAGCCGACAATAGTGCGTAGGCCTCTGCGGTAAAGATACTTGTTTCTGAATGTAGTATATCAGATTGCGAGAAGGATGGACCGAAGGCTGCATAGGACACTCTGGCATGTGACTTAGAAGCGTCTGTGTAGAAGTCTGTGCACGAGTGCTTGCACTGAATTTGTAGGAAATACACTCTTATTTCGACCTCTGGAGCGTCTTTTGTGACTTTCAGAAAGGATAGGTCACATTCTATCACCTGCCACTCCCAAGGAGGTAAGGGCTTGGTTAGGTGCATTAAGGGAAGCTCGAGGAGTGGGACATGCATTTCATCAATGAGCTCCTTCACACGCAGCGAGAAAAGCTGTCTTATAGATGGACGGTTGCGGAAAAGTGTAGCATACGTCGTATCGGTAATGGCATTAAAACATGGGTGTTCAGGAATGGAGTGCACTTTAAGGAAATAAGTAAAGCTGACGTATGATCTCTGTAAGTGGAGCGACCAGTCATTCGATTCGGCATATAAGCTTTCAATCGGGCTCGTTCTGAAAACGCCAGTGGCTAAGCGGATACCTAATGGTCGACAGAATCTAGCATCTTTAGCACGCTCGGGGCGCCAGAGTTATGTACTACGGCACCATAATCCAATCCTGACCGAATTCAGCTCTTGTAAAGATTCATTAAACACTTTCTGTCACTACCTCATGAACTGTGGGATAGAAATTTCATTAGGTTCATTGCTTTTAGACATTTTTCTTTAAGATATTTCATGTGTGGAATGAAAGTAACCCTATAGTCAAGTATAACACCTAGAAATTTGTGCTCTTTCTTGACAGGTATTCGTTGTCCACACAATCATAAGCCTCCCTTGTAAAAGGAACACAAGAGCTTTTGTGAGGATTGATTATAAATCCATTTTTCTCTGCCCACTTTGACCCTTTGTTCAGGCCATGCTGTACCTGTCGCTCACACACTGCGAGCTTACAGGATTTGGTACCTATTTGAATGTCGTACACATAGATGGGCTAAACAATGGCCGGTGGTTATGAAGCACGAAATGTTGTCATCTTAACAATCAAGAGTGTGCAGCTAAGCACGCTTCCCTGGGGCACACCAGTTTCCTGTATAAAAGAACGTGACACTACATTGCCGACTATCACCCGGAAGGTACGATTTGACAAATAGTTTTCTATTAGGTTTACCATATTGCCATGAATGCCCATTTCTGATAAGTCTCTCAAGATGCCGTAGCACCATGTTGTGTCATACGCCTTCTCCATGTCGAGGAATATGGATCAGAAAAACTGTTTGTGTAGAAATGCGTCACGGATATATCCTTCAATACGTACAAGATGATTAGTTGTGGACCGTCCTTTTCTGAAGCCGCACTGATAGGGATCAAGCATTTTGCTCAGTTCAAGGAAATGGATGAGTAGCCGATTAATCATTTTTGCTAATACCTTGCAAAGGCAACTTGTGAGGGCTATCGGGCGACAACTTGCCACAGAGGAAGGGTCTTTGCCTTGTTTCAAAACTGGGACCACAATGGCTTCTTTCCATGCTGTTGGAAGGTATCCCAAGGCCCCAATAATGTTGAAAAGTTGGAGTAGTGTAACTTGCTTGTCATTGTGTAAGTTTTTGACCATTTCATACATGATTCTGTCAGATCCCGGTGCAGAGCTCTTTCATGATCTCAACTTGGCAATACTAAAAAGACGGCTGTACAGTTCACTCTGTCGGCATTTTCTTATGAATGGCTTACATTTTTCTATTCGTTTATACTTGAGAAAGAATTTTGAATAATGGGTTGAACTTGACACGCTCTCAAAGTGCTCCCCAAGTGAGTCTGCCTGGTCTTGGAGGGTATTGCCCTGTGTGTTTACCAAAGGTAGTGAATATGTTTGTCACCGTCTTATCCTATTAACCCTGTTCCAGACTATGGCCACCTCTGCATACGAGTCGATACCCGGTAAAAACTTCTGCCAACTCTCACTTCTGGCCTGCTGGCGCGTTCTCCTGCCTTGTGACTACTTTCTTGAAGTTCATAAGATTCGCTGCAGTGGTAGAAGCGCGTAGCCACCCCTACGCTTTGTTCTGTTTCCTACGAGCCATCCGATATTCGTCGTTTCACCGCGTGACACGCCGTTTGCATGCCAAGCCACTTACTTCAGATGTTCATTTAGATGCGGCATCTATTATGAAGGCTGTAAAGTACTCCAGAGCAGCATCAATTCCTAACGAAGACGTGTCATCCCATGAGATACAAGTAAGAGTTCGTAATTTCTCCCAATCGGCTGTATCAACCTTCCAACTAGGAGCCTGTGGTGGCTATTCGTTTTCTTTAGATGTTCTTAGCAGTATGGCGAAGCGGTCGCTCCTGTAAGGTATGTTGATAACTTCCCATTCAACTTCAGGTAGTATAGACGGGGAAACTATCCTAAGATCAATTGAAGAGGTTCTGTTTGCAAGACAGTAATAAGTGGGTTCCTTCTTATACGGCAGCCACGCACCAGAAGAATAAAGGAGCTGTTCAACAAGTCAACCTCGCGCATTTATACGAGAGTCGCCCCACAGGCAGCTGTGCGCATTGAAATCACCAGGAACAACACAAGGTTCTGGAAATTATTCTATAAAGGACTGAAATTCATGTTTTCTTTAATTGGTAGTGTGGGGGTATGCAAAGCGAGTAAATGGTGATGAGTTTGTTTAGGAGGACAACTCGAACCGCCACTGCTTCAGAGGGCACTTGTAGCTGTGAACGTTGACACGCGATACTTTTATGAATAACAATGGCAACACCACCCGATAATGTGAGAGTATCATAGCCATCTTTGCGAAACGTAACATACTTTCGGAGAAAGTTTGTGTATTTTCATTTCAGGTGTTTTTCCTGTAAACACAGCACCTTTGGGCTGTGTTCGTGGATAAGTTCTTGCACATCATCAACGTTTCTAAGAAGACCTCTGACGTTCCATTGAATGATTTGTCTATCCACATATAAAGTAAGTTGGGGCTGTGTGTACAGAAACAGAAGTGATGGCTTAGATTACAGAGCTCTTTGCAGGCCCTGTAACGCGGGTTTTGTCCTTTCTGGTGAGTTCGACGGAGCCTCGCTGCTCCTTAGGCGCTATGTGCGCCATGAGGATTGGTGTAGTGTCCATTGCCTCTTGTGAGGCGCCGGACACGCGCTCTTGCCAGCGAGAAGGTTTCCGAGAGAGTCCCGCCTCGGAGGGCAAGACCCCTGCGCCCACCAGCCCAGAGGTCGATGGGGCTGCCTTTCAGTCTGAGCTGCGCCGGCTGTTGCCAGCGCTGGCAGGGGCCGGGGAGGTTGGCGCAGCCTTAGCTGCGCCCACCTTCGGGGCCGCTATCGGTCCTGCGCGATCGCTGCGTGTAGCGCAGGTTGCCGCAGATAACTCTTGTGTGGCCGGCAAACCAAGGGTAGCCTGGCCTGTTTGCTGGTTGGATGGAGTAGGCTTACCTACTTTCTCCCTGGGGGCAGGAGCCAAAGCTGCCAACTCGCTGCGCGCGGGCTCGGCATTTGGCATTGGCCGCTGCGACGCAGCGCCCCGCGCCCCCGACGCGCCGCATCAGCATAAGCTGAGCTGTGGAAAAGTGAGCATCTTTTACGGGCTTCCTTAAACGAAATGTTTCCTTTCACTTTGAGGGTGAATATGTCTCTTTCTTTCTTCCAGTTCAGACAGGAGCGTGAGTAGGCTCAGTGGTCACCACTGCAGTTCACACAGTGGAGTGTGCCATTACAGTTGTCGGAGGGGTGGCCCTGGACTCCACAGTTTGCACAAGTTATTTGAGCACGACAGCTCTGCGAGCCATGGCCGAACCTTTGACACTAGAAACACCATTGAGGGTTGGGGATATATGGTCGGACAGTTAGCCTTATGTATCCTGTTTCAATGGTTTCTGGCAGAATGCTAGATGCAAATGTTAGGACAATGTGTTTGGTGGGGATTTCTTTTTGTCCCGCATAAGGATAATACGCTTTACATTGCTTACGTTTTGGTCTTCCCACCCTTCCAGGAGTTCAGCTTCAGTGAAATCCTCGAAGTCTGCCTCTGACACGACTCTGCGTGAGCTATTCATTGTTCGGTGTGGTGTAACAGAAACTGGTATGTTACCAAATGTCACAAGACTGCCAAGCTTCTCGTACTGATGTTTCTGACGGATCTAAAGAACAAGGCCTCCCCTAGCCATTTTTGTTACTTTATAACCTTATCCTATGGCTTCGGTTAAAGATTTTGCAACTATGAAAGGGGAAATGAATCTGGCCTGTTTTTCAGAGTTCTCGCTGTGTACAACGTGATATTTCGAATAGGTCCCTTTTGTTCGCTTGAAGCATGTGGTTAGGTCATCGGTGCGCCACCTGTTTTGAGGGTGACGATCAAGTATGCGGGGAAATGCGGGTGTTCCCATAGTACCTTTCTTTTCGGCGGCAATCGCGGCCACCCACCACGGAGCTCAACTTGGGGACGCTGCAGCACATAACCGGTAAAACTGCAAGCGCCAACCGTAAAATGTCACTACAACCTAATATATTATACCCAAGGGAGGGCACGTACGCATGGTTAACCCTAGCCGCATAGAAAAATTAGTAAGTGTTGGAAGAGAAGAGATGATAGGACAGTAAAAGAAAAGATAGGAAAGAAAAAGATTGAAGAGGGTGCAGGAAAAGGCGACTGCCGATTTCCCCCGGGTGGGCAGTCCGGGATTGCCAAGCAGAGGCCAAAGAGGTGTGTTGCCTCCGCCGGGGGGGCCTTACGGTCCGAACACCCGGCATCGGCTCAACCCCCAGGATCCCCCTTTCCCCGGACACGGCTAAGCCACGCACGGCTACACGCGGGAGGTTCCAACCCCCTTGTGCTCAGGTACGTGGTGCCGCAACACATCAAACACCTACTCGCCTAGAGGCCTTTGCGGGCAGCCCTTGCATGATCCCCAACAATATTTGCATGGATATCAAACGATCGGGCTTCGAACAAGGTCTGCGATGGTACGCGCTTCGCGTACTTCAGAGCACGGGGAAAAAAGTCACGCGTGATCACGTAACGTTAGCCCCACCATGGGTAATTGCCAACCATGCCGACATGGATATCAAACGAACGGGGAAATCAATAGCTATGTGATGGTGTACATGTAGTTAACGTCAAATCAAGTGGGAAAGGGAGCCACGTTACCCTACATATATTTCACTAGCCCATGCGTGATCACCAACCATACTGACATTGATGTCAAACGATCGGGCTTCGAAAAAGGTCCGCGATGGTACGCACTTCGCTTACCTCAGACCACGTAGAAAATAATGACGTGAGATCACGTAACTTTCGCGAGACCATGGGTAATTATCAACCATGCCGACACGGTTATCAAACGAACGGAAAAATCTAGAGTTATGCAATGGTACACACGTAGCGAACCTCAGAGCAGGTGGTGGAGGGTATCACATGACCTCACGTAACTTTGGCAAGCCATAGATGCTTCTCAACCATAATGTCTTGGATGGTATACGATCTGGCTTCCAAGAGACTCTGCGGTAGTTCCCAAGAACGGCACGTCAGACAACGTGAGAAGGAGTGTTAAGTCACCTAACGGGACTTTCTCCAATCATTGGGTGATTCACAGACATACGGGTATGCATACTAAAGGAATGGGAATGTAACAGCGAGTGTGACTTTTGCCACACAACACCACGAAAACGGAGGTGAAACGCGCAACACGTGACTTCAAATAAATCTGCGTTGATCGTGATTAACTGCTGAATCGATTGCTGTGGATATCACGGTGAGCGGAATTTGCCTTGCAAGTGATATGGTACTTAGAGAGGACATGAATTGGTCATGCTTGCGGGAATTTTTTTTCTTTTCTCGCACACCCACAGGACGACTAAAATACTTGAAAATTCTGGTTTCTGCAGTTTCTGTACACACATTAACGATGCTATAGAATTGTAATGGTTTCGTTCATCCGGATGCTGTGCTACATTGTCAGTAATTACTGCACACTCAGTCAGGATCTTCAGGGGACATGATTGGAAATATCGCGAATGCATTGCGTGCTAATAAAATTTATTAATTTTTTCTTCCACTTCCATTCGAAAAGGTCACTCTCACCCCAGAAATAGGTTTTAGTTGCTGGGAAATGAAGCTGTTAGGACGCTCAGGCAGTCGTAGTAAGCGATAATTTGATACATAAATGGTACGTAAACATGTTTGGTAAAGCTCGGCTGTGCCTGCCAGGTTGGTCGCTGTATAAATGACACTCAGTCTAGATTTTTTTTGCGCGCACGTTGGTTAACTGAGCAAGTTGCCCCAAATGAGCCGCATGTGCTGTGTATTAATCTCGAAAAAGTTGTCATGAGAAAGCGCAGCGATGCAAGTGAGAAAGTTCTCTGGCTTGTATTCTTTTGATGTACATAGTGTATGATATGACACATTCTTGCTATTTGCGCACCTCAGTGTATAGCGAAGCGCGCATATAGATAAAGATGGCGAAGTGAAATATTAGAAAAAAATGGGAAAGACATAGTGAAACGCTACACTAGTTCAAGTGTTGCGTTGGTTCAAGTGAAAAAATAATAATAAGAGTATTCTGGCAGATTTTATTCTGTTCACATATTCCGTTCCGCCGAGTGGCGAATTCCAGTGAAAGCTGGCACTCAAATTGTTCTAGCCAAAGTCAAATGGCCAATATTAAAAAATATTGTTACGGGAAAAAGAAGCGTACGTCTAATTACAGATGGCTTTTAATGGCTGAGCCAACAATCGTAAAGCAGCGATAATACTAAACTCTTCTTCGTCGTCTCCAAGACCACCATGAGCGTCCTCTTCTTCCCACATTACCAACTGTGCCATCACCCCCGTCGGAAAACACCTTATTGGTGCGGCCTATCAGTCTGAGAAAGGTAAGGTTTGAGACGGCTGACGTGGATGATGTCAGACAGAGGTGAAGGCACCGTGGCATTCAGCGGAGACACTTCATATGTGACAGGGGTCACCTGGCGAATGATACGGTAAGGGCCATAGTATCGCGAGAGGAATTTCTCCAAAAGAGCAACATGCCTAGTTGGATACCAAACTAGCAAAAGAGCACCTGGTTCGTAGTTCACGTCGTGATGGCGCTGGTCATAACGGCACTTCTGGCGTGTCTGTGGAGCAGAAAGACGAATTCGGGCAATCTGGCGTGCTTGGTTCGCTGCGGCTATTACATCCCGACTGTACTCTGACGGCGAGTCGAGTGTGGCCAAAAGGAGAGTCTCGAAAAGCAAAGTCGGATCACGGCCGAAGAGGATATAGAAGGGTGAATACGGGGCGCGAGGAATTGTAGGCAAACGCGACAAATGGTAGAGCAATGTCGCAGTCGCGATGATCGGAGGAAACATACATTGCTAGCATGTCAGTTATTGTGCGGTTCAGGCGTTCAGTAAGACCGCTAGTTTGGGAATGGTAAGCGATAGTAAGTTTGTGTTTTGTAGAACATGATCGAAGTAGGTCGTCTATGACTTTTTCAAGAGGGCATCTGCCACGTTCAGTGAGAAGTTGACGAGGTGCACCGTGGTGCAAGACAACGCCGTGAAGCGAGAAATAAGCGACGTCTGTAGCGCCGCTGGTCGGTAGGGCTCTAGTAATGGCATAGCGAGTTGTAGAGCCCGTAGCAACGGCAATCCACCTATTTCCGTCATTTGATATAGGGAATGGTCCGAGGAGATCAACATCAACGCGAAAGAAAGGTCGGCCGGTATATCCAAAGGCTGCAGCAGTCCGGCAGGAGGCACAGCTGGTGTTTCCCGGAGTTGACACGACTCACACGCGACAACATAGCGCCGGACGGAGCGGTTGAGACGGGGCCAGAAAAATCGTCGCCGAATTCGGTCATAGGTCCGCGTGACACCAAGGTGTCCAGCGGAGGGAACGTCGTGCACTTGCTGCAGTACAATCTGTCGCAGATGAGACGGAATGACGGTTAGGAGCTCGGGCCCGTCGGGGTGCATGTTGCGGCGATACAGGATGCCATTTTGTAGTACGAACATGGGAAGGGATGGGTCAGACAGGTCAGAGAGCAGGCTTTCGATAATGGGGCGTAACGACTCATCGCGTCTTTGTTCAGCGCCAATGTCTTGCAAGGCAGAGAGCGAAAGGACGCAGATTGGTCAGACATCCACTAAACCATCCGGTACATCGACGGGATGACGAGACAGGCACTCGGCGTCCTGATATATATATGACGCGACTTGTAGGCCACAGTGTATGTGCATTCCTACAGCCATAGGGCCCAGCGACCGAGGCGTGCGGTGGGATGTTTGAGGGAGGAAAGCCAACAAAGGGCGTGGTGGTCAGTTGTAACTGTAAATGGCCGACCATATATATAGGGTCGGAACTTGCCCACCGCCCAAATGAGGGCGAGCCACTCGCGCTCAGTAATCGAGTAATTGCGCTCCGCGGGAGAGAGGAGGTGGCTGGCGTAGGCGATGACGCGGTCGTGCCCACATTGGCATTGAGCTAAAAATGCGCCGATGTCATAGCCACTGACGTCAGTGCGGATTTCTGTCGGAGCGGAGGCGTCGAAATGGGTGAGAACAGGAGGTGTGGTGAGGAGCGTGATGAAAGCAGACGCTTGTTCAGAGCCCCAACAGAAAGGAATGTCTTTCTTCAAGAGGTCAGTCAGGGGACGGGCAACATGGGCGAAATTTTCCACAAACCTGCGGAAGCAAGAGCAAAAGCCCATAAAGCTGCGAACATCTTCGGCACAAGTTGGTACGGGGAAATTCCACAGAGCATGAACTTTAGCTGGGTCGAGGCGAATGTCGGACGAATCGACGAGGTGTCCGAGCATGGTTATTTGGCGGTGACCGAAGTGGCACTTGGACGAGTTGAGCTGCACGCCAGTGGTGCGAAAAATAGAAAGAACAGATGAAAGTCTTTCAAGATGAGTCGCAAAAGTTGAAGAGAATATGATGACGTCATCGAAGTAGCACAAACAGATGGACCATTTCAAACCACGCAAGACCATGTCCATCATTCGTTCAAAGGTCGCCGGGGCATTGCACATGCCAAATGGCATTACCCGCAGCTGATATAGGCCGTCTGGTGTGACGAATGCGGTCTTTTCAGGGTCCATTTCATCCACGGCAATTTGCCAGTATCCACAGCGAAGGTCTATAGATGAAAATAGGTGGCACCGTGGAGACAATCCCGACCATCGTCAAAGCGGGGAGGTGGATATACATCTTTCTTGGTGATCGTCTTTAGATGACAATAGTCAACGCAGAATCGCCAGCTGTTATCCTTCTTATTGACGAGAACAACATGGGAAGCCCACGGGCTGGAAGAGTGTTCAATAATCCCTTTGGCAATCATCTTGTTAATTTCGCTCTGGAAAACTTGTCACTCAGAGGGCGCCACCCGGTAAGGGCGTCTGCGCACAGGCGCTGCATCGCCGGTATTTATACGATACTTCATGACCGTAGCTTGACGCAAAGGGCGATCGTTCAGATCGAAAATGTCGAAGTAGGACTTGAGGAGGCCACGGAGCTCTGCGGCTTGTTGGGTTGAGAGGTCCGGTGCAATCATCTTTGTGAAGTCGTCCGTCGGGGCTGATGCCGAAGGCGCAGAATGAGCATTGGTTGATTACGGCGCAACAGATACAGCGAAAATGTGGCATTCGTGCGTCGGTGACAACGTGCCAAGAGACATGCCTCGAGGAAGTACTTGTGGGCACTGTCCGAAATTTAGGATGGGAAGACATGTCTGATTGTCCGCAACAGAAGCGATGGTGTGTGGGTAGGAGACATCAGAAAGTAGGACTGAAGTCGCGGGAGTAAGGGCATAGTCTCCATCAGGTACAGGTGGGCAGGCTAAAACAGGGATGCAGGTTGCTGCAAGAGATGGCAGGCGTATAAAATGCGCAGGACAAAGCTGAGTTGGAGCTTGAGCAGGAAGGTCAATGGAAACAGGCAGGTGTAGGTCAAGTTGTACAACACCGGCGGAACAATCAATCAGACCAGAACGGGCGGACAGAAAGTCGAGTCCGAGGATCACATTGTGAGGGCAACGTTCGAGCACATTAAACAAAACGGACGTGTGGCGACCGACGACACTGACACGAGTAGTACACATTCCAAGCCCAGCCGTAGTTCCACCATTGGCGACCTGGAACAGTCGAGTCGGAGCAGGAGTAAGTATTTTCGTCAAGCGCGTTCGAAGCTCCGCACTCATGATGGAAATTTGGGCTCCAGTGTCGATGTGTGCTGTAACGGGCAAACCATCCACGTCCATGTCCAGAAGGGTCCGATTAGTAGGCAGGGTCAGCAGAGGAATTTCCGGCAGGTGTTCTAGAGCAGCGTCACCTCCAGGAGCTGCCCCAGTTAGTTTCCCGTCGGAGAGCGGCGACGGTAAGCTGGGGAAGTAGATCGTAGCTAAGGCGAACGGGAGTGGCGACTGCGTGGTGATGGCGAGCGGCTGGTCACCGTGGATCGAGCGTTGTCAGGTGCGTCTTCAACGTCAATGGAGAGTGATGGCGGGCGAGGATTCAGTGGGGTGCGGCGGTAGGCGGGAAAGCTTGGTCGAGAGTGGGCTGGCCAGGAACTTCGACAGTGGCGAGAGATGTGGCCCACACGTCCACAGTCCACAAGGACTGCGCCCGTCCTTGTCCCATGCTGTCTCTGCGGTCCGTTTGTTAGCGCAGTTAAACAATGTTCGCTAATATGTACCAACTCGCCCAACAAGTTCTGCTAAACTAAAACGCAGATGGGTCTATCGTCATGTGTGTGCCGTGCGGCCGGGTTGCGATAGCTCGGATATGAACCGTATTGGCTCCCGGTGAACAGGAGCTGAGGCAGCAGACGAAGCAAAGTCAGGACAGCTGGTGGAGCAGATGGATGGAAGACCTACATTGTCAAGTTCTTGGCGAGTGACCGACTGAATAAGTGATACAAGCGGCCGGGAATCATGAAAGCACTGCGTCACTGCGTGGCAGGAGACGCTGCTTCGATTTCTCGCCGAACGATACGTACGACGTTCTCGCAGGAGGTGAGCTCACGCGGTGGACAAGTGTCTTCGCATGTCGATGAAGCTGCGGTATGAGGTAGACGCGTAAACTGTTGAACTATGCGGCGACTCTTCGCGTCTTCAAAGCGGCGACATTCGGTAATGATCTCGCTGAGCGTTGTTATGTTCTTATAAACAAGCAGGTTGAACGCGTCGTCCGCGACTCCTCTTAAAACGGGGCTGACCTTGTCTGCCTCTTCCATATTGTTATCCACTTTAGGGCAAAGAGCGAGGACGTCCTGAATATATGCCACGTGAACGTCTGTGCGCGGGTCCCAAGGTCCTTCTTCGCAGCACGTTGGCGGCCGATGGGTTTGCCGAGCAAATCCCTGAGCTTCAGTTCGCACTGGTCCCAACTCGTAATCTCTTCTTCATGTGTTTCCAACCAGACCAATGCTGTTTTCTTGAGATAGAATAATATATTAGCCAGCGTAAGCGTGTTATCCCACCTGTTGTGTGCGCTGACCCGTTCATATTTCTGTAACCAGTCATCGACGTCAACGTTGTCAATCCCGGAAAACATGCCAAGACCGCGAGGCTGAGCCAGGATGACCGTCAGTGGCGATGAAGGTCCGTGGTTGAACTCTCTCCTTCGGATGACATGGCGGCCAGGTTACTTCCGCTGCAGAACTCCGTCTTGCGCAAGTGATTACCCCACACTTCCACGAATGATGTTACGGGAAGGAAGAAGCGTGGGTCTATATACAGATGGCTTTTAATGGCTGAGCCAACAATCGCAGAGCAGCGATAATACTAAACTCTTCTTCGTCGTCTCCAAGACCACCATCAGCGTCCTCGTCTTCCCACATTACCGACTGTGACAATATATATAGAAATGATCGTTATTATCTATTACGCCTAGTCATGTTTCTGCTGACCCAGTGTTCGGAAAGGTGTGTATCCCTTTTCACATAGTAAGGAATTTTGTTCAGTGATAAGGCACAAAGCAGTGCAGCATTCCCACACACGAGTCCATCACAGTAATTCGATAGCATCTTTAATGTGTGAAGGGAGAGCAACTACCGAAGTAAGAATTTGCAAGTATTTCAGGCTTCTTACGTGTGCGCGAGGAAAGAAAAAAAATATGACAAGCTTTACCAATTCATTTCTTCTATCAGTACCACATGGCTTTAAAGGTATATTCCTCTCGCCATGAAATCTACATCAATCGGTTGAGCAGTCATTTCAATGCAGAATTGCGTAAAGTCGTGTGACGCGCTTTTCACCTCTGTTTCCGTGGTGGTGCGTGGTGAAAGACGTACTCACTGTTTAATTTCCGTGCGTTTCTTACGCATGTTGTTATGGTCCAATGTGTGCGGCTATGAATGGAATGGATGCCAAGCACCTGAGACGATGTGCCTGATCATCACGCTCCTGAGCATAAAAAGACTTGTCCGTTGGAGGTGTGCGACAGGATTATGCACCAGTGCAAATCCCGCTCTCCTTTGTGCTACGTTGTCTCCCTCTACCCTATGGATTGGTCTCGCTTCGAATCCCTCTGCGCGGGTTGGCCAGTTGGTTGACCAGTGTGTTGACACGACGTGTCCTATGCTCTCCACCACTATAGCAGTGAGTGGTATTTCCCCGTATTCCTCTGTGTGGATCGCCAGTCAGTGGTTTTTCTGCGTATTCATTTGTTTTCCGGGTCCCTGTCATTTGCATATTTCGTATTTTCTTTCGTATTTGTTCGCTTGCTATCTTCTCTTCTCTTTTCATTCCCTCCTCCAGAAAGAGTAGGCAAGCGTTGTGCCCCTCTCGGTCGCAGTTGTCAGCTTGCTTCCACACTGTTTCTTTTGTATGTTTGTATGTTTCCATACCTAATAATACAAATCTGCATAATGTATGCGCTGACCAGTGTGCCGACAAGGCCCTCTACCAGGGAGCAAGAAAGTGAAGTTGCCGGAATGGTGTAGCGTTTAAAAAGGTAAGCGAAACGCCACGAACAGATCTTATCTGTCCATGCGTGTAGGAGCACGCACGCAGAACGTTCACTCACCCGTAATGATGCATTACACTTCTATTTATTTTTACATCATACTGTCTTTTGTGCCGGAGCCTCTCCGATGCTCATTCTGGTTCTAACTCCAAGCAGACGCTGTTGAAGGTCACCGAAACACTGTCCACGTGACGTCTTTGTGAATCAACGGTCCTATTAGGGTACGTGACACTATCACGCGGTCTGACGTGCTCTTTGTGGGTGCCATTGCAGAGTGTCTTTCAAGCCAGTTCTTATAATATTCATTGGAAGGAAGGTCAAATAAATGAAAAATATGATTGGGAAGCCCCCAAGGGCCCGCGAAAGTTATGTGGTGTCACATGATACCCTTCTCCAACTGATCTGAGGTTCGCAACGTCAGCACCACCGTATAGATTTTGATCGCCCCGTTTGGCTGATATCCATGTCGGCATGGTTGGTAATTATCCATGCCCTGGCTAAAGTTACGTGATGTCACACGATACTTTTCCACGTGGTCTGAGGTACGTGAAGTGCGTACCATCGCAGACCTGGTTCCAAGCACGATCGTTTAATATCCATATCAGTATGGTTGGGATCAGGCATGGGCTAGCGAAAGATATGTGTGGTCACGTGGCACCCTTTACCACGTGATTTCACGTTAACTGCATGTACACCATCGCATAGCTTTTGATTTCCACGTTCGTTTGATATCCATGTCGGCATGGTTGGTAATTACCCATTACCGGGATAAAGTCACGTGACGTCACGTGACTCTTTCCCACGTGCTATAAAGTACGTGAAGATACGTGCCATCACAGACCTTGTTCGAAGCCCGATCATTTGATATCCATGTTAGTACGGTCGGAAATTATGCATGGGCTAGCGAAAGATACGTGAGATCACGTGACACCCGTTACCACGTTATTTGACGTTAAATACGTTTACACCACTGCATATTGAGGAATTTGAAATCCCACAAGTAACGCTGGAAGAAGTAAAGAAACCCTTGGGAGCTGCGCAGAGCGGGAAGGCAGCTGGGGAGGATCAGGTAACAGCAGATTTGTTGAAGAATGGTGGACAAAGTGTTCCAGAAAAACTGGCCACCCTGTTTACGCAATGCCTCATGACCTCGAGCGCACCGGAATCTTGGAAGAACTAACATAATCCTAATTCATAAGAAAGGGGACGACAAAGACTTGACAAATTATAGACCGATCAGCTTACTGTCCGTTGCCTACAAAGCATTTACTAAGGCAATGACAAATAGAATCAGGAACACCTTAGACTTCCGTCAACCAAAGGACCAGGCAGGATTCTGCAAAGGCTACTCAACAATAGACCATATTCACACTATCACTCAGGTGATAGAAAAATCTGTGAAATATAACCAACCTTTATATATAGCTTTCATTGATTACGATGAAGCGTTTGATTCAGTCGAAACCTCAGCAGTCACGGAGGCTTTACGAAATCAGGGTATAGACCAGCCGTTTGTAAAAATAAAACATATCGATAGTGGCTCTACAGCCACCGTAGTCCTCCATAAAGAAAGCAACAAAATCCCAATAAAAAAAGGCGCCAGGCAGGGAGATACGATCTCTCCAATGTTATTCACAGCATGTTCACAGGAGGTATTCAGAGACCTGGATTGGAAAGAATTGGGAATGAAAGTTAATTGAGAATACCTTAGTAACTAGTGATTCACTGGTGATATTGCCTTGCTCAGTAACTGAGGGGATAAATTGCAATGCTTGCTCGCTGACCTAGAGAGGCGAAGCAGAAGGGTGGGTCTAGAAATTAGTCTGCATGGAAATAAAGTAATGTTCAACAGTCTCGGAAGAGAACAGCAGTTTCCGATAGGTAGCTAGGCACTGGAAGGGGTAAGGGAATACATCTGTTTAGGGCAGGTAGTGACCGCGGATCCGGATCATGAGACTGAAATAAGCAGAATAATAAGAATGGGATGGGACTTTTATTTTTATTTGTATATTGAGGAAATTCTGGCGTTTCGCGTCTGGCGATATGGTTATGAGGGACCCTGACCAGCTGGTGTTCTTTAACGTGCACCTGAACAAAAGTACGCGAGTGTTTTTCCATTTCGTTCGCATTGAATTCCACGACTTGGTTTGAACCCATGAGCTCGAGTTTAGCAGTGAAACGCCATGTAAGCTGTATAGCCACTAATTAGGCCACCGCGCCGCTTCTTTTTTCTTGTTGGTACTCTTAAGCATGGACTGCGCAATAAATTTCACAAGGCGTGCGGGCCTAAGATTAGCATAGAATGGCTACCTAAAACTGTTTTCGGCGCCCAATATCCGACTGCAATAAAAGAACCCTTACCAATTACTCCGCATTCTGTTAAGCGAAGAAGACGGAAACATGAGTGGAATGAAGAAACTGCCAACTTTATATACCTCATTTTATTCGTCAATGGTCAACCTGTGCCTCCAAGCTCGCCCAGTAACAGGGATCACTATCAAAACCAAGTTTAGTTGTCTTGTTCACATCAGATAAAGCAGTCGGTTCTCGTTCGGACGTTTCATATTTACCTCAATATTTGGCGCCGAAACCCCGGAGAAATGATCAAACTTGTCATCGAGGCAACGAGGTTAACAGAGGTCGATAGCACAACGAGCTCAGCGAAACCTGGCAACTATCCTCGGGCACAAAACGGTAAACGAAACGCGCCTTCAACATCAAGGCACAGGGACGCTACCTCCAACGGAAACCACACAACGACTCAATCTCCATCGCTGTAAGTGAACTGTAAACACTGATGCTGCAATGGAACTTGTCAAACAGAAAAGAAGCGCGTTGAGGAGTGAAGTGACTAAACTGATTTCTGAAGCTGACTTATTCATGGAGAGCCACGCAGAATGAGAAGCTTTTAATGGCTTGTCTGCGGTGCTTAGCGCCCTTCAAATACAGCTAAACGGGGTGAACGCAGCCATCGACCATTTAGTGCAAGACCAAGACGCAGAGCAAAATGATGCACGGACCATAGCATACAACGACCGTATCTTTGCACAAACTGCGAAACTCCTCCAGGAAGCAGAAGAAGGCCTACCGACAAAATTATCAGGGATGGCAGCGACGCGGGCGCAGACCGACGGCCGTCCGGCGGGGGGCATAGCCCAAAGTAAAACTGCCGAAGCTCAAGTTACAACAATTTAGCGCCGCGGCCATGGAGTCCTGGTTAGATTGTTCGAGCAAGCGGTAAATGGAAACGAGGGCGTACCCAACGCCGATAAGTTTCTGTAAATGGGATCAGCGCTTTTAATAAAAGCCGAAGCGGCCATTTCTGGCATCAAGTGATGGGCAAATTACACCACTCTCATCGAACTTCTAAAGGAGCGTTTTGGTCGACGATGTGTTTCGATCCAAGACCACCTGACTCAGTTACTCGACTTCCCCCAGGTACGGAACGAAAAGGAGCATATTCGTAGATGTCGGCTCTGTGACCACCTGCAAAGCAACATCGCTGGTCTCATGGCGCTCGGGGTCAAAATGGAGACTTAGTGCGCCCGGCTCTCCTTCGTACTGCTGTGAATGCTGCTAACCGATCTTGTTATCGGATAACATGAAGGACTTTTCGCTGCAAGCAAAGATGACGGAATCAGCATCAAGAGTTTTCAAGCTGCTCTGAAAACAGAAGTAGAGAGCCAGGAAAAGGCACTGCAAACTGGTTAATCTCGACGCCAGAGAATTAAGCACAAAACAGAGACACAGATAACATCCAACCTCAAAAAGTATCCGCAGCTTCTTTTCCTTCTGCAGGCAATTCGAATTAGTCTGATCCGTGCGCATCCTGTGCTGCAAAGAATTATGCGACTCACGAATGTCAGGCGCAGACCTCATCAAAAGAAAAGAAGGCTCACGTCATTTCTCACTAGATATTACAAATCATTTTACGCAGTCTATAAGCGAGGGTACTATGTCCAAAGAATGGAAATTAAGCAAAGTAGCCCCCGTCTTTAAATCTGGTAAGCGCTCCGACCCATCCAATCGTCGCCCGATCTCACTAACACGTAGTGACTGTAAGCTTTTAGAACATATCTTATATATTCCCTTATAGCGTCCCACCTCGACAGAAATTCTTTTTTCTTAGCAAGCAACATGGCTTTCGTCCGGGCTCTTCTTGCGAAACACGACTTTTTGACTTCACTACATATTTTCACCTAAACTTAGATTCTTCATTTCAGACTAACGTAATTTACGTAGATTTTTCAAAGGCTTTCGATCGCGTCCCTCATTATCGACTAGTGTCGAAACTTTCGTGCCTTCACCTCGACCCGCTAATCCTATCATGGATTACTTGCTTCCTGACAGATCGCCTCCAGTTCACCTATGTTGGCGGTCGCTGTTCAGATACTACCAAAGTAATATCGGGTGTACCACAGGGATCCGTCCTCGGCCCACTCCTTTTTCTTCCACACATTAACCACCTACGAGCTGATATATCTACAATACGTCTATTCGTCGATGACTATTATTTACCGTCGTGTCACTACTAATACTGACCAATCCATTCTGGAAAATGTCCTAAATCTTATTGACAAGCGGTGCTCATGCTGGATGATGGAACTAAATGTTTACAGATGCAAGTTAATGCATATATCAGGTAAACGCTGTCTATCCAAATTTTCTTACTCATTAGGCTCTGCGAATTTATCTGAGGTCAACAGTTACCGCTACCTCGGCGTTATCATCACTAACAAAATAAATTGGTCGAACGACGTTCTACAATCACAGCCGATGCCTCAAGCTCCCTTCACTATATTAAATGATCGCTATCCTTGTCTCCTCCGTCGATTCGTAAACTAGCTTATAGAACTTTCATCCGTACCAAATTGTAGTACGCGTCCACAATTTGGAATCCGCATCAAATATACTTCAGTTACACTTTAGAAGCTACTCAAAATCGTGCCTCCCGTTTTATCTTATTGAATCATGACAACACTATCTGCATTACTAACTTGAAATTATCTATTGGTGTGCTCCTTTTAGCATCAAGATGTAAAATTTCACAACTCTGTCTATTCCGTAAATTGTACTATAACTTTCCTGACCTTCGTTCCTTGCTTTTATCCCCCCCCCCGCGCACTCATCACATCGTCTATTCAATTCTTTAAGTTTCCAACGCCTTCATGGTTCTACTAACGCTGTCAACAAATCTTTCCTGGCCGTTGCAATAGAACAATAGAACTCGCTGCCGGAATCCGTTGTAGAGCGAAACCCTTCAAAATTTCGAGCTAATCACAAAAAACTGTTTTTTACGCGTATTTTTGGTATCTTTTCAGTTGTTGTTGCTTTCTACGTGACCATTCCTTCGATGTTCGTATTATTGTTTTGACCCCCCCCCCTAATGTAATACCCCACATCGGGCCCCTAAGGGAATATGAAATGATGATGATGATGATGATTAACTTCATGAAAACCTAATCTATGATTTTCATAGGCATCTGTAGTCTAAGTAGTAAGACAACGGCTAAGGTACATTGTGGTGTGTTCTCAAGGGCACTATTTTTGTGTTTTGAAGGATTTTGAAGGGTTAGGCATATCGTAAATGGCCACAAAAGACGTGTTTCTTATGCGTAACCTTGCAAACAATGCATGAAACCTTACTAGCTTGTCCAGCTTTCGGCTCTAAGTTGTATTGTCTTGCTCGCATGTGGTGCTGAACAAGCCGACACCATCCGATTCTTCAGTCTCATGACAGCATTTCACGATGCATGTTGCATACGACCAAAAAGCTAGCCATAACGAATTTGGTCAAAGTGTACTTCTGCAGCAAATATGCTGTACTAGATGGTAAAATTTCCAGCCTTCTTTTGTATTGGTTTGGCTCAGCTTTAATCGCCTCCCTACGCATCTATAGATTGTTTCTTGTCAAAAAGATTTTTAGCCTACAAATTATCTTCATCAGAAATTTTAATTTGTAATTCTATGGTTAGCATTATATGTTAAAAAGTGATAACACTACTGTAAGCCCCTCTACGGGCGGCTGCAAAGCAAACCCAAAAACACGGTGCGGGCCATCTGGGCAGGGGCATGCGTCTCGACGAGATTGTTTGGCACACTTGAGTAATGGCTGTCAACGGTTGACACAGAGCGGGGTCTTGCAAGCAAGCAAAGTAACCAGGCTGTCGGCACCCATGGCTGCGGCGCAGTTCGGGGAGCGGAGAGGACCACCAGCGCGACAGTAGCGGTCGCGCATCACAGTAAAAAGGGACCTTCGGATCCCGGTCGCATTGCGCTTCCTCGGAATCCCCGCAGGCGTTTTCCTTGCGCGCGGCCGGTTGGCGGGTGTGAACTCATTCACAGCTTGAGGTGCCCCGAATGGGCGTGGGCGCCTGACTTCCGCGGTGCTCTGGTGGATGCCCTTGGAGAATGCGTGGTTCGGGTCTGGACGCGGGCAACGGGAATCGCGCGACATCAAGCAGGCGCGCCGGCCTCATTACTTTTTACGGGTTTGCACCGCGCGCTGACCGGCGCATGGATTCTTTGAACCGCACAAGAGCCTACGGTTTTGTCTCGGTTCCGAGGCGCCGTGGGAACGTCTTCTTCGGCTTACATCCCGGACACGGGGCCGATCTTGGCGGGTGGACAATTATCCAGTCATACGATCAAAATTCATTTGTGTAGGTTACCTACTACCTTTGTTTAATACTACATGTACAAGCATTCCTCAGTGCATGTTTCACAGGTGCAAGGTCAAAAGCACTGAGGTAGCTTTTGTGCGATGCCATTCGATGGCAGTTTTTAAACTTAGCCATAACTGTTACACTGGTGATGCACTAAAACTTTGTCTCTGTGATGATGTGACCATTCTTTTTCTGGTATTTCTTTTCACGCACACTGCCAGTACCTCCATTACAATTTCTTTGTTTGTATCAACATTTTGTGTCCCATTTTTGATTAGTTTATGAGTTAATAAATATTTAGTTGCGTATAATGAACTAGATTATGTATTAGTATTTTTTATGCACGCTCATTGTTAGTCGTTTCATTCTTTCTTTTGTTTTGCTTCAATGTTTTGTGACCCCTTCCTGATTTGGCTGCCAAAAGGCGGTGGGCAGTATTATGTAAATAATATAAAATAAGTTACACATTAAATGACAAAGAAACAGCGTTTTGTATTCCTGTAATCGCACATTATTACTCTAGGGGCAACTGTCCTTCACAAAGCTCAACGCTACAGCAAGTCGTTCTCCAGGCTCCAGTGGTTTCTCGAATGTGGTGCTGCCATGTGAGGTCCTCTGCGACAAAGCTAAATAGCTTGTCAAAGAGCTGTGGCGTCTTGCGAAAGAACTTGTAGGAAAATCTGTGGTCATCCTGACGTATCCGTTGCATTTGTAAAAATTTGTGCATTATTACCTGGCAGAAGGACCGTGCCCTGCCCGCATACACGCGCAAGTACCGGGAGCTGTACACTTTTCACTGACACACACGCATAGCCACTAGCCATGATTAACTTTACCTCCTGCTTTGTTTATATGCTTGAACACAAACAGTGTGTCGGCAAAACAGGAGAGCCAGTCAACGGTATATTAAAGAAATATCGTGCGGCCACTGCCAAGAAACTTCCGAAATCAGTTGCACAGCATTTTAACCTGCCGGGTCAAAATTTAATTGCATTACACTTCATATTCTACCGTCACACTTCTGAGAGACGGAAAATATAGAAAATCGTATCTCGTCGACAAGCTTCATATAAGACAACCAACACGTGTAAAAAGGTGTTCTTGAATCTATGTGCTATAATAATGACACAAATTATAACTAGCAGTCCTTAACTTTTTGTAGGGGTGTGCTATACCGAAAAGTAGATTTAGAATAGAATATCAAATGAAATGAAGAAAAAATAAGCTGGATGTCAAATAAAATATCGAATAGCAGGAAATGTATTACAAAACTTAATCCTTAGAAATCTTGTGCAAGCGGGTGCTACCCAAGATCTGTATAAACAATATGGTCTACTGTTAATAATGAAGGAAGCTCCTAATTAGTATTTCAGATCGTCTGTTAAACAGAATCAAGTGCTTCTTCCCCTCTGAAGCTGAAGAATTAGTGACGGTATATTGTACTGCACACACGGGTTAGACAGACGGCTGTTGAAACGTCGTGACGTGTCGTCACCACGTATCCAATACACGATCTGTGTGCTTCCGGCGGCTAATCAGCCAGATCTTCGCCTATGCTTTCGCGCTTTCCGAACTACACCCTGCTCATGTCGTTCCCTCTGTTCGCGTACGTCACGTTATCGTTTCGATCAGTGCTGTCAACCTGGACGAACCTTGTACCGACGACGTGATGCTGTTCTGCGAGTTGGGCGTTCGCGCGCTGCGAGTACGATCCGGGCATTACTACTTCAACCATTTCACTTATGCGCGCGCTTAAAAACGCTGCTAAGTAATTGCGGCCCCGACGAAGTTAAGTCCCCATATCCAAACACTGGCTCATATAGTTCTACCACTGTGGATCATCGAAAGGAAAGAAGTTACTCACAGCCGTAAAGTCCTTCTTTACGCAGTTGAAAGACTGGCCGGACACTCCAACGTCGCCGCAGACGCTTTCTGCGCTCCCGCCGCCTTTGCAAGAGCAGCCGCAGCAAAAGCTTCTTTCCCATGTGGTAATTGCGGGAAGAGAACGCTGATACCGGCGAAGCAAGCGACATAGCAAAAGCTCGACAGCAACGTCTTGTGTGGTCGCGCGCAATGCCAGCTGCAGTCGTGGGCAAGCAGGCGCTATCGCGCGTGATGTTGATCATTGATGTAGCTTTTCTTGTCATAAGGATGTGTAGATAAAAACGGCGTGCATTTATCAAGTTAAAACCAATGTACTAGCTCTAACATTGATAAATTAAATAAAAAATGGCTGGCCATAATGAAATTAAGGATAAGCTTTTCTCAAGGCCAAAGACGAACGTTTCCGCCATCGCTGGTCTGTCAGCCCTGTGCTACGCGCAGCGAAGCGCGCACGTGTGCGCGTATCGTGTGGCCGGTGTGGCTGGCCGCCCTTCCCTTCATCACCCACGTACGTGCACGCAGACTGTACGCGTAGCGAGACGCGTATGCCGCGCTGCGTGTGGTTAGGCCTTAAGGCCCTCGGTGTTCCGTAGGCGCATGAAAACAGACGGCGGACGCGCAATTTGCCGCGCTAGCCCCTGTATCGATTTAAGCTGGCAACTTCAGCCGCCCGCGCATAGTATATTAAAGATGTGTTCACTGACGGCTCTTATATGCCCACTTTAAAGAACGCCGCGCTAGGTGAAATAACCATGTATCGTCGCTGTTTCAGCCTGTGTTAAAAGGCAGCACGTAGAAGTCCCGATCAAAATTTTACGGGACGCATGTTTTCAAAAAAAATGGTTATTGGAGCTCTACAGTTAAACCGCGTTAGTTACGTGGTATTGCTACTGGCAGATAGCACATGCCAAACCCCTCATACCTTGACATATTCCAGGCGACTGCAGACTATGCAGCTAATAAGTTCTTTCCGAGCACTCGATCCCGTTCCTGAAAATTTCGAGCGTGATAGTACATAGTTACAGTGGGCGCTTTGATTTTACTTACATTGCATTTGCAATACTATTTCCACGAATTACCGAAAAGGCTTCATGTTTCGTGTACGTCTCAAAAGAAGTCAAAACCGTGTGCGGCATGAGCTGAAGGCGATTTACCGACGTGGCCGCGCCAGTTTCAATGGAGTTATTCCGCGGTCCGTTATTTCTTCTGTCCACCTAATGGAACCTACTTACGAGCATGTTTTCAAGCAGTGTAATCACCCCATGTAGCAGTGGTAGAGAAATTGATGCACCAGCAGCTTTATGTAACCACCAAGAAGGTATGTACAGTCCCGGGCAGAACATCATGATGAGACCTTATTTGTCAGGTTTGCAAATAAGTAAAAGGCGGGCTGAATCTGCTCCAACTAGGCCGACTCGCAGTTATGCTTAAGTAAAGCAAGACTGAATTTATTTATTTGACCACATACCATCAAAACACTCAGAACATACAATAAAATTAGATGCGCTATACTTAATGAAGCAAAAAGAAAACACTGACACGTTATGAAAAATACAATCACTGAAGTAAAAACAATGACACAAGTTTCTAGGTTATGACAAATACAATGTTGAAATTGTTCACCACTGACTTCAGACGCATGAGCTCAAACAAGCTTGGACATCTTACGCAAATGATTGCTTTTCTTTTAATTTTTAGCCTTTAACTGCCGGCAGTACTGACGCATACGCATACAAACGTAGTAGCGCAGTAACTTGGCCAATATATCTTCTTTGTGGAGACTGCAGGGGAATGTCAATTCAAAATGGACCAGCACAGCATCTGTAGTCTTATCATACACATCCCTTTGGTCTGCATACTTTGCAAACTCTTGCTCAGTGTGCCTAAGGAGCTGGAAAAGGTGTGCATTTGGATGCGTTAGTCTCCCTCTCGTCTTGCAGTTGACGAGATCAGCTTCAGCTGCATTTGAGAAGCCTTTGTGCCCTTTAAGCGCTTCATTGCAAACAATGCACGATGTCTGATTGACTAGCTTTCTTGTTACAAATTCGGTGACATAATAGATAATGCAGTCAACAGTTGCATTGCGATAATCATGCTTATATATTTTTTCGCACTCGCAGTTTCCTTTGTTGATCAGACCATCGAGCTTATGCCTCAGCTATTCCAACTTTTTTGGACGTTCAGCAGTTGAACTCCTGTATATGCCTCTCAGGTCGGCCAAAGTCACAAAAGCAGACTGGCTGCTTTCAGCAGCTGTGTAGTTCCCAATCTGTGGCGGCTTCAGCAATG
This sequence comes from Dermacentor variabilis, assembly GCF_050947875.1. Classification (NCBI taxonomy): domain Eukaryota; kingdom Metazoa; phylum Arthropoda; class Arachnida; order Ixodida; family Ixodidae; genus Dermacentor; species Dermacentor variabilis. The sequence goes on along the minus strand of NC_134577.1, from coordinate 110,937,545 downwards.
AATACAGTGAAAGCGTTCGGTAAAGTTGCAAAAATGTCGGAAATGTAGGATGTCCATTCTGGCCTCCTGTTTGCCTTATTATCCCAGAAAAACATTCCAAAGGGTCTTGGTTCACCTTAGAGCAGAGAACATATTTGAAATTGCATTCCGTAAAGAGGTAATTTGACAACTCTCGCACTGACTTCAATGTCACTCGCAGTCCCTCTGCGGTTGACTGGGTCAAGGAATCGTCTTTGGGAATGTCGCCATCAACAACTTCTTGCTCCCACTTTTAAAGCCACCTGGAGGCATTCTCCATTACTATGAAGTCCTTGCATGCAAGAGTGAGGCCTTCTCCTCGGAAGCGCCTGTTAAGGGCATCAAATATTTAAGAAAGAGCGTAAACTCGACAGTTGGCTGTGCATCATAAAGCCGAGCCGCACCTCTACGTGCACATTTCATGCCTTTCGCGACAGAATTGCTGAAAATTTGAGTGGCGAGTTTCACTCATTTTCAGCATATTCCACGGGTTAACATGGTTGTATGTCAACTTTGGGCATACCCTAAGCTCAGGAGCATGCTTTGTGTCTGCCACATAAAGAGCATCATAGTAGGACGATTTTATGAATGGGCCTTGCCTTTTCAAAACGTTCTTCTCGTAAAGAGAATTTCTTATGCATTTAAAAAGATGAACATCTGACACGACATACACCCTCCTAGATGCGTCAAGTGGATCCTCAAATGCATTTGTAACATTTCCCAGTGCACCGCTAACCCCGAGCTGTCTCCACATAGCGCGATTAGTTGAGGCACCGTCACACACAACACCATCAACAAAAACGCCAGCACGCTCTAAGTGCACAATGCATTGGACGAGTAGTTGAGAAAGGAGGGTGCCTTTTGTTGGCCCTTTCGAAGCAAAAACAGCTACAGGCTGTAAGTAGCTCACCCCAAATGGCGAAATATCAAAGACGAGACCATAGTCAGCCAGCTCATTGCATTGGACACCCTGCTCTTCATAATCAACCAGACCAGCATACGTCATAGTTTTAGAGTACACAGTCATCTCTTTTCTCACATGTATCTCGTCAGAAGTGAGCATTCCTCTTTTCTGAAATGCTCTTTTTTGTGGAGATTTTCATTTTGAAAGCTTTAAAAAAGTCTCCATCAAAGCCCCATTTGAGGCCAGCCATACTAATATACTTCCTTATTGTAGTACACAAGGAAGGAATAATATGTTATTGCCTCGCAAGAAGTAATATGTAGCAGGGCTTCGTATATTCAGAAGCAGGCGCAGTAGAAGCCAGTCATCTGTCTATCTTCTGTTTCTTTTTTTTCGTTGCGCAATTAGCAGCAGCAATACATTATTTCATAAGTAGCTGTGCTGGTGGCACATCAGGAGCCTGCAACTTTTCAGAGACATCTTCTGCTTGCAGTTTTATCATTTCCTTCTTGCTTTTCTCAAGCTTTCCCGTCAGAAGCTCGTTGCGTTTCAAAAGTCTTGCTCGTGAGCGCTGCAGCGCAGCTCTGGAAAGGCGCAAGGCATCAAGTCTGCTGCTGGGCAGGCAATGCAGCTTTGTGCAGTGCTAACACTCTTATGCATTTCAAATGGATCTTTTGTTTAGATCTCATAGATTGTCGGGCAGCATGTATCCTCAAAGTGTCTGAGAGAGTACTGCATGGCCGACATACGCCCCCTCCAGATGTCACCAATGGGCACTTACTGTGCCTCAACTTTCCTTGGCTGTCAACAAAGGCACACTCTGGAAGCACCTTGGGAAAGCTTTTGAAACTAGGTCCCACACAACAAACACTCAAGTTACTGACTGCAGTTAACATTGCGTCGATTTCGGTAGCTGAATTGGCAAATGAACTGATCCCAGCAGTACCACATTCAACTGGCTTACCTAAAACATATACTTGAAGAGACACGTTGCTTTTTACGTGCAGCGACTTTTTCGTAAACACGACAGTGGACCCATCACTATGCTGAATGCAAGCATCGTTGAATAGAACGTCCTTGACTCCCTCGGCGTTGATATGGTGAGCGGACCACGATAATCCAGGAAGGCACTTGCTTGGAGCAGCATCGAATAATATTTCATACGGCGTCTTGTTTGCTTCTGTGACGCAGCTATCTGCTTCATAGTCGCCTTCATCGACAACGCTTGTTACAGCGCAGTCAGTCGTTGGCGCTCCGTCAGAACGCACCAATTCAACAGCGGAAGACCCGCTAGGCTGCCGAACAGTGCTGCAGGAAGCAAGATAACGAGACTGTCACCTTACGTGCTTGCGAGGGCTCTTTACTTTCTTCGACAAGTACTTCGGTGCCCCTTCGAAAATTGTAAGCACCGCACTTTTCGCGAGGCCCGCCCTTCTCGTACCAGACATGAGCACACCGCCATCGATTTCTACAGACCAAGTCTTCAAAATGAAATGTGGCGCGAAATGTCTCACACACACGGTCAGTCCTCCGAAGCACTATGTCTTTGTGCGGTACCGCCCGCCTCCACGCTTCCAGCCTCACTTCATCGTCCGGCGGCTTGAGAAGGGAATGCTTCTCCTCACACCACTTATAGCCACTGTTGCAGAAGGGCACAGAGCACTTTCCTATCGCACAGCCGCATAAAGCTAATCAAATTACTAACACACAAAATAAATACGACCGTCTCGTAGCGAAGGTGTCAGAACAGAGCAGACGCTGGGCGTGCGGGTGGTGCCATAGAATAAAGAAACAACGGTGGTGCGGGCACCAGCGGGAACCAAAGCGGGCACTAGAGTTACTGTATATGCTACCTTTGGTAGCATATACAGTAGCTTCAGTGCCTCCGAGTACGCCGCGCCTGTCCAGCGCGCGGCACTGGGCCCATAATCCGGCGCTGCACTGAACACTGGATAATGGGTACTCGGTTTTGCATTAGAGATACCTGCTTATGTGCCAAAGCTCTCAACGTGTAGGCAGTCTAAAACATTACTGGTGAATCAATGACCAACCATTAGTATTTCGACACTGGTACACCATTAGACTTGCTGTAGAAACGTACCCACCTACTAGCAGGCACTACAGATATCAGCCACATCTGCAAGTACCACTTCATTATGTGCCTTCTCACTGCAGGGATTCCAAAAGTAACCTTCTGTGGGAGAGTAGTGCAAGTTTTTCTCTCACGCGATTGACATAGCTACATTGACATAGCTATATAGCTAGCTCTCCGCAGCTAGCCCGCACGGGAACAGCGAACGCCAAGGTCGGCCGGGTTCGCTTTGAATTTGACTGGCGATAACTTGTGTCAATCCAGTTCGCTGCAGCGGCGGCGTCGGGAAATACAAAAATTGGCCCGAGCATCTGCTTCTCCGCAATGCACGGTTGCTTGACTACCACGTGATGACGCTCTGCCGATAGAGGCGCTAGCGGCGTGATAAAACAGACGCGCAACTCTGCTACCTTTGGTAGCTTATACAGTAATTCTAGACACGGTGAGGTGGTAGCGACCTCGTGCGGCGAGCCATCGAGCTACTCGTGAGGAAAAATTCTCCCGTCGCGTTGCGAAGGCCGTAAGGGAGCGCGCAGGAGAGAGTCGAGTCCGCCAGACCGGCCGTGTTTCTGCGTTGGTTATGAAAGTGTCTGCGTTCACCCTGTCGACGGAACGCAGGCGTTAGGTTCACCCAAACGTGACGTCCGAGATGTCGCATTCATTCTTTGTTTTTCGCGTCCGTGATGTCACATCCGTCTTTGGTTTTGGCGGCAGAATGGCAAGCTCAAAGGTGAGCTACGCTCAAACTGAACAAAGATGTGGCTCGTTTATTTTTGGGGGCTTGTGCTAGCGTAAGCTATCGTAAGTACTTCACTTTTCCATTCGATGTGCCTCTACTATGCAAACCTACGCTTTCGGCTGCCTGATACTTCATTTCCAGGTTCCTTACCAGCTTATTTTCCTTGTGACGCATCCCGCGGACCGCCGCACCGATCAACCAGTGCTACAGTGTACTGGTAAGAGCCTATTTCACAATCACTTGAACGTAACATTACCTGGTTACGGTGCTGCTACACGGCAGAATGTATAAATGGCAGATGACCCAAGTGCGGCATGTGCGCGCATCTTGTTTAGAGAAAATAAAGAGTATTCATCATTTATCTCGCAATGTAAACGCACATTCCTGACACATGGTTCAGGTCTGCCGTCCGCCGACTAAGGGCGGTAGTAAATGAAGTCGTTAAATGAGTGCTTTGCGGCGTCATTGCACGCGCGGGAAACAGCGTTCGTTTACATAGTAATATGAGCCTTTACATAGCAATATCGCTGCGCTGTCAACAGCCATTCTCTGGTAACCTTTCTCCGCAGCGTAACGCTCGAGTGCTCTGTGCAGATGTGACAAAGGTTGTGTGTGCGGTCGGTATTTGTGATTTTCTAGAAAGAAGCTTCATTACAAAGTGCATGATCAGGCAGCGTGGTCGTCCATTCTACTAGAGCGGGACAATCAATAAACGATACAAACATGGACATACACATACTGTTGCCAAATACCCCTTAAGGTGGGTCCATTTAATACTGGTGATTTAATCGTGGATGAAGACTGGGATGTTCTCTTTATGTGCTTGCTTCAAAGTAGAATAAATCGAAACTTGGCCAACAAATTTTACTAGTGTTATAAGGTTTTGTGACAAAGGGTGTTGTGTATTGCTTTGTAACGAGTGACTTTTAAGAGTGTGACATTGTCTCCCATCGCACGTGTATATCCCGGCTGGAAGTTATGTTCATGTGCTAAACAGTGCTTCAGGAACCCTCTGAGCGCTTACACGTTGATATTACAGCCACTTCTGAATTCTGGTCCTAATGTAAGCATTAAGAGGTTTTAGCACTCCACTTAGTGATAACCTTAGACATTAATTCTATAGTGTATATTGTTAACTGACAAGCTGGGTCTGGTAAGTTTTACATCTTGACACTTAAGAACCTGTGGCATGATGAGTTTGCGCAAAAGAACAGTGCAGGTGCCATCATATATACATTAATTGTCATTCACGCACACTATTGGAGGGACTCCAATCTACATTAAGTACAGCGCGATCGGCGCCAGTACCAGTGGTTGCTCAATGTGTGGTTTGGAATTTACGCCAGTGCAATAATCAGTACCATCTTCAATCACGCATTGACTGAACAGCGTTATGTGAACGATATCCTTGAAGGAGTAGTTGATGAGTTTCTCAGCAAAGTCCCGCTGTCACATCTTCCACTTCTGCTGTAGCAGCAAGATGGGCCACCTGCATGCAGCAGCAGCCGAGCACGAGACTGGTTGGGTGCTACTTTTCAAATAGATTGGAAGGCACGAGCCTGTAAATAGGCCGGCTAGGTCACCTGATCTCTCTCCGTTAAGTTTCTTTCTTTGGGGTTATGTGAAAGATTGTGCTGGACGTCAGATTAGTTCAAGGTAAGGAAAATGGATGTCTGCCATAGAATTCCGGCATCGGTCATCAAGAAAGCCACTAAAGGTGTTGTAAGGAAGAAGAAGTGCGCCGTGCCGAGCTCCGCAGCCGGATCGCCAGCGCTACTGAAGTGGGGCTCGGGCTAGACGCTGTTCCTGGTTTTGACTGGCTAAGCCTACGCTGTTTTATGTTCTTGTCCGCGTCCTTCGTGTCGTCTACAACCGTGTCGGACTTCTTCACCATAATTGGTGGAGGTTTGCTGGGTCTCCTGCAATCTGGAATTGCGCAGCCGGACTCTCCCTGCCATCATGACCACCGAAAGCGCCACGAGCTTCCCACCACCTGCTGCCCAGTCTACCGTCTGCCCCGGCACATTCCGCCAGCGGGACCCTCCTATCTTTAGCGGCACTGACGACCACGACGTTGATGACTGGCTCTCCTCATACGAACGCGTCAGTGGGAACAACAAATGGGATGACATCACGAAATTGACCACCGTCCCTTTCTACCTCACCGGAATTGCCCACTTGTGGATTCGGAACCACGAAAGCGAAGTCCCAAGGTGGACGGTGTTCAAGACAAAGTTCAGCGAGGTCTTCGGCCGCCCTGCTGTACAAAAGCTTCGTGCCGAGCAGCGTCTGCAGTCGCGCTCTCAGCAGCCTGGTGAGAGCTTTACCAGCTACATCGAAGATGTCATCGATCTCTGTAAACGCGTCGATGCATCCATGACTGAGGGCAATAAAATCAAGCATATCATGAAGGGTATCGACGAGGACGCGTTTCAGATGGTCATTTCCAAGAGCCCCTCTACTGTTGCCCAAGTTATTGAACTGTGCCAAAGGTATGACGAGCTCCGCCGTCAACGCCTCCTCACCCACCGTCCTGTTCCCCATCAGGAATTGTTGTCCCGTTTGACCTCTCCTTTTCCAGATGCCACCCTCCTCTCGCAAATCAAGGCTTTCGCCCGGGAAAAAGTTGCTCGCCAGCTTTCCCTGATCTCCAACCCACCGGAGTCCCGTTCGTCTCTTAGTCCGACCCTACGACACGTTATAGAAGAACAAGTGTCCGAGGTCCTTCCTCTGGAACGGGCGCCTCAACTCACCGCCCCATTGACTTACGCCGACGCCGTCGCACGACCACGACCGCCGACCTTCCGGGCTTCGCCTCCGATGCCTACCCCTGTTTTTACCCCCACGCCACCACGACCTCCAGCCCATCGAGTAATTAATCCCTGGCGCACACCGGACAATTAGTCCATCTGCTATTCGTGCGGTATTCCCGGACACGTCGCACGCCTGTGCCGCCGCCGTCCACTTCATCCACGTGACGACCCACGCACAGCCGCGTACGACCATCCGTCGTCTTACGCTCCAGACCGCGATTTACCCCTTCCCCGCCCAAGCCTTCGCCCAGTTTCCGACCGCCGTTCTCCTTCTCCTCGTCGTCGCTCGCTCTCCCCGATGCGTCGACGTCCCTCTACCGCTGACACAGAAAACTAAGTGGCGCAGTTCCCGCGGCAAGAACTGCGTCATCGTCGCAACGCTCAAGCACTCTTCTTTCGCCGCCGAACGTTATTGATGTCGCTTTTGAAGGAGTCTCTGTGCTTGCCCTCATTGACACAGGTGCCGCCATATCTGTAATTGCGGAAAAGCTATGCCGCTCATTACGAAAAGTCACGACGCCTTTACTCCGCACGGCCACAGCACAGCACGTCCAGCCGGTGGCTGCGTGCACCGCCAGACTTGAAATTCAGGGAGTGCTGTACACAGTCGAGTTCGTCGTTCTTCCCCACTGTTCCCACGATATTATTTTAGGTTGGGACTTTCTCTCCCGTCACCAAGCTATTATTGATTGCTCCCGTGCAGAAGTCGCCTTCTCTTCGCTTGGCAATGCCATATCTGATGACGTTTCGCTTTCCGACACAAAGTTGTCCCTCACTGACGACATCCATATACCTCCGCATGCATCCGTTCTGGCACCTGTATCCTGTACCGTTGCCTCCAACTCTACCGTACTCTTCACGCCTTCCACTGCTTTCGTTCACCGCCGCCTCTCACCACTCCCAACTGCGTTGCTTAGCCTTCAAGCTGGTGCTACTCACCTTCCTATACACAACCACTTCCCATTCCCGATTGCGTTGCTTCGCGGCGAATCTCTCGGCTCTGTGGAGCCTTACGACACCATTACCACGTCGGAACTTTCTGTTGGATCGTCAGAGGTCAACACCCTCGACTGTAGTCCCGTTCCTGCCACATCGCCTGAAGACGTTTTCAGCCACGTCATCGACAACGCCTTAAGCCCCACGCAACGCCATGACCTTCTCCGTCTCCTCGAGAAATTTCGCCCTGCTTTTGACAGCCATAGCACTTCTCTGGGCCAAACAACGACTGTATGTCACCGTATTGACACCGGTTCTCACCCACCGCTACGGCAGCGACCCTACCGCGTCTCGTCGACAGAACGACGCGTCATTGATGAGCAAGTAGGTGACATGCTAAAGCGTGTTGTCATTGAACCGTCCGACAGCCCATGGGCATCGCCAGTTGTTTTAGTTAAAAAGAAGGATGGCTCGATCCGCTTTTGCGTGGATTACCGTCGCCTAAACAAAATAACCAGAGAGGATGTTTATCCATTGCCGCGGATCGACGACGCCCTCGACAGCTTACAAGGTGCAGAGTTCTTTTCCTCCCTCGATCTACGCTATGGTTATTGGCAGGTGCCTATGGCTGCAGAAGATAAGCCTAAAGCTGCTTTCATCACACCAGATGGCTTATACGAATTTCGTGTGATGCCATTCGGACTTTGCAACGCGCCCGCGACTTTTGAGCGGATGATGGACACTATTCTTCGAGGTCTCAAATGGAACACGTGCTTGTGTTATTTGGATGACGTAGTAGTGTTCGCACCAGATTTTTCTACTCACCTTCATCGCTTGGAGCAGGTTTTACGCTGCCTCAGTGACGCTGGCCTCCAACTAAATCTGAAAAAATGTCACTTTGGGGAACGCAAGCTGACAATTCTCGGACATATCGTGTCGAAGGACGGCGTTCTCCCTGATGCCGCTAAGCTCCGTGCTGTTAACGAATTCCCGAAGCTAACGTCTCTAAAAGACTTGCGCAGTTTCATTGGCCTCTGCTCGTACTTCCGCCGCTTTATTCGAAATTTCGCTTCGATTATGGCACCTCTGACAGAGCTTCTTCGGGGAGACCCCAATCTTTCCGCGTGGTCCCCGACTTGCGATGATGCCTTCGCGACGCTACGTCGCCTGCTCACAACACCACCGATACTGCGCCATTTTGATCCAACTGCTCCCACGGGAATCCATACGGATGCTAGCGGTGTTGGTCTTGGCGCTGTGTTCGCGCAGCGCAAGCCCGGCTGCCAAGAATATGTTGTTGCTTACGCAAGCCGTACTCTGGCGAAGGCTGAAGCGAACTATTCCGTCACGGTAAAAGAATGTCTCGCGATCATCTGGGCCATCACAAAATTTCGCCCATACCTGTACGGCCGGTCCTTCGATGTCGTTACCGATCACCACGCACTTTGCTGGTTGTCGTCTCTCAAGGATCCCTGCGGCCGCCTAGCCCGATGGGCACTGAAGCTCCAAGAGTATGATATCCGGATTGTCTACCGCTCAGGCAAGAAGCACGCCGATGCCGATGCTCTTTCGCGCTCGCCTGTCCACGCCGACATTCTCAGTGTGTCTGTCCTAGACGACCCACTTCTCCCATTCACTTCTGTCGACATGGCTTTGGAGCAGCGCAAGGACTCCTAGATTTCATCTTTGATAGATTCCATCTCTAATTCACCTGCACACCCACCATCCCGATCGTTACGCCGACAAGCTTCGCACTTCGCCATCCGCGACGGAATTGTCTATCGCCGTAACTACGGTTCCGACGGCCGCAAATGGCTGCTTGTAGTACCTCGGCAGCTCCGCACTGATGTATGCGCCGCTTTCCACGCCGACCCTCAGTGCGCACACGCTGGTCTCTTCAAGACCTACACCAGACTACGCCACAGGTTTTATTGGCGTGGTATGTACACATTTGTGCAAAAGTATATTTGCTCTTGCAGAGACTGTCGACGCCGCAAGCCTGATCCTTGCCGCCCTTCTGGACCAATGCAACCTCTGCCATGCCCTTCGCGGCCCTTTGACCGGGTTGGGATAGACTTATACGGACCTCTGCCATACACAGCTGCTGGTAATCGCTGGGTCATTGTAGCTGTAGACCACCTCACGAGGTATGCAGAAACGGCCGCTCTACTAGCCGCGACGGCTCGTGACGTTGCTTTCTTCCTGCCTCACCGCTTCGTTCTACGTCACGGCGCTCCCCGCGAACTCCTGAGCGACCGAGGTCGCGTCTTTCTCGCCGACGTGATTCAAGAACTTCTCGCTGAATGCCGCGTCATTCATCACTGTACCACCGCATATCACCCGCAAACAAACGGATTGACAGAGCGCTTTAACCGAACTCTTGGCGACATGCTTTCGATGTATGTCGCCTCCAACCACACCAACTGGGACCTCATCCTTCCCTATGTCACGTACGCCTACAACATGGCACCCCAGTCAACGACGGGCTTTTCTCCCTTCTTTCTTCTATATGGCCGCGAACCATCATTTCCCATTGACACTATTCTCCCTTACCGTCCCGACTTATCAGAGGGTACACCGGCTTCCGAAGCCGCCCGGTATGCAGAGGAATGTCGGCAACTAGCTCGCGCCCTTACAACGCAAGAACAAGCGCTACAGAAATTTCGTCATGACGACGGGCGCCCCCACCACCAGTTTTCGCCTGACGCTCTTGTTTGGTTGTGGGTGCCTCCTACTTCGTCACAAGGTGCCTCCTCCAAGTTTCTATCCCGATATCATGGACCTTACCGGGTTCTACGCCAAACTTCTCCGGTGAACTACGTTATCGAACCTCTGACGCCCCCTACGGACCTGCGCCGCCGAGGCAGGGAAATTGTGCACGTAGATCGACTCAAGCCGTATCACGAGCCCTTCGTCCTCACGACGCCTTAGGCCTCCTGTGCGGCTCCGTCTTCAGCGAGGGGGGAACTTGAAAGGAAGAAGTGCGCCGTGCCGAGCTCCACGGCCGGATCGCCAGCGCTACTGAAGTGGGGCTCGTGCTAGACGCTGTTCCTGGTTTTGACTGGCTAAGCCTACGCTGTTGTGTCTTCTTGTCCGCGTCCTTCGTGTCGTCCACAACCGTGTCGGACTTCTTTACCATAGTGTGATAAAATAGACAGTGCTGCGTAGCTGCAAAAGGAGACCTATTTGAACACGTCCTCCAGATTTATGTTCAACGGGGCTTACGAATTAATAGATAGTAAGGACAGGCCAGGCCGCCATTGGAACCTGAACCTGGCAACGTTTAACGTTAGAGCGCTATCTAGTGAGGCGAGTCTAGCAGTGTTATTGGAGGAATTAGAGGGTAGTAAATGGGATATAATAGGGCTCAGTGAGGTTAGGAGGACAAAAGAAGCATATACAGTGCTAAAAAGCGGGCATGTACGGTGTTACCGGGGCTTAGCAGAGAGACGAGAACTAGGAGTCGGATTCCTGATTAATAAGGAAATAGCTGGTAACATACAGGAATTCTCTAGCATTAACGAGAGGGTGGCAGGTCTTGTTGTGAAACTTAATAAGAGGTACAAATTGAAGGTGGTACAAGTCTATGCCCCTACATGCAGTCATGATGACCAGGAAGTCGAAAGCTTTTATGAAGACGTGGAATCGGCGATGGGTAAAGTCAAAACAAAATACACTATACTGATGGGCGACTTCAATGCCAGGGTAGGCAAGAAGCAGGCTGGAGACAAGTCAGTGGGGGAATATGGCATAGGCTCTAGGAATAGCAGAGGAGAATTATTAGTAGAGTTTGCAGAACAGAATAATATGCGGATAATGAACACCTTTTTCCGCAAGCGGGTTAGTCGAAAGTGGACGTGGAGGAGCCCGAATGGTGAGACTAGAAATGAAATCGACTTCATACTCTGAGCGAACCCTGGCATCATACAAGGTGTAGACGTGCTCGGCAAGGTACGCTGCAGTGACCATAGGATGGCAAGAACTCGAATTAGCCTAGACTTGAGGAGGGAACGGAAGAAACTGGTACACAAGAAGGCAATCAATGAGATAGCGGTAAGAGGGAAACTAGAGGAATTCCGGATCAAGCTACAGAACAGGTACTCGGCTTTAACTCAGGAAGAGGACCTTAGTGTTGCAGCAATGAACGACAATCTCATGGGCATCATTAAGGAGTGGGCAATAGAAGTCGGTGGTAACGCCGTTATACAGGAAGCCAGTAAGCTATCGCAGGAGACGAAAGATCTGGTCAAGAAACGCCAATGTATGAAAGCCTCTAACCCTACAGCTAGAATAGAACTGGCAGAACTTTCTAAGTTAATCAACAAGCGTAAGACAGCGGACATCAGAAACTATAATATGGATAGAATTGAACAGGCTCTCAGGAACGGAGGAAGCCTAAAAACAGTGAAGAAGAAACTAGGAATAGGCAAGAATCAGATGTGTGCGCTAACAGACAAAGCCGGCAATATCGTTACTAATATGGATGAGATAGTTCAAGTGGCTGAGGAGTTCTATAGAGATTTATACAGTACCAGTGGCACCCACGACGATAGTGGAAGAGAGAATAGCCTAGAGGAATTCGAAATCCCACAGGTAACGCCAGAAGAAGTAAAGAAAGCCTTAGGCGCTATGCAAAGGGGGAAGGCAGCTGGGGAGGATCAGGTAACAGCAGATTTGTTGAAGGATGGTGGTCAGATTGTTTTAGAGAAACTGGCCACCCTGTATACGCAATGCCTCATAACCTCGAGCGTGCCGGAATCTTGGAAGAACGCTAACATAATCCTAATACATAAGAAAGGGGACGCCAAACACTTGAAAAATTATAGACCGATCAGCTTACTGTCCGTTGCCTACAAAGTATTTACTAAGGTAATCGCAAATAGAATCAGGAACACCTTAGACTTCTGTCAACCAAAGGACCAGGCAGGATCCCGTAAAGGCTACTCAACAATAGACCATATTCACACTATCAATCAAGTGATAGAGAAATGTGCAGAATATAACCAACCCTTATATATAGCTTTCATTGATTACGAGAAAGCGTTTGATTCAGTCGAAACCTCAGCAGTAATGGAGGCATTACGGAATCAGGGTGTAGATGAGCCATATTTAAAAATACTGGAAGATATCTATAGCGGCTCCACAGCCACCGTAGTTCTCCACAAAGAAAGCAACAAAATCCCTATAAAGAAAGGCGTCAGACAGGGAGATACGATATCTCCAATGCTATTCACAGCATGTTTACAGGAGGTATTCAGAGGCCTGGAGTGGGATGAATTGGGGATAAAAGTTGATGGAGAATACCTTAGCAACTTGCGATTCGCTGATGATATTGCCTTGCTTAGTAACTCAGGAGACCAATTGCAATGCATGCTCACTGACCTGGAGAGGCAAAGCCGAAGGGTGGGTCTGAAAATTAATCTGCAGAAAACTAAAGTATTGTTTAACAGTCCCGGAAGAGAACAGCAGTTTACGATAGGTAGCGAAGCACTGGAAGTGGTAAGGGAATACATCTACTTAGGGCAGGTAGTGACCACGGGTCCGGATCATGAGACTGAAATAACCAGAAGAATAAGAATGGGCTGGGGTGCGTTTGGCAGGCATTCTCAAATCATGAACAGCAGGTTGCCACTATCCCTCAAAAGGAAAGTGTATAACAGCTGTGTGTTACCAGTACTCACATATGGGGCAGAAACCTGGAGGCTTACGAAAAGGGTTCTGCTGAAATTGAGGACGACGCAACGAGCTATGGAAAGAAAGATTGATGGGTGTAACGTTAAGGGATAAGAAAAGAGCAGATTGGGTGAGGCAACAAACGCGGGTAAACGACATCTTAGTTGAAATCAAGAAAAAGAAATGGGCATGGGCAGGACATGTAATGAGGAGGGAAGATAACCGATGGTCATTAAGGGTTACGGACTGGATTCCAAGGGAAGGGAAGCGTAGCAGGGGGCGGCAGAAAGTTAGGTGGGCGGATGAAATTAAGACGTTTGCAGGGACAACATGGCCACATTTAGTACATGACCGGGGTAGTTGGAGAAGTATGGGAGAGGCCTTTGCCCTGCAGTGGGCGTAACTAGGCTGATGATGATGATGATGAAGAGCACACAGTTTTTTTGTCTGTGTGTGCGTGTGTGCCGACATTCTGAGTGCCAGTTCGGCTCATAGAAGTGGCATATTGAATTTCGTGAACGCATTGGTTTTGCCTTTTCTCTACAAGTTGGTCGCTTTCCAGTGTGTTTATTTCGATTTTATTTGTGAACACGAACCTGTTTTTGCAGCACGTATACACTTTCATGAAAAATAAAACGCTCACTTTATATTGGCTTTAGTCCGAAGCAACTTTCTGGTGCGAAATATAACTTCGCCCGCACTCTTTCGATGCGATGCGAGCAAAGTCTGGATTTTGAAACATTCTGTGCCTATTACATTGCTCTTCACATTTCGTGTGTGGTGAGAGCTGCACTTTGGCTGCGTTATCAAGGTGCTTTTGTTATCATTTATCAGTCGGCCTTGAGAGAGAGATAATAAGTGTATCGTAGAGAGAAAGGAGTAGCTGCGAAGCTGCGAAACCTGCTGTACCATTATCACCTTCCAGTCATTATTTATAACCTTAACATTATTATAACATAATAACATTACAACATTATAACATAACATTATAACCTTCCGTACCATTATCAAGGTGGTGCGCTGTCTATTCGGGTTTGCGATAGGCAATGCAGTTACTTTCAATCAGCTTATTTGAGGGTACGGCTTTATGATGCGGGTGAGAGTTCACTCACATGGTATTTTTCATAGTTGGTGAGGTTATTTTCCAGTCGGTAAAATTGTACGCAAATAGTATGTGGCTGAAAACACTGCAGTTAGATGTCACTTTGGGATGCCAACAAATGCCTCATTGATACTTTGAAAATTATGAGAGTACTTCTTGAGTTAGATAATTGTAATTACCAAATTAAATCACAGTAACGAAAGAATTACTGGCTACTACTACACTTTACTGGAAACAATATGCACTAGGTTTTCTTCGAGTAACGGAACTGTTTGTTTTTTTAATCTTAGTGCATGATAGCTGTGGAACACTCTCTCTCTTCATCGCTATACCCCCTTTCCCCAGTGCAGGGTTGAAAAACGGACATGCGTCTGGTTAACCTCTCTGCCTTTCCTCTCCTATTTCTCTCTCTCTATAATTCACTCAGTAACCATAATGAGGCCAAGCCAGATTCACTCGAAATCAGAATCAACAGCAGTCATGTGCGGCAGCACTTATGCTCGGACTAGCAGAAAAAAAAAGAGAGAGGCTGCAGTTTTGCAGAAAGGCGAAGCAGTGTTAGTGATAGCCAAGTATGCGACAATTACACGAAGGAAGATGACACCAGCAAGGGGACTCAGGCTGTGAAATTGAACTGTCTCCTACTATGAGGTCTTGTATATACTTAGCGCCGTCACTTAGTGCTCAAGTCTTCGAGGTCAAGCGAAGTTTCTTGAAGTGCAAGAAATATATATATATATATATATATATATATATATATATATATATATATATATATATATATATATATATATATATATATATTGTTACGAAGAGTTGCGAAGAAATGGTTTTATTTACAGGCGATGGATGATGATCGTAGCGTGATAGTAGCGCAGCTCGGCCTCTCCCACTCTTCGTCCTCTTCGTCTTCCCTTCTTTTCTCTTGTCTGTGCCTTTCGTATCTGTTACATTTCCCCGCAAGCAGACGAAGCCCGTGGGGCGAGTCAGGATGCACAAGCAGGGTAGAAAGCCTTCAGGCGAGCAATGTGAGTCAGCTGAGTTCTGCTTGATCGCCGACCGCTGCACAGTAGGCGAGCTATGACGTGAGTGAGTTCGCTGAGGCGGTCCACAACTACAAATGAGCCTGAATAGTGTGACAATAACGTTTGGCACAATCCACGCTTGAGTTGCGGTGTCCAAAGAAGGACCAAGTCACCTTTTTCCAACGATACTTGTACGTGACCGTTGTCGTATCGCTCTTTCGAACGACTTTGCGAGGCCAGAGTACGAAGACGAGCTATTTGACGCGCTTCTTCGGCGAGACACAAAGTCTTCGATACAGCATCGTCACTGTGCAGAACGAACGGTAAGAAAGTGTCCAGAGGGCTTCGCGGTAACCTGGCATAGAGGAGACAAAATGGGCTATAGTTCGTGGTTTCGTGTTTCGCCGTGTTGTATGCGTAAGTGATGAAGGGCAGCACGTCGTCCCAGTTCTTATGATTGGAGGAGACGTACATGGTAAGCATGTTGGTCAGCGTTCTGTTCATCCTTTCAACGAGGCCATTGGTCTGTGGACTTTACGGCGTGGAATGACGGAACTGGGAAGTGCACAAACGAAGTAGCTCTTCAATGGCATCAGCAGTGAACTGGCGACCACGGTCGCTGATGATGACACGTGGTGGGCCATGACGAAGGACCACGGAACGCAACAGGAAGACCGCCACGCAAGCGGCGGTGGAAGACGGTATGGCTGCAGTTTCTGCATACCGTGTAAGATGGTCTACGCAGACAATTATCCAACGGTTCTTGTTGCTAGATAACGGGAATGGACCCAAAAGATCAATGCCTACTTGCTCGAATGGCGTGTTGGGTGGTGTCAATGGCCGAAGGTTACCCGGGGTTGCGGTGGTCGGTCGCTTGTGACGTTGGCACGTTTCACAACTAGCGACATAGCGCTTGATTGTTTCGTACATCTTGGGCCAGTAAAAGCGCTCCTGCGTGCGGTGTAGCGTTCGTACGAAACCGAAATGGCCGGATGTCACATCGCCATGCATGGCGCGTAGAACGTCGGAGCGAAGGCTCTCCGGGCCAACAAGCAGAAAACGCGCTCCATGCCCGGAATAATTAGTTTTGTGGAGTAATTTATCACGGACGGTAAAGCGACCGCTGCCTTGAGAAGTACGGGCGGCGACAAAAAGCGGATCGAGGGTAACATCACTCCGTTGTTCTCGCTGAAAGTCTGCCGCGTCAGGAAACTTAGAAGTAACAGCAGCGAGACAGTCGCCGAAATTCTCAGCATCGCAGTCGGTAGCCGCAAGAGGAATCCGAGAGAGGCAGTCTGCGTCAGCGTGACGATGGCCACTCTTGTACGACACCACAAAGTCGTATTCCTGGAGGCGCAGCGCCCAACGTGCGAGGCGACCAGAGGAATCACGCAAACCGACCAGCCAGCATAAAGAATGATGGTCGGTGATAATCTTGAATGGTCTACCGTAAAGATAACACCGAAACTTCTGTATGGCGAAAACAGCTGCCAGGCATTCCTGTTCCGTAACCGTATAATTCCGTTCAGATTTGCTCAGGCAACGGCTGGCATATGCGACTACATGTTCTGCGCCACTGTGACGTTGTACAAGCACCGCTCCTATCCCAATTGCACTAGCATCAGTGTGAACTTCAGTTGGGCAAGACGGATCGAAGTGACGCAAGAGCGGTGCTGACGTTAGTATAAACTTCAGTTGAGAAAATGATGCGTCACACTCTGGTGTCCAATTGAAGGATGCATTTTGTCGCAAAATACTTGTCAACGGGTAAACGATGTCGGCAAACCTGGGAACAAAACGACGAAAATATGAACATAGGCCAATGAATGAGCGAGGTTCTCGTGCTGATTGTGGTGGCTTGAACGAGCTCACAGCTTCAATCTTACGAGGATCGGGTCTGACGCCATCCATGTCACCTAAGTGTCCCAGGACCAGTGTTTGACGTTCGCCAAAGCGACATTTCTTTGTGTTTAGAACAAGTCCAGCTTTCTCGATGCAGTCAAGAACAAGGCTGAGGCGTTCATTATGTTCTTCAAACGTGCGGCCAAAGATTACAACATCATCGAGGTAACACATGCATATCTCCCACTTCAGGCCATGTAGTACTGTGTCCATGAATCTTTCGAAGGTGGCAGGAGCATTGCAAAGGCCAAAAGGCATAACATTAAATTCGACTAGGCCATCTGGAGTCACGAAAGCGGTCTTTTCCTTGTCGGCAGGGTCAATAGGTATTTGCCAATAGCCCGATCGCAAATCAAGTGTTGAGAAGTAAGAAGCAGCGTGTAAGCAATCAATGACGTCATCTATTCGCAGTAGAGGATAGACATCCTTCTTCGTCACTGCGTTTAGATGTCTGTAATCCACGCAGAATCTCCAGGAGCCATCTTTTTTTCGGACCAGGATTACTGGGGCTGCCCATGGACTAGACGACTCTTGAACGACACCTTTGTCCGTCATCTCCTTGACTTGTTGTGCAATAACTTTTCGCTCGGAGGATGACACTCGGTAGGGCTTCTGGCGGATGGGGTGTGCGGAGCCGGTATCTATTCTGTGATGAGCGCGGGACGACGGCAAATGAAGGGGTGCATCTCCATGCGTGAAGTCGAATGCAGCCTCATGCCTGGCAAGGACATGTACCAGTGCTTGCCGTTCCGACGTACCGAGAGCCTTGCTGATCATGCCAAGCATTAGCTTTTCAAAATGGCTGTTATCGCAAGGAGAGCAAGCTGTAGAGACGTCCGTAGTTAGGGCCGCCATTGAGTTACATGCGGCTTCATCGAAGAGAGCGATTTTCATACCGCGAGGAAGGACAACCGGCGTGGCGCAACAGTTCAGCGCCCACAATGTGGCGACTCCTTTCGTCATGCACACGACAGAGCAGGGCACAAGTATATCTTTCTTTAGCACAGTTTATGCGGAGAGGCCTAACTACAAGATCAACGCAATCAGCGTCAACAGTAGTTGCAGATACACGAACGGGCATCAGGCACCACGATGGTGCAATCACTTCATCAAGAACACTGAGTGTGTCTGTGTCCCTGTGTTCGCCACGCGAACTTTGTTCGGAATCTGTTGATATAATTAACTTGTTCAATATTTCGCCACAACCACAATCCACGGAAGCGCCGCACTGTTCAAGAAAATCAATACCAAGAATAACATCGTGCGAACAACGAGCAAGAACAAGGAATTCCGACACAATAACTTTCCCAGCCAACAAAACACTCACAGCACAAACACCAAGGGGATGAAGCCGCTCGCCGCCCACTCCACGAAAAGTAATACCGTCGTTCCAAGAAAACATAACTTTTGGCCTAGACGGTTCTTGAAAGCGAGGCTCATCACAGACACAGTCGCCCCAGTATCCACTAACGCCATGGTCGGTATTCCGTCAATCGAGACATTCACTTTGTTTTTGAGCATCACAACAGGCAGAGGAATTTCTGGCAAAGACCGTCCGGCGACCTCACCTCCATTGGCCGCGGATGCTAGTTTCCCGGCGGCGGTGACGAAGAACGGCGCCGAGGGGACGGAGAGCGACGGGGACGATTATTTGGCGGCGTCAAACTCCGCTCAGAAGGTGGCGAATCGCTGCGTCTGGTCTCGTGTGGGAAGTGGTCCATTGGAAGGGAATCGGTCGTCCGCAAGTCATAGGAAGTACGGGTTCTGGGTGGCGAGAACATTGGTGGTGTCCTTCGTGATTGACGGCCTTGGCGACAATACCGTGCTATATGGCCTGTGGAACCGCAGTTGTAGCACGCGGGAGGGTCGCGGCTCACAGCCTCTTCCTCGAAACGGATGCTAGGCTGCTGCGGGCTGCGAGAAAGTTCGTTGTCATGTGGATAACGTGTCTCTGCGCCTCGCTGAAATCCGTCATATCGTTCATAAGTCACGTCGTGGTAGTAGGGTCGTTGCCCTTCTTGTCGCGGCCTGACAGAAGTCACAGGACCTCGGGGGTAAAAACGCGGCTGCTCTCGTTCTGGTCGAGCGTCATAAGTAGCGCCTCTGTCGTAGAGACGTGGCTGCTGTCGGGGCGCGAGTTCATAATTCTCGGTGCCCCTCACCGCAGGATACGGGGCGATGGATGCCACGTTTGACTCGAAATCTGGTGGTAGGCGGAAGCTGTGAGTGCCTGAATGTGTCGCTTGTGCGTGCAGGCTGAGCTCTTCCCCAACTATTTGTCTGATCGTTGATGCAAGATCGAGGGGCTGGTTGCTGTCCACGCTTGCAACTGTTGTCACATTGGCTGGCCTGCCAAACTTCGGCGTGATGCGCCTCGTTTTCAGCTGCTCGAAAGTACGACAATGCCGAATGATGTCAGTGACGGAAGCCAGGTTGTCCTTTGCGATGAGGAAATTATAGACGTCTTCGGCAATTCCTTTCAGGATGTGCCCGACTTTATCTTCCTCAGACATTTCAGAGTCCACCATCCTACACAGTTTTATTACCGCCTCAATATAGGTCGTGCAGGTTTCACCTGGCACTTGCGCACGTTGCAGTAGCGTCTGCTCCGCCCTTTTCTTTTTCGTCGCGGAGTCGCCGAATCTCGCTTTGATTTCGGAAACAAATCTTCCCCATGTTATGAATGTTTCCTCGTTATTGTCGAACCACAGCAATGCAGTATCCGTTAGAAAGAACACTACGTTCGAAAGCTGAGAAGCGCTGTTCCACTTGTTGGCGGCACTCACCCGGTGCTAATGGATGAGCCATTCCTCGACGTCTTCGTCAGATCTTCCGGCTAAGGGACGCGCATCTCTCAGTTGCAGAACGGAACTTGTCGGCGCAGCTGTTGGAATGGGCCGTTGTTCGTCTGCGTCGTGGGACATATTCAGCTCCGGTAGATACGGTGGGAGTCCAGCAATGCGACGGCTCCGTCGAAGAAGTTCTGGTTCAGCCTCCGTCTTCGGGTGTCGATTACCCCGCACCTTCCACCACAACTGTTACGAAGAGTTGCGAAGAAATGGTTTTATTTACAGGCGATGGATGATGATCGTAGCGTGATAGTAGCGCAGCTCGGCCTCTCCAACTCTTCGTCCTCTTCGTCTTCCCTTCTTTTCTCTTGTCCGTGCCTTTCGTATCTGTTACAGTATATATATATATATATATATATATATATATATATATATATATATATATATATATATATATCGTAAGGAACCGCTTTATTCCAGCCAAGCTCGGACCACTGCCTCGAGGATTAAACTGTGCTGCTGGTGTTGATATATGCAGATGGAAAAGATGTGCAGATGATGAAGTTTAAAGTCAGGCATGTGTTGTGCCCATGCTAATTCTCTCTCGCTGTGGAAGCGGCCGCCTGGCAGCGCTTAAGTACTATAAAATGCGTCAAGTATTTGGTTTTAAGCGGGAGACATGCACTATCTCTGTGCCACAGCAACGGGAATCGGGTGGCGTTCTAACAAGCGAGACATGGTAATTGACAGGTGATGTCTGCTCAATGACCGTGGAAAGTCGAATAAAACACGAGAAATTTTTTGCATAAGCCAGGAACGCACACAGGAGTCAACTTCGTCACCAGGAGAAAAAGTCACAGCACGGTGGGTCGAGTCGTAACGAAACTTGCGAGCGTCCTAGGAGACGCCGGTGTTAAGCGGGGCGAGGCGTCTGCACTCTGCGAGGCGAGACACAAGCTGTTCCATCAAAGGAACTGATGGGGGTACAGGAGTCAAAAGGAATGATACATCAAGAATGAAACTTGGTGAACAGCCATAGATGAAGAAAAAATGTTAAAAGCCAGTAGTACGTTGCGTAGCCATGTTATAGGCGAATGTCATGAACGGCAGGATTGCATCCCCGTTCGCGTGGATGTACAGTCGCATGCAACATGACTTACAACACTCTTGTTCGTGGTTGAAGGGGCTCCACGGCTGCGCAGCAGCTCTGACGTGCGAAATAGCAGTTTAATAGACACCACTAATTGGAGCTGTGTTTCGGTCTGGAACTTACCATGTGTCTGCACAGCCGTACAGCCTTGGAGCCCCTTCGACCACGAGCACCGGTGTTGCAATTTATATTGCACGTGACTGTACATCGCAATCATGTCAGAGAGGGTATGGTGAAAACACTCCGGCAAACTGTTGGTCTGCGGATGGTAACTGGAAGTCGTCTTGCGAATTGTGTTAGAGGCGCACAGAACTTCGGTAAGGATAGAAGAGAGGAAGACTGCTGCGGTCACTGAGAAGAACGCGCGGAGCGCTGCGGTGTAAGATAATGTTGTGTAAAAAGAAATCGGCAACTTCAGCAGCAGTCCCGGATGGTAGAGATGCTGTCTCCGCATAGCATGTTGGATGGTCCATGGCCGTTGCAATCCAACGATTTCCATGAAAGGTAATGGGAAGAGGACCGTACAAGTCTATTCCAACTAGTTCAAAAGGCGAAGCGGGACAAGGCAGAGGTTGTAAAGAGCCAGAAGGAGCTGTTGGGTTTGCTTTGACAATGAACGCAGGGTGCAACATACTTCGCAACGGCTGAAGATTGGCCAGGCCAGGAGCAGCGACTTCATCTTCTGTTGTAAGTCTTGCGGTAGCCTAGATGACCAGTCGTCGCATGATCGTGAAAGGCTTCAAGCACCTCACATTGCAGAGAACATGGTATGACCGGGACCCATTTGTTGCCATCGATGTGATAAATCTTGCGATGTAAAACCCCATTGTGCAGCTTGAATTGATTAAGTTGTCGACGAAGTCAGGCGTTTGGAGGTGACGAAGAATCTTCCACGCGTTGGAGAATAGTTCAGCAGTATGGGTCGATGCGTTAGTGGGACACAAGGACAGATGGGCTGTCGTGTCTTAGCCATTCGAGGGTTACAATGGGTAAAGCCGATGAAGAGGACTCAGGACGTACACAATCACGGAGAGGTTATCGGAGAGGTTATGGTGAATCGTCATGATTCGGCAGAGGGTAGCAAGAGAGAGCATTTGTGTCTTGATGCTTCTTTGCAGCCCTGTAGGTGACATTGAAATCGTACTCCTGTAGGTGAAGCACACAGCAACCCAGGTGACCCGATAAATTATTTAGCGATGAAAGCCAGCACAGTGTGTTATGGTCGGTAACGACTGTGAAATGGTGGCCATGAAGACATGGGTGAAATTTTTGCACTGCCCAACAGCAAGGCACTCCTGCTTGGTTATGGTGTAGTAATTTTCTGCACTGATTAGTGCACGACTAGCATAAGCAATAACTCGTTCGCGGAATGTGTTGTCACATTGTAGTAGAATGGCACCGAGACTGACTGCTAGCGTCGGTGTGAAAGATGGTGGGCGCGGTTGGATCAAAGAGGCACAGTACTGGGCATGTTGCAAAAGCAGGAAAGCACGTTCACATTCGTCGGACGAAACAAAGGGCGCATTACTGTGGAGGAGTTGATGGAGCGGGGACGTAAGCGTAGCGAAGTTGCATATGAAGTGCCGGAAGAAGCAACTCCAAGAAAACTGTGCATGTCTTTTTGACGCAGTGGACACAAAATTCGAGGATGGCAGTAAGCTTCTCGGGGTCCGATCGAATACCTTCTTTGCTGACTATGTGCCCCAGAACTTTGATGGCCTTGCTGGCCAAACTGCATTTGTGTGTGTGTGTGTGTGTGTGTGTGTGTGTGTGTGCATGTGCGTGTGTTCAGCTGCAAACCAGCATTTGCAAGACAGGCAAGGACTTCATCAAGATGTTGCAAGACCATGATTGAAAACACAATGTCGTCGAGATAGCACAGACAGGTTTTCCATTTCAAGCCACACAAGACTTATCGATCATGCGTTCGATTATGGCAGGCACATTACTGAGTTCAAAAGGCATCGCACTGAACTCGTTGAGCCCATCAGGGGTAGCAAATGTCGTTTTTGCTTCGTCGGATTTGGACATCGGTATTTGCCAGTAGCCTGGTCTAAAGTCAAGGCTAGAAAAATATTCAGCACCGTGGAGTGAATCTAAAGCATCATCCATCCGTGACACGGGGTAAACATCTTTGCGCACGATTTTGTTCAGCGCACGGTAATAGACGCAAGAACACACTGAGCTGTCTTCGTGACAGTTGCAACGACATGAGTGTCAACAGCTCAAGTGACAGTTGATCCACGAGGCAACAGTTGGGGTTCGATTTGGTTTCTTGCAGTAAGCAATGCAGACCCCTCAGAGAAGCGAATAAGGCCAGGGGTAATGAGAATTGCTCGAGATAGGGTATGGTCTTAGGGTAGAATGAATACGCCGCCATCCACAATGTTACAGGAGTTGACACCTATAATCTCTTCTCTAGGTGGCCAAAGAACGTAATCGGAAGAGGTGACGACACGAATGCATTCTTCGTGGTTAGGAAGAGAATTTCCAGTGGCATCCAGTTGTGTGAGGCGCTGACGACAAGAGATAGAAGCGAACGCCAAAGATAAGAAGTCCCACCCCAAGATGAGTTCATGGGTCACTCACGAAATACCGCAATAAAAATGTGGGGAAGAATTTAGTCTATGGACACATGAACAGTACACGGTGCGATTGGACGAATAATAACGTTGGCCGCTGCACAACGAGAAAGGCCGGAGTAAGGCAATTCTTGTGTTTTATAGAGTCCCGAACAGTCACATGGCAATAATCGCCAAGCGTCTTGTAACATGGAGCCACCTCAGAATTGCACCAAAGATGATGGATGCAGCCAGTCGTGCCAGATAACTACATTTTGACTATTCTGTATTGTTTGCATTTTTTGTGCAAAAGGAATTCTCGCAGATAGTTTTATCTTCAGTGGCCTTCAGTTGACGTCATCTGCTACAACTAGCTCATACATTAACTCCATAGCACCACTAGGATGGATACATTGTGTCGTGGGATGCTTCCTTAAAAGTGGACAAGAAGGTTCTAAAGGAAAAGTGTGAGATGGTCACAGTAACAACCAAGGCATTTGGCATGGGAATGACCCAGCTATGAAGGTATTACCAGATGTGGACAAGCATATAATACTAAATGCGCCTTGCACGAGTCCCAAGTGTCAAATGTAATGAGTATTGTGCATTGAAAGGGCCAAAAATGCTTTGTACATGCAAGGGAACACTATGGGCATTTGATAGCAGTTGCTTAGATGTACTACATTAACAGGAACCAAATGCACTCCCTTAGACATAAGCATGCAGCAAATTCAAGGACTAGATGAAGCTTCGAAGAAGTAACTGCATTTCATGTAGAATAGGTGTGAATGACCTTTGTGCATGAGATCAGTGACAAAAATACTAAATGAATGCAGTTAAGTGTCTGTATCATATCATGTGCAGACCAAGCTATGCTGGAGTTTCAGCGTTCCTTGTCAGTTCATTTAAATCGGCACTACATTGTTCAAAGTGCAATATTGTTCTACAAAACATAATATGCAAGATGTAGCATGCTAACCCTCGTGGCTCAACAACTACTGAACCGAAACCTCAATGAGCAGTGAAGCTTCCTTGTAAAGCAACTAGACCCGATATCAGATGCCATAACGGCAGACTGTGGCTTCCTTATTGATGACATTTGTGCGGACAACTAAATTGAGTTAATCAGGCCTCCATTCAGAAAACAAAAGCAGATTTCAAAGGGTGATTCACTTAGGACACAAAAGATAGCATCAGCAACAGCTTATGTAGAGCGTGCTATACAGCGAATGAAAATATTCCGTGTTTTCAACAAGAATCCCATGGAGCATGGTGGGATTACTTGACGACATTGTCATAATAGCTGCAGGCATCACAAACCTTTCATCACCGATTTTAGCTACACATCGATTTTTGTGAGTCCTGCATCAATACATTTCCCAAACGTATTATGTGCATCGTAAAAGTGGTTCGTGCTTTCCGTGCAAGGAATTTTAAAAAAACTTTACAGGAGTGGAAGCGCCATGTTCCTTACCAGCAGAGGTGAAGCCAGAGCTTGCCCTTATTTTACATTTGAAATAGACCTTCGTTGGGTTGTCCTCTTACAGATCAAGTGGTTTGGCTCTGGTAATGTAATTGCGTGGCTAATTAGAAAATAAATGCATGTTGTTCCTGTCAGAAGTATTATCTTCCTCTGAGTTATTGATTACGTTATTTCTGAAACAATTTACCAAGAATTTCAGGCTTCATCTTAAAACCAGTAACACTATGATACACGTCAGCCAGTTTCTGTATGGCAAAATAAGTCACGTTAATGGGGTTGAGACATCAAATTTTTGGCTTGCGCGTTCTTTGTTTCAAACGCTTCTTATTGCTCCAGGAAGCATGGTGCACACTCGAATATTCTTATATTCTCTGTACATAAGTTAATATTCCATTATTTATGTGAACAATTTTCAGTTTCGGTTTGTGGGCGCAGAGTTCGACAGTGATGTCAATGTCTAGAAAGCTTGGTCACGTTGGCCCACCAAGCTGTGACGCGCACACTGCTGCATCATCTGGTCTGGCACACACATTCTGTACCAGTGCAGGCAAACAAAACCACGCCGACAGTTGTCTGGGCTAGCTGCAGCAGCTCCAATTATGACTCTACGACTGACGCGGCTCATTGCCCTCTAGACTCAAGCCTCTCTAGGCTTGCCCGGTGCTGTGGGTCACCACTCATTGCACGTCACTCTAATGTGGTATGACGTCACTAAAATTTTCGTTGTGCTTCCAACACAGTGACATCGGTGCCAATCGCGGTAGCGATGGGTTTGGATCACGAGAACGAGCATTGAGGCACTCTTTGGAAGAGAATGAAAACATACTTTAAACTTTTCTGTGTCTAGCACTTCATGTTCAGTGTCTTTGCATACAGAGGAAGCCTACAGTATGCTTCTTATAGCCTCAAAATTTGGTGTCTCAACCCCTTTAAACTAGTGGGAAGTGTGAGGAAAGCACTTCTTTTCCTTCATTGAAAAATAATCTTTTATAGCGCCCCTCCTAAAACGGTGTTGTTGGTTCACTTTGGCACATAAATTCCCCTCCAACAATTTTTTTATATTCCTTGTTTCCATTGTGTACTTCCTTACTATAGCCTGTTCTAATGTTTTGTTTGCATTTTTTTACATCTCCACAATCTTGTGTATTGTTGCAGCCCATTTGAACTTAACATGTGTTGCTATGTTGCCAGAGTTTATTTTTCTTTGTTAGGAAAATTTAATTGTGCATGGCCTCGTAAGGGCCCCTCACCAGGCCCTATTGCAAATTTTGGTTATACACTGGTATATGTAAGGTGTCGTCTAGAAGGCCTTTTTTCGAAGATTTTCAAATTAATTCACCCGATGTCACTTGGACAGCCTTGGTTTCTGTAAGCTAAGTACCTGAAGCCATTTCTAACAGGAAATTTGCCACATCTTGGGAAATGGAAGAACCTGTCCTGTTACCATGCTGCCAGAAGGCAAGCGTTACTACCAGCAGACATTTTGTCTCTGCCTCGACTAGGGTGCGCAAGTGTGCTTTCCCTGCCTTCTCCAATACCAAAGCGAAAAGACCATGTCACATGAATGTGTCGTACCCCGCATTTAAGAAAAATTCTTCACAATTCCAGTGGCACGTTTGCATATTCGGCATTAGGTGATTCACCTGAAGTCGTGTGCAATGGCTGGCGATATTGCAAGTAGCCTGTATTGCATAGAGGCATTTGTGCGTGTGACCTTGGCTCCATCAAAGCGTGGCGGCCTTGAGAGTAAGTGCGGTCTTCTGTTTGGAAATCCAGCATTTTTTATGCCACGTATAGCCATTTCATACTTTTCGGACACGGTCATTGCCATGTGATCTACATGCTGCACTTGTTTGCCTTGGCCAAACCTGCAGACTTCAACTTCAACACACTTTTTGTAAATTAGCAATGCACATTCTTTTGCAACTTGTATTCTTCATTGAAGTGCTGATTTACGCTACGCATTCTGATGCAAGTTTTCATCTTATGGTATTCCGAGATATTTGCAGCTCACTTATGATCTGTGTGCAGAGTTGTGGTTATTCTTCAATGGCTGTTTGTTGTCCCTTGCCTTACATGTATTTTTTCACAGAATAAACCACATGCACTCAATATTTTGTTCACTGTACTCAGTGTCAAGGTGTTTGCCTCATACGTTTCACTCAAGCCCATTTTCGTTGCAATTTTAGCATATGAGGGTATATCTTGCCAAACAGAACATGAGAAATAACATGGAACAGTGTCAAAGCTGCATACGATGGGTATTTAAAAAGTTTGGCCACTAGAGTTGAGTACCCTGAAAGAATGGTTTGTTTCAAATGACCCCAGCTGGTATATGTACCATAATTTATGCTTCTTCCCAATTTGTTGAATACAGTGCAAATGGCTGTCCTGGGAAGCATAACTAAACCGCTGGTAATACAACATGGGGAGACACTTGTGCACACTTAACATCAGTGAATGATAATTATTGACCTCATGAGAGCATATAGAGCTGTCCTTACTATCAACATATCAATAGATGGAAAGTAAGTGACATAAAAGTTTAACATGCACTTAAAGCACTTAAAAAACACTTAAAGGGGCGCTGAAACACTTCCGACTGATCATAGTTACCTCACCACAAAAGGACATCGCCTGCTGCCAAAAATTTTCGAATCATTGAACTGTAAGTAGAATTAGTATTTATTGCATTGATGCATTGCTTTCTCCTATCGCCTCAGCTAGTGTGCTGGAAGCTACACGGTGCATGGCAAGGTAGCAAGGTCCTAGTCAAGTTTTTTTTTGTGGTTCAGGCATGTGTGGCACTCTCTAAACGCGAGATGCACGCCTGGAGCTACATCACTTAAAGAGACCAATAAATACACACGGCTGTCTGATCGTCTTGCGAACAGAGCTTGTGGTGGTCGTGGTATCTATACTATACAGCATGCCAGTTTCAGGGCCCCTTTAGGAAGGGCACAAACAAAGAAACAAAAGTTGGTTTCATGAGTTCTGCCTCAGTCGCCACTGATATCACGCAGTTGCTCGTGCACAAATTGTGAAACAGTAACGTATGAGCCATAGGAAACGAACAGTCATGTCGGCAAAAAAAGCAGGATATGTATTGTGATAGGTAACCTCAAGCGCCACAGCACAAGGTGAAGCTAAGTTGCAGTTTGGCACATAATAGGATCTCTTCTGCTTACAACGGTGCACGCACATGAAGATTTCACTTTATACGATCTTTGCAATATGAACAGCATTGAAACGCAATGTAGAGATGAAACATTAAAGGGACTGACAACTACACCAAATGTTCCAGGATAAGGTGCCAGGAGAAACAGCCGAGATGTGCTTGCACTTTTGCGACAATCCAGCAGTGCACGAGCACTTTGCCTCCGCGATCGATGGGTACCGGAATGCGTCGGCGATTCTCACCACAATCTCGTGCGGGTCCGCTGTCACGCCGGAGGTTTGCACACACGCGCGACCACTTCTACTTAATTACTCAGTGTACCACTGGTACAGCCACAACGTACTTGGCAATTGCTCCGTTCCTTCCTGGATGGATGGAAGGTAGGAGCGTCCCCTTTGAAACGGGGCGATGGCAGTTGCCACCATGCTCAGATTTTTATTTTGCCTTTTATTTTTATCAGTGTTGTGTGTTATTGAATTTCTCGATTTTCTTTAAATACGTCTTCCTACCCTTTTAACCTTATGTCACCTCTTTGCTTTCGAGCCACCAATCCTCCTATCGCCTTTTGCTAATTTCCACCGCACATTTATTTACATGACTATCATTCTCTCTGAACCCTAGGGCCTCAGGAAGGGTGACTGTGGCCGCATCGACATCGGGATTGATACCATCACATTTTAGTATGAGGTGTTTCATTGTGTCTACATATTTACCACACACAGTACATGTGTCTTCTTCTTCGTTAAATTTCTTTTTATAGCTCCGCGTTCTAAGACATCCTGATCTAGCTTCAAAGAGTAGGGCACTGCCTCTTGAGTTATCATAAAACGCTTCCTTCCTGATCTGCTGTTTCCAGTATCGATATAGTTCTACACTATGCTTCTTTTCCATTGAATTTATCCAATTTTTACCTTCCGCATTTTTACCTGTCGTTTAATGCTCTGTCCTTTTACGTACTCGTGTCTGGCATACTTACTGGTTAGCTTCCTAGTTCTTTTCCGCCATTGTGAGTCAACGCTCTTTCTGTATAGGTATTTAAACAACTTAGCTGCCCACCTGTTATCATCCAATTTGCTCAGACGTTTTTCGTAAAGGATTTTACTCTGAGCTTCCCGTGCTTCGAATGATGCCCAGCCCATATCTCCCCGTACTGTTTCGTTTGTGGTTTTCCCGTGGGCACCTAGTGCTAACCTTCCCACAGCTCTCTGATTTACTTCTAGTCTCGACTGAACCTCTGCCCTTAAAAACAGGACCGCATTCACGAAAGTAAGCCCCGGCACCATTACTCCCTTCCAAATGCCTCTCAGTACCTCATACCTGTTGTAGCCCCACAATGCCTTATGTTTCATTATCCCGGCATCTCTTCGCCCCTTTGCTATTAGAGACTGTTCGTGCTTTTCCGTGTACATCTGCCCTTTGTTTATCCATGCCCCGAGATACTTGTATTCGGCCACTCGGGGTATTTCGTGGCCTTGTATTGTAAGCTCCTGATCAGTTGTATTGTTGAAAAACATCCCACCGGACTTAGCTGCACTAAAACTGAAACCTAAACTGTATCCTTCGTCCCCACAGTAATTACCCAGAGTTTGCAAATCTTCCTGGCTATCTGCTAACAGTACAATATCGTCCGCATACATTAAACCCGGTAGTCTTTGCTCAACAACCTTATCGCCTAATCTGTACGACAGATTATACCCTAGATTGCTTCGTTGTAACCTTCTTTCCATGCTTATCATATATAGCATGAACAGCAGCGGTGATAGAGGACAACCTTGCCTTAATCCTTTGTGAACCTCCACAGTTGTCGTACTCTTGATTCCTTCCCATGTTATTTCAACATTATTTTCTCGATATATTTCCTGTAGAAAATGAATTACCTCATTACCGATACCTTCAGCTTTTAATATATTCCACAGGAGTTCCCTGTTCACATTGTCGTATGCACCACTTATATCCAGGAAGGCTAAATACAGAGGTCTATTTTCCGCCTTAGCTATTTATATGCACTGGGTAAGCACGAACAGGCTATCATCTAAGCGCCTACCACTTCTGAACCCGTTCTGAAGTTCTCCAAGTATTCTATTACTTTCTACCCATGACTGCATTTTTAATTTCACCGCCTCCATCGCCAGCCTATATATAACTGACGTTATCGTAATTGGTCGGAAAGACTTTATGTTCTTCTTATCACCTTTCCCTTTATATATCAAATTCATTTTACTCTGTTTCCAGCTGTGCAAAATTTGCTTATTTGTTGTGACTACCTCCAATGCTTTTATCAGCGTTTCCTTGCTTCTTGGGCCAAGTTCATTAATTAACTTGATTAGAATTTCGTCTATCACCGCGGTCGTGCATTGTGGAACATTTGCTTCCGCCTTTTTCCAGTTAAGATTGGTCAATTCTAAGCTGTTTTCTATTATGCTATTCTGTGTTGCTCCCTCACTTGGGGCGATTACCCTATCTTCTTTCCTAAATGACTCTGCTATAACTGAACCAAAGTAGTTCACAGCGTCATCTCCCTCTAAACAATTTCCTTCGGCATCGTGAATCTGTTCCTCTTTTCTGTGATTAGCTTTACCCAGCCAGCTTATATGGTTCCAGAATTTTCTTGACCCCCCTTTAGTTGCATCGCGAACTTCAGCCAGCCAGCGATCAGAGGACTGCTTTATTTTAGCCTGGACGAGGACCTGCACTTGTTGTTTCTTTTGTCGATAATATTCCCATTTTTTGCCTATTTCCTCTTCAGATAACTGCGCCCTCTTTGCTTCGCTGTGTTCCCGAGATGCCCACCGTCGTTGTTCGATGGCCTCTCTAATTTCCTTATTCCACCAACTTCGTGGCTTCCCCTTTCCTTTCCAGCGGTTTACTCCTTTTACCTCTTTTATTTTTGTACTAATGAGTAGTTCTGATTATAATCCCTCCTTTCCATGGGATGTTTCTTTATTGCTTCCTCTATGCCAGCCGCTATTTGCGCTATTTGCGCGTCATTTAATTTTGCGTACTCTTTTTGGCTTCCCTGCATTTCTCTTTTGAGTAGGGCTCCCAACATTAAAGTAATACGCTTATGATCACTTCCGAGGCTGTACTTCCCCTCTTCGTCTATTTCCATTATTGCTAGCTTGCTATACAATCCCTGCGACATTAAGCAGTAGTCAATGGTCATTTGTCTGTTACGGGACTCCCACGTGATTTGTCCCTCACACTTAGTTTCACTATTTACTATAACTAGGTTGTGTCGTTCACAGAAGTCTAGCATCAACTTCCCATTACAATTTGTGTATCCATCCAGATCCTCGATGTGGCCATTCATGTCACCCAGCAGACAAATATCGGCACCTTCTCCAAACTGCTTTATATCATCATCGAGACACTTCACTAGATCTTTGTTCTCTTGCCTGTATTTGTCCCCTGTCCCTAAATAAACTACTCCTAGCCATGCCTTTTACCGGCAATTGTACCTGATAGCCAGACATGTTCTTTGCAAGTTAACTTTATTCTTTGCCAATTTGTTCCTTGGTGTATGAGCATACCTACTCCTCCTCCCTTCCTCTCCGTTGTTGTTCCATTGCTCCCTTCCCAGACGTAGCCTTCAATAAGCGGTGGGTCTTCTAGATCCCTGAGGTGTGTTTGGCATAGCGCGTATACACCTACTTCTTCGTCCTTTAACTGCTGTTCTATTTCTAACCACCTCGCTCTCTTTCTACCGCCTTGCATGTTTATGTAACTGATCCTGGTGTTAAATTTATTTGTAGTTTTCTTCCTGGGCCTCCTAGTGGCCATTTTATTGGCGTCAGCCTCTATTGTTGCACTTTCTACACTGTTTCTACCTACCCCTAGGCACTGAGTCGCAGTGGACCCCCTAAAAAAGCTACTGCCCGACCTGCCAGGCGCCAGCCGGTCTCGGCTCCTAGCCTTCCATTAAAGTGGATGCCATCTCGTGTAAAGCCTCCGCCAAAGCCTCCTCTATGCACTTCTCTGTTTATGTCTGCCACTTCAAATCCTTTTTCCGGGCTTAGCTTTCTTATTTCACAATTTACAGCCACAACGTACTTGGCAATTGCTCCGTTCCTTCCTGGATGGATGGAAGGTAGGAGCGTCCCCTTTGAAATGGGGCGATGGCAGTTGCCACCATGCTCAGATTTTTATTTTGCCTTTTATTTTTATCTGTGTTGTGTGTTATTGAATTTCTCGATTTTCATTAAATACGTCTTCCTACCCTTTTAACCTTATGTCACCTCTCTGCTTTTGAGCCACCAATCCTCTAATCGCCTTTTGCTAATTTCCACCGCACATTTATTTACATGACTATCATTATCTCTGAACCCTAGGGCCTCAGGAAGGGTGACTGTGGCCGCATCGACATCGGGATTGATACCATCACATTTTAGTATGAGGTGTTCCATTGTTTCTACATATTTACCACACACAGTACATGTGTCTTCTTCTTCGTTAAATTTCTTTTTATAGCTCCGCGTTCTAAGACATCCTGATCTAGCTTCAAAGAGTAGGGCACTGCCTCTTGAGTTATCATAAAACGCTTCCTTCCTGATCTGCTGTTTCCAGTATCGATATAGTTCTACACTATGCTTCTTTTCCATTGAATTTATCCAATTTTTACCTTCCGCATTTTTAACCTGTCGTTTAATGCTCTGTCCTTTTTCGTCCTCGTGTCTGGCATACTTACTGGTTAGCTTCCTAGTTCTTTTCCGCCATTGTGAGTCAACGCTCTTTCTGTATAGGTATTTAAACATCTTAGCTGCCCACCTGTTATCCAATTTCCTCAGACGTTTTTCGTATAGGATTTTACTCTGAGCTTCCCGTGCTTCGGATGATGCCCAGCCCATATCTCCCTGTACTGCTTCGTTTGTGGTTTTCCCGTGGGCACCTAGTGCTAACCTTCCCACAGCTCTCTGATTTACTTCTAGTCTCGACTGAACCTCTGCCCTTAAACACAGGACCGCATTCCCGAAAGTAAGCCCCGGCACCACTACTCCCTTCCAAATGCCTCTCAGTACCTCATACCTGTTGTAACCCCACAATGCCTTATGTTTCATTATCCCGGCATCTCTTCGCCCTTTTGCTATCAGAGACTGTTCGTGCTTTTCCGTGTACATTTGCCCTTTGTTTATCCATACCCCGAGATACTTGTATTCGGGCCAGGCTTCGCAGCGCCCCCTAATGTTGATTTGAGTTGCGAATAGGGGCGACGACCTTCCACAACTCCAGAACATCACAAAAGACCGTTTGCACATGTACTAACCAGCCGAACAAACTAACCACGGCAGCGAAGACCACTTAATTCGAAAATACAACGCAGAAACACCTCGAAAAGGTTTCATCATAGGGAAAGGTTACACCCTGTTTCACAGACACTCACAAGAAATTCAAGAAATGTCCAAAGCGCACTATCGCTGCCTTTTGAAAATCCAACGGGAGCCAAGCCAAATCAGTACCAAGTTGGCTATTTGCATAGAGTTAGTAGAACAACTCTACAGGAAAAGTGAGAACCTCTAGGGCGCCGCCCTGGTTCTACTGGTCAATGTAGCCAGCGCAATTACTATTGAAAGCGCTGAGAACAAGTACAGGTCACCTTATGCTTTGTCATCTAAAAACGCATACCTGATGGCTTTATGAAGGTGGTACGTTAATATTAAGTTTACAGAAAGCGATCGCTAAGTGTGTGACTTATGTAAATCACGATGTACGCATTCATGCAATAAAGGATGACGCAAATTTCGGTTTCGAATCTGTTTTTTGGATGCGTAGTAGTTTCGTTTAGGTTTGACATGCGATCGCGCGTCGACATCGGACGCTATGGCACACTCGTGCCTTATATGCCACCGAAGCCCCGAAGTGGTCTGGCATATACATTCACATGTAAGTAAACGAATGTATCTCCTTGTTGAGAATATCACGTGAGTAGGCAGCTCTTGTGGTACATCACAATCGTTTGAGAAGCGTCACAGTACAGCATTTTTCTGTATGCGGAGCGGTGTTTTTATTTGCAGGTTTCCCTTCAGTAGGAAATTGCTGGACAGGCGGACCAGCGCGCCGGAATTGTATTGGCGAAGCCACAAGCAACTCAAAGGATCTGTTTAATTGTTGCACTTTGAACAACTATGCTTCTACAAAGGCCACAGCAGAAAAACAGCCTGATGCCGAGTATTTCTGTGCCACGAAGTAATCAAGAGGCGAGTGCCTAATGCGGATGAAATCGAGTGCATCGAGACTTAGAATGACAGAAAGCTGAGCTAGTTCGTAAGGATTCATCATGCAAAACAGAGGTGAGGCATGCAGACAGGGCACAAGAGTAGAGAAGTGGGCGGCGCTCGTGTTTGCTTGTAAATACTCTACTCTTGTGTCCTGTCTGCACGCCTCACCTCCATTTTGCATAACGAGTGCATCAACCCACATATTAATAGCTTAGGCGTTTTATTAACTGTACAATATTTTCAACACTTCCTTGCATGCCATTTCATGTGGAATATCTTTTCTGGTCCCAAATTTGTGCAGCGAATCTATTTGCATGATCGACTCCGGGCCTGTGGGACCGTTCATTTGCACTTGATGCTGAGTCTTTTACATGTATCCATAAACTGCAAATATGCACATCAGATCCCTGCGAGCATTTTCAAAATTAATTATTTTCGACAACAGGCACATATGCAATACTGACATAATCCCGAATACCACTAAGCAGCTGGGACACATTTTTGTTGACCA
Source organism: Dermacentor variabilis (assembly GCF_050947875.1). Classification (NCBI taxonomy): domain Eukaryota; kingdom Metazoa; phylum Arthropoda; class Arachnida; order Ixodida; family Ixodidae; genus Dermacentor; species Dermacentor variabilis. The sequence continues at coordinate 110,902,457 of NC_134577.1, read as the reverse complement.
TACTCGCAGGTAAAATAAGTACATCATGTGGACAGCTCCAGCTCATTTTCCTTAAGTCAGTGTGTACAAGGGTTATGCAAAAATATTTTTTTTCTCGCGCACCGATTATTTTGCTGTATAAGCAAGAGAACCCACCACCTTAGTGTAACGTATCTTGTGCATCACACTAATATGCGCTTTCATTTACCAAGTGAGATGAGTTACTCTTATGGCTCATTCAGTCATATAACACTGCAAGCTGCATTCATCAATCTTCAATTGGATTTTGCAAATGTTTAATGAAACATGTTTCCCTTTTATGCAGATATGCAATGGCAAGCCCTTCCATGTGTTAAAAAAGTAAAATTTAAGCTCTAAATAAAGAAGATATTTCTAGTCAGAAACAAGCGAAAATGGTGACTGCAGAGTATCAGAAGCCCAAGGTACAGAAATTATGAGAAGTGTCGAATGATTTTAAGGAAAGAGTCGTATTTGAAAATGCAAGACTCTTTAGTGGAGGTCAAGCAAGTCAATGTAGGTGGAATACTCTGGAAAATTATGCGAGTGAGGGGTTGTCAAACAATGGGTCAGGAAATGCATTCTTTTTCTGCAAAACAAAAGCTAATTGCCATTACATAAGTCACTTTGGCATCATGATAAATTCAGAAATAAACCAAAAAACAAGACACGGAAAAATAAAAAAAAACATTTAATGATATTCCAGCAGAACTTTTTGTTGGGCTAGTTGGTGCATATTACTGAAGTACTATAGCGCCAAACAGACGACACAAGAAGAAGAGACACAGACATAAGCGCTCGTCCGTGTCTCTTCTTCTTGTGTCGTCTGTTTGGCGCTCTAGTACTTCAGCCATTTAATGATGCTCTCTCCACACTGGGATAAATAAAAACAAACACATCACATCTAATGTGGACATATCAGATGCCTTGTGAAACACTAAAGGAAGAATTCAGTTTCGAGCTATGGCACTTGCCACATAGATGTGGGGGGGCCTTGCACCAATAGTGATAGTTACCACTGCATTTAGAAATTGAAAGCATTCGTGCAGACAAGGATGATTCTTTATATTTTTGGCTACCACTTCACATGCCTCCACCAAGTGTTACAATGCTGCACGCAGCCATAGTAAGGATCTCGCAGCAGCACCTGCAGGTAAAAAGCAGAAGCAGTCAAAGTGCTGGTGTGTTCTGGACACTATGTTTGAAAACTTTTAGGCAAGAAGAGTGCAAGAAGCAGACATAACAACTGCATTTATTTCCATAATTCCCCATTTAAATGGCCTTTTCTTTTTGCTTAGGCAATGCCTACTCCTAGCCACAGCAGCTCCCTCATACAGACTCCGCAAGCCAAGAGGCCGTGGAGGCAAATGCAGGTAAGAGGCAATAAGCAATAGCACTGGTATCGACATTCATCTAATTTCTTTTTATTTTGTTTAGGCAGCCAGCACACCTCGAACAGCCACCTTGACTGCGGGTGTGTCACCCTAGTCGCCAAGGAAACATTTGAGGGAAAGTGACAGGCAATGTGAACAGCCACTTCTCCATGTAAACAATACTCTTTCTCTCGGATGACTCCTACGCCTCGCCACGCCAGCACACTTGTGCACAAAGATGCCGCAGAGGCACGTGCAGGTCAGAGGCAAGAAGCAGTGGCACTGGTGTCGGCATTTACCCAATTTCTTTTCCTTACACTGAGGCAGCCAGCACACCTCGAGCAGCCACCTTGACTGCGGGTGTGTTAGTAGATTCCTGTTGTACATATGCTCATAATAAACTTCAGTAAACTTGAACTTCATAATAAACTTGAAGGCAAATCGGACATTGATGCATTGTATTTTTGAACATTTATTGTACACATACAATATATGTTATACTTTGCAGTGCTGCAGAGCGTATTTTGAAGCTTCCCCCTATATTTTGCAACTTTAATTACGTATGTGTTGTGTGGCTCTCAATGCAGTTCATGTTGTAGCAGCTGCTTTGTCTGTGTATCGCACATTGGCTTAAGCTCGTGATATCCACATACTTCTCTCACATATACAAAATAAAGTTCTCTGTAGTCCTCAGTGTTACAACAAAAAATGAAAGTAAACAATCAGATCGTGGAATTGTGTTTATTACAGTGATTCCTACGACAGTTACTGACAAGTTGACAACTTGAACTGGTCAATCGGTCCATAGCCTCCTCTATTTTTCAAAAATAAAGGAGGCTATGATCCGTCATGGCAAGGAATTGTATGTATACATAAAAAAAGGGGGTATGTGTGTGTTTGTAGTGGGGGTATAGGATTAGGGCGGTACGAAAAAATGTACCAACACCGTCCTCTAGACCCATTCCGTTAAGGTACCGTAATAAAGCGTGTTATGCATAAAATTCATACAACCAACTCTGATATTACTACAGACGCCAGACGACGCGAGCTACATTTGTCATGATGCATTCGCGACTGCACCGGATGCCCTCCACATTATTCTCGTTAATCGTGCTCACTGCGCCGAGGCAAAAGAAAGATCATGGGCGCAGGTGCCTTTAATGTATGTCGACCTTGCGAGGCACGGCTGCGCGTACCAGGGGAGCTGTCCGTGCGAACACTCCCTGGCACATACCTGCCTCGGCGGCCCCAACCTACGTACCGTTCTGCTTCGAGCTTTGATCCCCCCACTGTCCCTCGGGTGCCCTGGAGTTCCTGCGCCGCCTGCTCTACTATCACCTCAGGTGCTCTCCTGAGACTTCCGTTTGTCGGTTACATGTGCCCTACAGCTGGATCATTACTTATAATAATAAAAAACCGATCTATCGTCACGACGATAGATAGCGAAAGCGGCTTTTGCAACATACCGCGCCCGTGCGAAGAGAATTACGGAACGCCAACGAGGAATCTGACCACAGCTTCGAGCTCGTAACGTCGTCGAGTGACACTCCTGCAAAAGGCGTGACCGCTGAAAACCGCATACCGCCGGAAACTTGAAGAGGATCATCCCTCGGTTGCATAACTGCCAGCTGTACGGCCAACATGGACCACACCCACACCATCCCGCAACATAGAATAAAGAACCGACTTATAAAGCCCAAACACACGGCTGCACGCACACAACACAACCACGAACACTACACTACAAGTGAGACGCCATGCTGCTACGCTGCTACTGTTGCCGGATTAAAACTGACTACTGTCACCAAGTCTAGCAAGCGTCTCCGGAGCTGGCAACCTCGGCGCGTAGCAACATGGCGGCGCTCTTGTGGTTCCCGATTTTAATGCATGGGCCCTATGGGTAGCTTGTCCTCTAGAGTCAGTATATTAAATCTATGGCTATTTGGGTGAACGCAACTATAGTGAACTAGAAGGGAGTAGTGGGGTCAGGGAGAGCCTGCGTGTGTGGCATCTCACGTCGACGCCGCCAGATGGCGCCACTAGAGCATGGGCTGTACGGAACGCGAAACTGAGCATTTTCAACGTAGAGAAAGCCGTGTGCGCTTGGTGTCACGCACAAGGCTTGATGGATGTTCTTCAAGCTTGCGTGAAAATAAAGCCGACCCAACGAGTGCAGACTAACGGCCGCATAACGATGCGACTGATTTCTAAACTAAAAGCTCGCGTACACCGTAGAAGAGGTAAATATGTGAATGGGTAAATTGCTTAATTCATTTGCCATCAACAATTTTTGTACATGTCAGGACCCAATTGCATTCACAAGTTCAAGTGAGCCAAACAATTACGGCGCGTGTACTAACACATTCGGAACAGAGGCCAGATATGATGAAGTTTTATTCCTTTAACTGCGATTTTGTTTGCGAAAGCATATATCCACTGAAAGCTAGGGAGTTAATCCTATGGTGATGCCACTATTTTGTGGTCGTAGTGGTTACCAGGGATAGCGAAATTTCGTAACACAGCAAAATAAAGAGAACTCGTCGTAGCCACAAACTCTTTATTGGTACGAGAGATGGGCAGCTACTCCTTTCTCAAAGTGCATGCTGCTACGAGACAGGCACTGTGAGAAACGGCTAATCTTCGCGTGCAATTTCTTTTTACGCCGTTCCTGTCGCGATTGGTTGATCCATTTTACATAGAAGTGCAGCCTAGTCAGCACATAGAACTTGGTCAACTGTGTTGTGAGCGCATCAGTGCTGGCTGCAGCCTAAGGCATAGCCGAAGTTCTCCTTCACTAGCAACATTACATCCACTATGCTGTCACTGCAGAGTTTCTCTCGGCTGAAGAACACAGTAAAGATGTCCTCCAACTTCTTCACTGCCCTGAAGAGCTCCAGCGAAGGATATAACAACGCTCCCTTGTCGCATGTCACAGTGAACTCTACTGTGAGTTTCTACTTTCCGTAGTGGGGGTTTCCATAAGAAAGGCCTTGCAAGACATGCAGTCATAACACTTCAGAAACTTTCGATGATGATGATTTGTGGTGTTTAATGGCGCAAGGGTCAGGTGTGGCCAAAGAGCGCCATGACAAGTGGTGATGTTGACGATGTATTATGGAGATGTGGCTTGGCTGTAAAGTGGCCTAAAAATAGTCGCTGTAAAGTGCGTAAAATCTATGTGCTATAAAATTATGGCGATGATTAATGACGAGTACTATGAACATTAAAATCCATCGTAGAAGGATGATGAAAATTAGAAAATATATAAGATGGTAAAATTACTTGGAGCACTGCTGCCTCGCCAGAGCCCTTGAACCACAAGGGCCTAGAGGCATGTGCTATTCAAAAATAATTATCATAGCGCCATCCTCTGAAGAGAGGAGACGCTACGAACATGTGGGGCTAAAAACATGAAACACAACATCTTTCAGATAACTTAGAACTGCGACGGTGTCAAATAGCGGTTCTGGGCCGAGTAACATTACTGGATGAAGGGGGATCTGCTGCTGGTATGCTATGGGAAAATGTTTCTTTCTTTCATATTCGGCTTTCCGACACTCCAGAAGGACGTGGAGGACGGTGAGCCTCTCCCCGCATCTACCGCAGGTTGGAGGCTCGTTTCCGGTGAGTAAATAGTTATGTGTGCCGAATGTGTGTCCTATTCTTATACGACAGAATAGGACATCTGTCCGGCGTGATTTTGTTACGGAAGGCCAGAATCCTAACTGTGGCTTTATCACGTGGAGCTTATTATTTATTTCTTCGTCCCACATGCGTTGCCAGTGGTTTCGTAGTTTCCTTCTTAAGAAAGGCTTCAGGTCTTTGACAGGGACCGAAGCAGTAGGACTAACTGCATGTAATGAAATTGATGTGGCCATCTGGTCCGCTAGAACGTTACCCTGGATGCCCCTATGGCCAGGCACCCAGCATATAATCACATGCTGGTTAGATACATATGCTTTACATAACACGGAATAGAGTTAAATTAAAACAGGATTTTTGCGCTTACAGAACGATATCAAAGCCTTCACAACACTTAGGGAGTCCGTAAAAATAACTGATTTTCTGAGTTTTGTTTTCCTTATATGCTTCACGGTCGACAATATTGCGTAGGCCTCAGCCGTAAAGATACTAGTTTCCGGATGCAGTACGTCGGATTCCGAGAAGGATGAACCGACGGCTGCATAGGACACCCCGTCGTGTGACTTCGATGCGTCTGTGTAGAACTCCGTACAGGAGTATTTGTGCTGGAGTTCCCGGAAATGCATTTGGATTGCAATCTCTGGGGCGTTTTTTGTAACTTCCATGAAAGATGTATCGCATTGTATCAACTGCCACTCCCAAGGAGGTAGCAGCTTGGCTGGACGCATTAGGCGAAGTTCGAGAAGTGGAACATGCATTTCATGACTAAGCTCCCTCACACGCAGCGAGAAAGGCTGTCTTACGGAAGGACGATTACGAAACAGTGTAGCATATGTCATGTCGTTAATGGTGTTAAAACAGGGATGTTCAGGATTAGAGTGGACTTTCAAAAAATATGTTTGGCTGATGTATGTTCTCTGGATATGAAGTGACCACTCATTCGATTCTGCATATAAGCTTTGTACGGGACTCGTTCTGAAAGCTCCTGTGGCTAAACGGATACCCAGATGGTGAACAGGGTCTAGCATCTTTAGCGCGCTCGGGGCGGCAGAGTGATAAATCACGGCACCATAGTCTAGGCGTGAACGAATGAGGCTTTTATAGAGTTTCAATAAAGACATCCTGTCACTACCCCATGTACTCTGGGATAGGAGTTTCATTATGTTCATCGTTTTTAGACATTTTTCTTTAAGATGTTTAATGTGGGGGACGAAAGTGAGTCTGTAGTCAAGTATGACACCTAGAAATTTGTGTTCTTTGTTTACAGGTATTTGTTGTCCACCCAGTTCTAAGCAAGGGTCTGGGATCATTCCTCTCTTTCTTGTAAAAAGAACGCAAGTGCTTTTGTTAGGATTGATCTTAAAGCCATTCCTGTCTGCCCATATTGAGACTTTGTTCAGGCCATGCTGCACCTGTCTCTCGCACACTGCGAGGTTACAGGATTTGAAAGCTATCTGAATGTCGTCCACGTAGACAGAGTAAAAGATGGCCTGAGGTAATGAAGCGCGAAGCGTGTTCATCTTCACGATGAAGAGCGTGCAGCTGAGCACGCCTCCTTGGGGTACACCCGTTTCTTGCGTAAAAGGACGTGAGAGTGCATTGCCTACTTTTACCCGGAACGTACAATTTGACAGATAGCTTTCCATTATGTTAAGCATATTACCGTGGATGTCCATTTCTGACAGGTCTCTTAACATTCCGTAACGCCACGTTGTGTCATAGGCCTTTTCCATATCGAGAAATATCGATAGGAAGAACTGTTTATGTATGAATGCCTCCCGAATATTTGCTTCAACACGTACGAGATGATCGGTTGTGGACCGCCCTTCTCGAAAGCCGCATTGATAAGGATCAAGCATTTTGCTCATTTCAAGGAAATGGATCAGTCGCCGATTAATCATTTTTTCAAATACCTTACAAAGGCAACTTGTGAGGGCTATCGGGCGGTAACTTGCCACTGAGGAAGGGTCTTTACCTTGTTACAAAACAGGGACCACAATAGCTTCCTTCCGTGCGGTTGGAAGGTACCCTGCATCCCAGATGGTGTTGAAAAGTGTGAGTAGTGTAACTTGCGTGTCATCGTGTAAGTTTTTGAGCATTTCATACATGATTCTGTCAGATCCGGGTGCAGAGCTCTTGCATGAGCTCAAGGCAGCTTTCAACTCAGCAATACTGAATGGGCAGTTGTAGGATTCACTCTGTGGACATTTTCTTTTGAGTGGCTTACATTCTTCTATTTGCTTATATTTCAGGAAGGATTTCGAATAATGGTTTGAACTTGACACACTCTCAAAGTGCTCCCCAAGTGAGTCTGCCTGATGTTGCAGCGTATCACCCTGTGTGTTTACCAGAGGGAGTGAATATGTTTGTCTCCCTCTAATTCTATTTACGCCGTTCCAGACTTTCGCCTCATCTGTAAACGAGTTGATGTTCGATAAAAACTTTTGCCAGCTCTCTCTTCTGGCCTCTCGGCGGGTTCTCCTGCCTTGAGACTTAACTTTCTTAAAGTTAACGAGATTCTCTGCAGTGGGCGAAGCGCGTAGCAACCCCCACGCTTTGTTTTGATTCCTACGTGCGACTCTACATTCATCGTTCCACCACGGGACATGCCGTTTGCATGCCGAGCCACTTACTTCACGTATGCATTTAGATGCGGCATCTATAATAAAAGCTGTAAGGTAATCCACAGCAGCATCAATTTGTAACGAGGACATGTCATCCCATGATATGCTAGTTATGGTTCGGAATTTCTCCCAGTCGGCTGTGTCGACCTGCCACCTGTGGTAGATATTCGTTTTCTTTAAGTGTTCTTAATAGTATGGGGAAGTGGTCGCTTCCGTAAGGATTGTTCGCAACTTCCCACTCCAGTTCAGGCAGTATAGACGGGGAAACTATGCTGAGATCAATTGAAGAAAAGGTATTATTTGCAAGACAGTAATAAGTGGGTTTCTTCTTATTCAAAAGGCACGCACCAGAAGAAAAAAGGAACTGTTCAACAAGACGACCTCGCGCATCTATACGACAGTCACCCCACAGGGAGCTGTGCGCATTGAGATCGCCAAGAACAACATAAGGTTCTGGCAATTCGTCTATAAATGACTGGAATTCATGTTTGTTTAATTTGTAGTGTGGGGGTACATAAAGCGAGCTAATGGTGATGAGTTTGTTTAGGAGGACAGCTCGAACTGCCACTGCTTCAAGAGGCGTTTGGAGCTGTAAATGTTGACATGCAATGCTTTTGTGGATAACTATAGCTACACCTCCCGATGATGCGATAGCATCATCGCGATCTTTGCGAAGAGTTATATACTGTCGGAGAAAGTTTGTGTGTTTTGATTTTAGGTGTGTTTCCTGTAAACACAGCACTTTTGGATTGTGTTTGTGTATGAGTTCTTGTACGTCATCCAGGTTTCTAAGAAGACCTCTGACGTTCCATTGGATAATTTGTGTATCCATATTTATTTTAAATAAGTACTGTGTCTACGGAAAGGGAGGTGATGCCTTAGGTTACAGAGCACTTTCGAGGCCCTGTAACCGGGGTTTTGTTTTTTCTGGAGCGCTCGAGGGAACCTCGCCGCTCCTTAGGCGCTTGCTGCGCCGTAGGTATAGGTGTTGTGTCCATTGCCTCTTGTGAGGCGCCGGACATGCGCTCTTGCGAGCGAGAAGTTTTTCGTGAGAGTCTCACCTCGGAAGGCAAGACCCCTGCGCCCACCAGCCCTGAGGTCGATGGGGCTCCCTGTGGGATTTGGCTGCGCCGGCTGTTGCCAGCGCTGGGAGGGGCCGGGGAGGTCGAGGCAGCCTCAGCTGCGCCTACCTTCGTGGCCGCTATCGGTCCTGCGGGATCACTGCGTGCAGCGCAGGTTTCCGCAGATAACTCTTGTGGGACCGGCAACCCAAGGGTAGCCGGGCCTGGTTGCTGGTCGGATGGAGTAGGCTTACCTACTTTCACCCTGGGGGCAGGAGCCAAAGGTGCCTGCTCGCTGCACGCGGGCAGGGCACTCGGCGATTGCCGCTGCGACGCTGCCCCCCGACGCGCCGCATCAGCATAAGGTGTGCTGTGGAAAGGTGAGCACCGTTTACGGGCTTCCTTAAACGAAATATTTTCTTTGACTTTAAGGGTGATTATATCTTTTTCTTTCTTCCAGTTCGGACAGGAGCGTGAGTAAGCTGGATGGTCGCCACTGCAGTTCACACAGTGAGGTGTGCCACTGCAGTTCTCGGAGGGGTGGCCCTGCACTCCACACTTTGCACAAGTTGTCTGACCACGGCAGCTCTGCGAGCCATGGCCGAACCTCTGACATTTGAAACACCTTCTAGGGTTGGGGATATATGGTCGAACGTTTAATCTGATGTATCCTGTTTCAATCGTTTCTGGCAGTACGCTGGATGCAAATGTTAGGATAGGATGCTTTGTGGGGATTTCCTTATTGTCCCGTCTAATTATAATACGCTTTACATCGGTCACATTTTGATCTTTCCATCCTTCCAGCAGTTCAGCTTCTGTCAAATCCTGAAGGTCTGCCTCTGAGACGACTCCGCGTGAGCTGTTCATTGATCGGTGTGGCGTAACAGAAACTGGAATGTTGCCAAAGGTCACCAGTCTGTCTAGCTTTTCGTATTGATTTTTCTGTGGGATCTCAAGAAGAAGATCTCCACTTGCCATTTTCGTCACCTTGTAACCTGACCCTAAGGCTTCGGTCAAAGATTTTGAAACTATGAATGGTGAAATGAGTCTGGCCTGTTTTGCAGCATTCTCACTATGTACAACATGGTATTTCGGGTAGTTTTCTTTAGTGCAGGTCAAACATGTGCTGAATTCTTCGGTGCGTCCCCTCTTCTGAGGGTGACGATCAAGTAGGCGGGGAAATGCGGGCGTTCCCATGGTATTTTGGTTTGTGTTCGGCAGCAATGGCGGCCACCCACCACGGAGCCCAACATGGGGACGCTGCAGGCCTTAACGCGTAAGGCTGCAGGCGCCAGCCGTACATTGCTACTATAACCCAATATATTATACCCAAGGGAGGGCAGATACACAAGGTTAACCCTTGCCGCCGTGGAGAAAGGAAGTAATAAGAAGTGAAGAGAAGACAGGAAAGATGTAAAAGTGGGAGAGAAAGTCGAAGATTGGAGAGGAGGACAGGAAGAGGCGACTACCGATTTCCCCCGGGTGGGTCAGTCCGGGGGTACCGTCTATGTGAAGCCGAGGCCGAAGACGGGTGTTGCCTCCGCCGGGGGGCCTTAAAGGTCCAAACACCCAGCATCGGCTCAACCTCCAGGATCCCCCTTTCCACAGACACGGCTAAGCCGCGCACGGCTACACGCGGGAGGGTCCAACCCTCGTGTGCTCGGGTCCGTGGTGTCGCAACACACCAAACGCCTGCTGACGCAGACGCCCCTGCGGGGAGAAACTTTCGAGCAACATACCCTGCCATGTAATGTATTAGACAGTCGTCGATCTTCTGCTCCACCAACTCTCTGTGCTCAGCAGGAATACTACGAAGCATGCGCTCGGCTGAAGCTAGGTTTCCTTCCTCAACGATATGGTCGATTGCAGCAGCCCTGGCTTATTGAGCTGGAGCATCTTGCGCACTCAGGAGAGAACTCATTTCTCCACTATATAGCTCCATTAAGGTCACCATTGCCTGAGCGTACTATTTTCGCAAGGTTATAAAAGGATAGGCAATTAACGACAATGAGAAACTGAGTTGGTGTTGGGTGGACATTAGACCCACATGATTGACTGGCTATACGAAGAAGTTTTCCAGCGAATCCTGGCTTAACCTGGATGTCATAACGTACCTAAGTCCCTGGCTGACAAGATAATCCAGCAGTGATAATGCGCTAGATATCGTCACCCTTAGGCCATCTGCACTTGAATCGCTTAAAAATCCAACTACTCTTTTAGCGTGTTTCGCATACAAACCGCACACGTTTCGTCGAGTTTTTTGTCTTGGCGGTGCAAGTTGCTTTCCCAAATTCGCCGTGTTTATTCATCTTTCGGCGCGGTGAACGACGGCTGCTTTCCTTTTTTCCACTTATATCCTGTTTCACAGCCGGGAGCGAAGCAGGGTCACTGCCGTTGACATTTCGACCTTCCTACTGCTCACGTGTTCGGCCGACTGCGCGCGAAACGGTAGGTTGAAATACCAAAAAACAGCCAACGTCGCGAATCAAGCCCGCATGAACAAGCGCGCGGAGCACTTTAGGCGAAGCAGCGGAGGGAGCCAGCCCACGCGACTACAGCGCCGCCACCGAAATCCGCGTGCCGTCCACACTCGCCGCCTCGCTGCAGTGCATAGGGCGCTCCGGCTCCTGAGCCCACTACCCCCTTATAGAACACCATAACGCAACGCACCCGTTCGAACCACCGGGTACGCGCAACGCCGGCCGTTGGTTATGCGCGTCGTTGGGACTTCCTCGGAATATTTCTGCGGTTTGCTAGCTTTCGATGGGCTTCTTGTTGCCTCGAAGATCACCATGATCGCCTCCGACTCAGCATCAAAGGTGAGTGAGTGTTTCGAATTCTCCCTTTTGCTTGATTGTGACGCGGTGAACGACAGCGCGAAAGTGCGTACATATCCTGTGCGTGTCTTCGCGCGTCTCCGTGCTCGTTTTCGTTCCTAGTACGATCCCTCCGTTGTGAGAATTGGTTGTATCTTACAATAAAGTTTTTATGGTGATGATGTTATACAGCTCTTTGTGTGGTATCTAAACGTGTACTTGCCCTGGTTTAACTTAAGGGTGCGCTTGTGGTGACGTAGAGCAGCTATGCAGTGCCAGCTACAACAGTGCATTTTGTATGCCATGATTTTTTGTAGTGGTGTTCGAGCACTGATTGAGCTTGCATTCACTGCGCGCACCTTGTCTGTTTGGCAGGCGTTGGAACCCGTTTTGAGACGAAAGGAGCCCTGGGGCCGTTCGCGGTGTGTTTGTCAGCTCTGTGCTTGGATGGATGGATGGATGGAAGGTAGGAGCGTCCCCTTTGAAACGGGGCGATGGCAGTTGCCACCATGCTCAGATTTTTATTTTGCCTTTTATTTTTATCTGTGTTGTGTGTTATTGAATTTCTCGATTTTCTTTAAATACGTCTTCCTACCCTTTTAACCTTATGTCACCTCTCTGCTTTTGAGCCACCAATCCTCCAATCGCCTTTCGCTAATTTCCACCGCACCTTTATTTACATGACTATCATTATCTCTGAACCCTAGGGCCTCAGGAAGGGTGACTGTGGCCGCATCGACATCGGGATTGATACCATCACATTCTAGTGTGAGGTGTTCCATCGTTTCTACATATTTACCACACACAGTACATGTGTCTTCTTCTTCGTTAAATTTCTTTTTATAGCTCCGCGTTCTAAGACATCCTGATCTAGCTTCAAAGAGTAGGGCACTGCCTCTTGAGTTATCATAAAACGCTTCCTTCCTGATCTGCTGTTTCCAGTATCGATATAGTTCTACACTATGCTTCTTTTCCATTGAATTTATCCAATTTTTACCTTCCGCATTTTTAACCTGTCGTTTAATGCTCTGTCCTTTTTCGTCCTCGTGTCTGGCATACTTACTGGTAGCTTCCTAGTTCTTTTCCGCCATTGTGAGTCAACGCTCTTTCTGTATAGGTACTTAAAAACCTTAGCTGCCCGCCTGTTATCATCCAATTTCATCAGACGTTTTTCGTATAGGATTTTACTCTGAGCTTCCCGTGCTTCGAATGATGCCCAGCCCATATCTCCCTGTACTGCTTCGTTTGTGGTTTTCCCGTGGGCACCTAGTGCTAACCTTCCCACATCTCTCTGATTTACTTCTAGTCTCGACTGAACCTCTGTCCTTGAACACAGGACCGCATTCCCGAAAGTAAGCCCCGGCACCATTACTCCCTTCCAAATGCCTCTCAGTACCTCATACCTGTTGTAACCCCACAATGCCTTAGGTTTCATTATCCCGGCATCTCTTCGCCCCTTTGCTATTAGAGACTGTTCGTGCTTTTCCGTGTACATCTGCCCTTTGTTTATCCATGCCCCGAGATACTTGTATTCGGCCACTCGGGGTATTTCGTGGCCTTGTATTGTAAGCTCCTGATCAGTTGTATTGTTGAAAAACATCCCACCGGACTTAGCTGCACTAAAACTGAAACCTAAACTGTCTCCTTCGTCCCCACAGTAATTAACCAGAGTTTGCAAATCTTCCTGGCTATCTGCTAACAGTACAATATCGTCCGCATACATTAAACCCGGTAGTCGTTGCTCAACAACCTTTTCGCCGCTGCTGCCATGCACAATGACGTTACAAAAAAAATTTAATATAAAATGCATAAAATACTAACATTCTCATTTTGTTGTCAAATACACTACACCTAAATAAATAAAGCATTTATTTGATGCTGCGTCTTAAAATCGAAAATGACTGTCGGCGCCTACACGCACGTGCATGCAGTGGTTCCTGGTGTGGTTCGTTGTGGTTGTCATATGTCGTTGTGCGGTGTGGTTGTGGCTCGTTGTCGTCGTGGTTCCTTGTGGCTGTGTGGTGTGTACTGTAGTACTAGAACACTGTGTATGAATAATCTGTGAGTACGAATAATGTTGCTGTTACGAAGCTACAGAAGCTTCGAACGAACTGTACTGCATCCACGAAACAGCACGACATGTCGCCTGATTTGGACTGTCGGTTTCGAAGAGTCGTGGTAACACAGTGCCGACTGCATATGGTGCCGACACGGATAATGCATATTGCAGGGTGTATCATATGTAACGCTTCTTTAAGTTGCGTTTACGCCTTCTGGTAAAGCCGGATGGCTGTTTGGATTTGGACAGCACGTCGACACACTGCTCACGAGCTCGAAAACTCGGAAGTGGTGCGCGGCGGCTTTGACGTCGATGTAGGGTGCATACACATTTCCAAATCACTTTGCAAAGGGCGCCTTTTGTTGATGAACAAAGTTCATTTACACATTTCGCGTCGCCTTGCGCATGAAGAAGCCTAGTAACAAAAGCCTGGACATGAAACGTCAATCTGACAAAAAGGCCTGTTCCCACCTGAAAGCAATGTCAGCATGTGTCCGAGACTAATTTTAAGCGACTCACACGAGGCTGGGCGTTGTACAGTGTGTGGAGTGCCGGTGCTTCAGTCTGGCTAGTGATCAACCCGCTTTCATGAACCATTTGAAGTGCCCAGTGTATTAGTTGCTATAGAGTGTGGTGCAGTGAGACAGCCATTCCATAGCAGCAATGAAAATTACCTGTGGAAGTAATAGTAATGTGATAGGTTTTTGTGGTGATTATCATTATGTAGCACATGCATAGGAATGCGATCATTTCCGCCCTGTGCACGTGTTTAGATAAATACTTTATCTTCTAAAAATATTGTACAGTGCCTGGATCTTGAGTGGATCTTTCACTGTACAGGCTATGCCAAAACCTCTCCACCATTGTGTGCTTCATTTTTGCCAACTGTCTTTGCTCTACAAAGAAGACAAAGTTTCCCTCACCGAGTTTCACTCACTAAGGGAACAGGCTTGTGCGAATCAGCTGTACTTGAAGCAATCAACAGGGGTCAAACACCTGTGGTAAAGCTGTAGTGGTACAATTTTCAATTGGGGGCCATTGTACATGCACCCCGAGGAAATCATTTCCTATGCCAAATACTCGCGTAGTGGCGTTTCTTTTTTAGTGTTGTATGCCTTAATAATATTGTTAAAATATAGAAGTATATCTGCAAATTTAAGAAATGTGGAGTCCGACGTAGTTCCTAGTGCATTTTGGTACATTATATTATTCCCAATGGTCTCCTCAGTATTGCTGTTTTGTCTCGGCATTCTCTCACGACAGGTATTGTTCTTTCAGCTTTAGAACAAATGCAAGTCCTCCCTTTCTTTAAATCTGGTCAATAAGGCATTTGTGACTAAGGCATATGGTGACTAAGGCTATACATAGATTGTTCTTAGCACCTTATTCAAGTAAAATATTAGAATACATAGTTGATAAGCATGTTGTTGAATTCATTGAATCACATAATGCCCATGTAGTTCTCACATGGCTTTCTGCATAGATTTAGTACCATATCGCAGTTAACTCGCGATGTCACTCAAGCTTGTGTTTTCTAGAATTTCTAGCAATGTCAATCATAATAAATAGTCTGCACTTCATTTGCTTACTTTTTTTCACATTGCCTGATGTGTCCATATTGTTCTTGTATATATACCTGAATAAAAATTCAGTTGCAAGTCGGTGCTCCTGTTGCGTTTTCACTGTCTTTCTCCTATGTGCACTGTTTCTCGTCTTTCAAAAATGCACGAACTCGCCCAGCTCTCAGTGTGTAAGTTAAATGTTGGCTGTTAAAATGAGAATCCAGTAAACATGGAAACGGTCTGTAGGACAATAGCAATCATTTTACTGTTTGCAACATGCAGTTTGTACATGTTGGCACAAGAAGATTTGAAAGAGATATGGAGTGTTACAGTCTGCAAGGTTAAATGGTCCTGTCTCTGCCATGAATACTGTGATATCATAGGTGTGCACATGTGTTGCACTGCAAGCTAGAGACTTGCTCCAGAACCAAGGTTAAATAGCGCGAATAAAACAAGGACACGAGGAAACAAATACCATAGACAACCGTTGAAATTTGTTTCCTCGTGTCCTTGTTTTATTTGCGCTGTTCAACCTCGGTTCTAAATATGAACCAATTAACCCTCATTAAGATCCTACCTGTTCCAGGGCTTCATAATTCTATTAATCCTCTGAGGGTCGATTTTTTTTGCCATATGCGACCGCCCAGGGTCGATTTTTTTTATTGCAGAATCCAATTCTTTTTGGGGACTAACTTCGAAAAACATTTACCATAATTTTTCTAGGGTGACCGTAAAGTGAGAAAAAAATGTCTTGCATTGGTATATATGCACTCTTCATTCAGGAATAACAACAATAAAAAAGGAAGTAAACTTATCAGAATTAAAAATTTTATGCATTTTTTATGCACATAGTTCAAGGCTTTGAAAATCCGCACATGAGAATATTTCACAAGCCTCAAATGTTCCTGCTCTTACACTAATATGTGCGTCCATCATCATCATCATCAGCCTGCTTACGCCCACTGCAGGGCAAAGGCCTCTCCCATACTTCCCGAACAACCCCGGTCGTCTACTAATTGTGGCCATGTTGTCCCTGCAAACTTAATCTCATCCACCCACCTAACCTTCTGCCGCCCCCTGCTACGCTTCCCTTCCCTTGGAATCCAGTCTGTAACACTTAATGACCATCGGTTATCTTCCCTCCTCATTACATGTCCTGCCCATGCCCACTTCTTTTTCTTGATTTCATCTAAGATGACATTAACTCGCGTTTGTTCCCTCACCCAATCTGCTCTTTTCTTATCCCTTAACGTTACACCCATCATTCTTCTTTCCATAGATCGTTGCGTCATCCTCAATTTAAATAGAACCCTTTTCGTAAGCTTCCAAGTTTCTGCCCCGTAGGTGAGTACTGGTAAGACACAGCTATTATACACTTTTCTCTTGAGGGATAATGGCAACCTGCTGTTCGTGATCTGAGAATGCCTGCCAAACGCACCCCAGCCCATTCTTATTCTTATGATTACTTCCGCCGCATGATCCGGATCCGCCGTCACTACCTGCCCTAAGTAGACGTATTGCCTTACCACTTTCAGTGCCTCGCTGCCTATTGTAAATTGCTTTTCACTTCCGAGACTGTTAAACATTACTTTAGTTTTCTGCAGATTAATTTTTAGACCCACTCTTCTGCTTTGCCTCTCCAGGTCAGTGAGCTTGCATTGCAATTGGTCCCCTGAGTTACTAAGCAAGACAATATTATAAGCGAATCGCAAGTTACTAAGGTATTCTCAATTAACTTTTATCCCCAATTCTTCCCAATCCAGGTCTCTGAATACCTCCTGCAAACACGCTGTGAATAACATTGGAGAGATCGTATCTCCCTGCCTGACACCTTTCTTTATTGGGATTTTGTTGCTTTCTTTATGGAGCACTATGGTGGCTGTGGAGCCGCTATAGATATCTTTAGGTATTTTTACATACGGCACGTCTACTCCCTGAATCCGTAATGCCTCCTTGACTGCTGAGGTTTCGACAGAATCAAACGCTTTCTCGTAATCAATGAAAGCTATATATAAGGGTTGGTTATATTGCGCACATTTCTCTATCACCTGATTGATAGTGTGAATATGGGCTGTTGTTGAGTAGCCTTTACGGAATCCTGCCTGGTCTTTTGCTTGACAGAAGTCTAAGGTGTTCCTGATTCTATTTGCGATTACTTTAGTGAATATTTTGTAGGCAACTGACAGTAAGCTGATCGGTCTATAATTTTTCAAGTCTTTGGCGTCCCCTTTCTTATGGATTAGGATTATGTTAGCGTTCTTCCAAGATTCCGGTATGCTTGAGGTCATGAGGCATT
Source organism: Dermacentor variabilis (assembly GCF_050947875.1). NCBI lineage: Eukaryota > Metazoa > Arthropoda > Arachnida > Ixodida > Ixodidae > Dermacentor > Dermacentor variabilis. The sequence goes on along the minus strand of NC_134577.1, from coordinate 110,885,027 downwards.
GCGTATACAAGGTGGCCAGTATGTCTAGAACAATCTGCCCACCATCCTTCAACAAATCTGCTGTTACCTGATCCTCCCCAGCCGCCTTCCCCCATTTCATAGCTCCCACGCCTTTCTTTACTTCTTCCGGCGTTACCTGTGGAATTTCGAATTCCTCTAGACTATTCTCTCTTCCATTATCGTCGTGGGTGCCGCAGGTACTGCATAAATCTCTATAGAACTCCTCAGTCACTTGAACTATCTCATCCATATTGGTAATGATATTTCCGGCTTTGTCTCTTAACGCACACTTCTGATTCTTGCGAATTCCTAGTTTCTTCTTCACTGCTTTTAGGCTTCCTCCGTTCCGGAGAGCATATTCAATTCTATCCATATTATACTTCCTTATGTCAGCTGTCTTACGCTTGTTGATTAACTTCGATAGTTCTGTCAGTTCTATTCTAGCTGTATGGTTAGAGGCTTTCATACATTGGCGTTTCTTGATCAGATCTTTCGTCTCCTGCGATAGCTTACTGGTATGCTGTCTAACGGAGTTACCTCCGACTTCTATTGCACACTCCTTAATGATGCCCACAAGATTGTCGTTCTTTGCTTCAACACTAAGGTCCTCTTCCTGAGTTAAAGCCGAATACCTGTTCTGTAGCTTGATCTGGAATTCCTCTATTTGCCCTGTTACCACTAACTCATTGAGCGGCTTCTTATGTGCCAGTTTCTTCCGCTTCCTCCTCAAGTCTAGGCTAATTCGAGTTCTTACCATCCTATGGTCACTGCAGCGCACCTTGCTGAGCACGTCCACATCTTGTATGATGCCAGGGTTAGCGCAGAGTATGAAGTCTATTTCATTTCCTGTCTCGCCGTTCGGGCTCATCCACGTCGACTTTCGGCTATCCCACTTGCGGAAGGAGGTATTCATTATCCGCATATTATTCATTTCCGCAAACTTGAGGAACAGAATACATGCGTCCATAGCATGGTCGAACTGCATGGGTGCGCGCACTCAAGAAAATTGTTTGGTTGTGTGCCCATCAAAAAAAGCAACACGTGTGAAAAACTTCCGCTAATCTTCATCTTATTGCCAACCAGCTAGGGTAGTTAGCTTTCACCAGTTTTTTAAAAAAAGAAAAAACGGAAACGCATGCACGGCGGCATTCTTATGCGCACCCTTGTGAGCACTAAACGAGCGAGAAACAAGCGGTCTACCTTTGAGCAATAAGTAACAAGATATCCACCAGTTTCGCAAGCGCAAAATGCCAAAACAGCCCGCGAAACAAAATCCAAACGGCTGGGCACCCGCACGTGCGCGCCACCGCGCGAGCGGTAGTATATGGACGTGCGGGAACAGACTAGCGCTAAAACAAGCCATGCAACGAAAACCGAGAGAGGGATGCGCGCGAAAAAAATTCCCTGTATCCCCGCATAGTGGCAGCACATGACAGAAAAGAAAAGGTTAGGAAATTGGAGCGCTTCTTAAATGTACAGACGGCGCTGTAAATATACGGCATCAACCATTTTTGGACATGTTCGCAGCGCTGTATATTTACGTCATTGACCGTCAAAGGGTTAAGTGTCAGCTGCTTGCATTCATAACGTGGTTGGTGAACTGCTTACCTATTTCTCAACTAAGTCCCAGCATTTCATTCTGCTGTATTCAACTAATTATTTTCAGCACCTTTCTTTCAATGACATTGAGGGTTACATTCATCTTGTGTCAATGTGTTTTCGAACGCACCAAAATTAAAGATTCTGACAAGTTTTTGAAGCTGACGCAATGGCAAAAATATTCTCAGCCATAAATTGTGCTCATATAGACACCAGGCACCTTGTCCCATAAAACATCAATCAGTTCTATTTTTAGATAAAAGCACATCAGTTTCTTTCTTGCCAAGCTACATCTCTACAGCAGTAGGCACCACATGATCTTCCCGAAAAGAAGGTTGCACAAGTATTTAAATACACCCTTTAAAAGTTTACTGTTAAGACCTGTGTTTCCTTCATTTCAGTTGCAATATGCAAAGTAGGCGGCAAGAGTGTGCAGCTTTACTGAATCTGCTGTTGTCAGAGCTAAGCTGACATGAAGGTGAAAAGGCATCCTTACATATATCAACCCAATGTAGAGGTATGGCTTGGCATACACATGTGCCGAAAAGGTGAATTAAAGGCCGGCAGGATGCTCTGGTAATGTGGCACGCACAATACAGCTAGGATACAATATGCAGATTACTTTGCAATTACTCGTTTGCTTTCTTGGTGTTCCATGGCAGGAAAGAAAGCTGCAGCATAAGTCTGCATGCTATAGTGTTATTTATCTTCATAATATTAAAAAAACTGCATTTCATTACTCCACCAAAGGCACCATCAGCCAGCTAAGCATTTCTTGACGTTAAGCTTCTCAGCCTGGTCTCTATATATGTTAGCTTTGAGAATGTCCTTTCACACAAACTTGTTACAGGAACTCTCGAAAAGAAGTCAAGAGTGCAATAGAAATCTTTGGAAACTGATTTGTCCAGCCCAGTGTCATTTTATCGTCCTGGATTTCTTGATGCCAGTTTGAAACTTAAGAAGCTGCGGCTTAGCATGCAAGGTGTCGAATTATATATATTTAAGATGAGATAAACATAAAAAACCATTTTATTGGCCCCCATATAACGGTCCAAAAGGCTCTACTGAGAACTGTGAGATAAACTTGCGTAAATTCCACGCAGTGGGGAAATTGATGTTATGTGAAGTATTTTACAGCTAGTTGCCTATGCCAAGGTGAAGCGTTGCTAACGGGCGTCCCTTCGGAACGCTTGTGTGAACGTTGCTCTTGAATCTCAGACGGAGGCGACCAACAACTGGTGTGTGTGCTACTGTTGAGACACTGGATCTTTTCATGTAAGCCATCTGGTTCCAGCGCAGTTAGCATGAGAGTTGCATGACAAAGCTGGATTGACGACAATACAACGGACACTATGGCATCATAAACACAACCACATATCTAGTGGCACAAGCTAATATACAACTTGGATCACTGGTTTCGCATAAAAACATGTAACCTCCATTATTGAAATCTTTCAATACAAACTATAACAAAAAATGTAGTGCTTTGTTGCACCTATAAAACTGCATAAAAAATCATATGCTAACATAAGCAAATGCACAATAAAAAGCCCATTACAGCAAAAGCAATATTGTATTACTTATGCGGCTTTATTTTATTGGTGAGGCTATAAAAGCAGAAATGCCTAACACTGGCAAAGCTCAAGCAAATGTCTCGTTTAGTGCATTTCCTTTTTGGTGGAGTTTAATTTGCTGGTCATTGATGCTTGAACATGTTGACATAGCTCCTGCCAGTCATGGCAAAAGCTGAATATATTATGAATATGGCATGCAGTTTCCGAGCTCCAAGCCATGCTGCCCTTTCTTTTAGCATAGCTTCCTTCAGTTGCAGCAATAATATAAAGTTAATATGTGCTGGGCCAATCTGCAGACCTTTCTGTATACTTGCATGTCATCATATATTTTTACTTCTCCCATTGGTGCCCAGAATGATGCAGATGATTCGATTTCCAATGTTGCTTTTGCATTGCTTGTAATTAAGCTTGGTAGGCAGCATTCTCCACACCCTTTCTGCCCTTCCTGGATTAGGCAACAAGCGAGAATACTGATTTAGGCGGCGCAGTGGTTGCTTTATTTTGTCCTCCAATGTAATAGCAGTTGCTACGAACTTAGCAAGAACCCGGTCCAGATGCCAGCAGTCCTTTCTCCACCTTCGCCACAGATGCCTGACAATGCAAATTATTGGTAGAAAATTTGCAGATCATGCACTTCAGCTTGCTCACCAGCTTCAATGCATGTTCTATGCAGTGCTTGAAGCAGTTTGTCCAGCTAACATATTCCACTGCCAACAAAACTTGTGGGCAGGTATCAGCATCACTCCTTTCTCTGATGTTTGGTTGCATGAAGTTCTGCAAGAGAAGAATCTGCCTAATCATCGTACGAATTGCTGGGTATTCAATAACCAAAGATTAATTGAATTGGTTTAAGCAATGTAGGTAGCTGGACGAGTTGGTTCAGCATTGAAGGCTTGTAAAAACACATAAGATATGAGGACCAAAAAAAGCACAAGAATTAGTAGTGCATGTGCTATGTGTCTGTTCTCCTTTCCTTTGTCCTTGTATTCTACGTGCATATACACGTCTAAAATGGTTTAAGCGTGTTGCATCTTAGTTTCAACAAGTATGGCTGGCTAGATTTTGTGTGGTATTTAGTTTTCCTGCATGTGGGTTTACATCTGAGAGAGAGAGAAAAGAACAAGGAAGGCCGGGTAGGTTAACCAGACGTACATCCAGTTGGCTACCCTGCATGGGGGAGCGGGTATAAGGGGTTAAAAGAAAAAAAAGGCGGTACGTGAAGAGAGTTCACTTGCACAGAAGACAGAGGGTGTCTATAGTGTATTTTCAGATTCATTTATTTTAGAAAGTCGTTAGAGCATGTATGTATAGCTTCCTTCATCGATATGGCTCAGTACCCAAGATCCTTACCTCTGTGAAAGGTTGTGAAGTTTCTTTTCCCATTTGCTGCAAATTAACCCACTCTCCTCTTTAATGCCTTTGGCCCTGAGGTACATACACACACGTGCACACACACACGTGGGAAATGGTCTTGTATGTGTTTTTTAATGGTTGTCGACAGATTTGCTTTATCTTCACCACAATACAGACATGTTATATGGTGAATTATACAATTGCAAGGGGGCTCGGGGCAAGGGGACATAGCGAGCATGTCGGACAGCGTGCGATGAAATCGCTCCGTTAGGCCGTTGGTTTGCGGATGGTAACTGGAGGTAGTCTTGTGGGTGGTTCCGGAGCCTCTGAGTACTTTGTCTACTAGTTGCGAGAGGAATGCTTTTCCACGGTCGCTCCGGAGGACGTGAGGAGCACCATGACGCAGTATTAACGCTTGAAGTACGAATGCAGCAACTTCAGACGCTGAGGCAGAACTCACACAAGCTGTTTCGGCGTAGCGTGTCAAGTGGTCAACGGCTGTCACAATCCATCGTTTACCGGTGAGAGTCACGGAAGAGGACCATACAGGTCAATGCCAACGACTTCAAATGGTTGCGACGGACACAGAACCGGTTGCAGTTGTCCGCTTGCAGCTGATGTAGTGAGCTTTCGTCGCTGACATAGGACGCAGGAAGCCACATACCTCGCTACACTGGCGGACAAGCCAGGCCAGTAGAAGCGACCTTTGATGCGGTCATAGGTAGGTTTTCTGGAAACCAAGGTGACCAGCAGTCATGTCGTCGTGAGAAGCCTGCAGGACATGAGCACGTAGAGAGCGTGGCAGGACAGGAACCCAGCATTGACCGTCAGGGTGATAGACATGACGGTACAGGACGCGGTTGTCAATCTTAAATTGCATCAGCTGTCGACGAAGGCGGGCGTTAGGCGGGTGCGAAGCTCCTTGAAGGTGGTCCATGATGCGCCGACAGTAAGAGTCTGCAAGTTGCTGAGATTGGAAAAATCTGTTGTCGTGTGTAGGCATCTCCTCTACAGTGGCTAACGAGAAAGCATGTGAACAGGGGTCGTGCGTAAGCTTTTCACAGATGATAGTTGGAGGTCCATTGCTTGGTGTCATAGGAAGCGGACAGCGCGAATGCGCGTCTGCATCATGGTGCTTTTTTCCGCACTTGTAGGTAATAGTTAGGTCGTATTCTTGCAGACGAAGGATCCACCGACCAAGTCGTCCAGACAAGTTCTTCAGCGCCGAAAGCCAGCACAATGCATGATGGTCTGTAACTATGGTGAAATGGTGGCCATGAAGATAAGGTCGAAACTTCTGCACACACCAAACGATAGCTAGGCATTCCTGCTCCGTGATGGTGTAATTCTTTTCGGCGTTTGTGAGAACGCGACTTGCGTACGCGACGACCCTCTCACCTAAAGTGTCGTCTCGCTGTAGGTGAATGCCACCAATGCTGTCACCACTAGCATACGTATGCAGGAGGGTAGGAGCAGCTTCATCAAAATGGCGAAGTACTGGTTCAGATGTGAGAGTGCGCTTTAGATGGGCGAACGCTGATTCACATTCGGGAGACCACACAAAGGGAACATTAGAACCCAGTAATTTGTGCAGAGGTGACGCTATTGAGGCGAAGTCTCGTATGAATCGGCGAAAATAGGAAGTGAAGCCTAGGAAACTGCGCAAATCTTTGGTCTTTTCGGGACGAGGGAAGTGCCGAACTGCCGAAACCTTGTCAGGATCTGGACAAATGCCATCTTTGCTCACAATGTGACCTAACACCTTGATCGTCTTGATCGCAAAACTGCATTTCTTGGTGTTTAGCTGAAGTCCAACGTTGGCAAGGCACGTGAGAACTTCATCCAGACGTTCCAGGTGCTGAGAGAATATATATATATATGTATATATATATATATATATATATATATATATATATATATATATATATATATATATATATATATATATATATATATATATATATCCAGGAAAGAGACAATGAACTTTTTGGAAGACTTATTTACTAAACGTTTTCGGCTGGTGGACCAGCCGAAAACGTTTAGTAATGAAGTCTTCCAAGATGTATGTGCTAGTATTTAGAAACTTGGACAATGTGCAATGATTTACCCACTTTTATGTTTTATATTTACATTTTTTTTATTTTTTATTTTCCTATTTCTAATGCAATACAAGGTGTGCATGCTAACGAGTGGGACTTGTAAAAGATAGCGCTGTTTTTTGAACACTCTAAACATGCATAGTTTTAAATCTGGCTTCGGTTATATGTGTAAAAGGCAGGAACTGCTTTGTGGTAACATTCTTGGTTGCAGCAAAGGATGTATAAACATAGCTGATTTTGTAATAGCTTCACGATTTTTTCTACGCCGCAGTTCTTTGATAGCGCACTACGAATACCTACAAAATGCACTATAAATATGTCTTTCCGCACTACACGTTACAATTTTTGATGGGCTGTTTGCACCAGTGAAATTCAGGAGCCATTGTGTTGTGGCTGCGCACTTTACATGTCCCACATTTATGGCACATTCGCTAGCATAGGAAATAAAGGTGGCAGTCAGGAACTGCTCTGATTTCTTTTTCCCCGATCATTTCGGTGTTATGATAGTCTATGTTTTAGGTAGTCAAAGTTGCCAGTTCATATTTCTTTACCTACGGTCTTTGAAAGCTGCATCATTAGCCTTTGTGGAATATGAAATAGATGATCACACCTTGATGGTGAAGCAGCGCACTGACAAAGACAACGCTGTAGGAGTTGAGGACGTCGGGATGAAAAACTTGGGAGGTTTATTTACATTATTTACAGTGAGACGACCAAGACATTAACAGTCATAAAAGTCATTACGGGCCGGCAGCAACTCGGACGCTGCGGCCCGTCGCAAGAAGTTCGAAAGAGAAGAATCAAGGAATGCTCTAGGAATGCTCCTCTGCTGCTCCCGGTCTGCCCTTCGGTGTCTCGAAGACACGTCACGTTCAGCCAATGGGAGAGCCCGCTCAGCTGACGCCATTTTCGGCCAATCGGCGAGCCCGCTCGGGTGTCGTCATTTTCGGCCAATGGTAGGCGCCCGTGCGATGGTGTCACACCCGGCGAAGAGAGTCGCTACTTGGTCCCCCATTGTCCGAGGGTTTACTTCTCCCTGCGGTATTGCCTTGCTGACTTGCAATGCGCCGTCACAATAGATGGATGGGGGCGACGCCGCCAGGTTTTCACGGCGCATTACAGCCGTCTTGCTTCGGGACCCACTTTACCCTCAACAGTGCCAGGCTCTCGCTTCACTTTCGGGAAGAGTCAAGCAGTGAATAGCTCCACCTGCGGCACACGAATGGGGGCCGCCAACTTGTTCGCACGTGCGTGCCACGGGAATGCGGTATCCGTGCTTCTGCGCTCCTTGATTAGCTGTGGTGCGATTCGATGTGGTCTGGTGAACTCGAAGTAGGCTCAGGAAACGGCCCCGTATCTAACAACGCGAAGACACACAAAAATACACAACACTCACTGCAATAAGGTATTATGATCAATCACCAACTAGCCCAACTTTGCACATTAATGAAATAGAGGATTTACTTGTAGTGTGCAATATAAATGCCAACTTTTTACATGAAAGCATGCAGTGGTTTTTGTGAAAACGTATGCATGCTTTTTCAATTCAGTGAGCCAATAAGTTAAGGCAGCCCTGTCAGAATAACTTATTCTTATTTGAGAACAAACCAAAGTTATTGTCGAAATGTTCTTTTCCCTACTCATTTGAACGACTCCGAGATGCCCTTGTACTTATGGCTTAACCAGGGATAGCTAATTGGTCAGGACATTTGGTCAGGCAATGGCCTGGCCAACTAAGGTATTACCACTTGGACAGAAATTAACGGTGGTTTTAAATTACACATTATGATACAAGATTTTGTGTAGAGCAAGTTATTCTAAACATAGAAGGGCTTCTAAATGCATCCCTTTAACAATTATTTAAAATGGATCATTAAATCAGTGCAGTTCTGTCGTAAAATACAGCACCACACACTTAATTAAGTGACCGACAGTTACTGAACAAAAGAATCTTGCGTGGAGTCAATGTTTGGACAAAGGGACTTGTCTCCGTTAGGGCAACAACTGATTTCTACATAGCTCATCACTCGCAAGGGTCGAGAAGGATAAGCAGGTGCGTATGAGTAAAATGAAGTCTATGGAAAGGGGAAGTGGAAAGCTTTGAAGGCAAGGATTAGTTAGCGATAGTAAAATGGATGTGCTAAGAGTTCTCCCAAGTGGGGTGACAAAAAAAACCCCACAGAACTTCAAATGAACCATTACATACAAGTAGGCGTCAATCTTCTGTGGCAGCCCTTCAGGGAAACCTTTTAATTAAGTTAAGGCTTGCACTGTCAACTCTGTGGACAGCTGAAAGTATCTCACAATCATTTCACTTAATGTCCTGACCATGACCAAATATAATCTGGAGCTCCTACTGTTCCACTTGTGTGTGGAACACCTGGCTTATAAAGCCATGAACGCAGACCCTATCAGGAACACAGATTTAGTTTTTTCTACAACAATGGTTTTTTGTAGGATCATTTCTGATCACTAACTCAGCCACGCTAGCACCTATGAGTGGTATCTATGATAGCTAAATGAATATGCGGTACTTTATCATACTTTAAGCTTGTTTAACTAGTATGTGGACTTGAACTGACTTGACTTATGGTTGTGCAGCTTTGCTAAGCTTCATTTTTTATATATTTGGTATGCGCTTAATGGGTTCACGGCAACTCTATTTTCATTAATCGCTATGTTGTGGCAATCTAAACGTAGCAACAACCATCATCTGCACTCATTTCTCTCCTTCGAAGTTGAAAAAAAACACACAAAAGAAAGAACCATGCTCACTTATAAAATATTTTTGCCTTTAGTATACATATATGACTAAACCTGTCTTCCATACATATTAATACATCTAGGGAGACATTACAGCATGGAGCTCCTCTGGTTGCTTGAAAGTTCTGAGAACCGTACAGCTGTAATTGATATCAATATAAGTGACCTTTCTTCTGTATATGTTCCAAGTAATACTTAATGAACGGGATTGTAGAAATAGGCCTAATGCTGATGCTATTTGTCAATTTGTCAAAAGATATTGCTATCTGATTTTCGTGAAGCCAATCTGCAGCTTCTTTTTATAAATTTTGGTGTATAAAGAAGAGTAATAATATAAACCTGGTGATAAAGAAGTCGTAGAGACAATCTGGTTCATATTTTACTGTTTGGAACAGGAGCCAGAAATATCACCGATGTCGCCTGCCATTGTTAAAGATGTGTGGGCATGTTCTACATACATTATTCTTAATCTGCTACTGAGCCCCCCCTCCCTCTTTACATTGTTGTCCAAACAGATAAAATATGCAGGTGGCTGTGTTAAGACTTGTTCTCCATTATTGCCTTTCACTGAAAGCCATGACTCAAGCTCTTAACAGTATTCCTTTGTCTAGGCAACGCAACTTTGTGTCATCAAGCTTAGATATTAAAAACAACTAGTCTGCCAAAGGCTTTTTCATAGTAGCCTAATAATTTACCCACCGTTTCTTTGCAAAAGCTGCCCCAAATTTTTCCCCAGGTGTCTTGCATTTTTAGACGTTTATCCTTGCTGTACAGTTTTGGAATTGCTGACGTAGATTATTTCAGGCATGCCTTCCAGGAAGATTGGTAGACTTAGCTTTCCATCACTTGTACAAACAATACTTGCCAGGTGTGCAGCTTGTGTTCCCCTACTTGATTCTGAAATGAAATACTTGTACACTTTGTGTGGGATGTTTAACACTTTCCGTGACTTAGACAAGCTAGGTTCGTCCGTGGATTTTTGCTAAACACGGCCTAAGACAAGCTCAGCTCATAAGCAGTACCTTGCATTCTCTAGCAATGCCACAGACAAGCCAAGATTTTTCTCAGTATTTAGTCAGGCTTTTGATAGATGGAAATGCATATTCCATAGAACAGCGCAAGAAGAAGCAAATTTATTCTTTCTAAGCAGGTAAAACACGTTGCCAACTGAGGCTTTAAAAATACCTTAGCCACTTCTGGTCAGAATGAAAAAAATTCTGGGGGTTTATGTGTCAAAATCATGATATGATTATAAGGCACACCGTAGTGGTTCTGACCACCTGGGTTTCCTTAATGTGCGTCGAATGCACAATACATGGGTGTCTTTGCATTTAGCCCGCATCAGGGTAATAGAGCGACATGGAAGGGGATAAAAAGTGCTTGGTAGTACATACTGCATGAGTGTGCTTAACTGTAACAGCGCTGAACATGGGTGGAGAGAAGACGACACACAGCATTAGAGGGGTGAAGCCTCAAAACGCCGTAAATAAATAAATTAATATAGTAGCTTTTTTACAGCTACTTTTGTTTTCCAGGAAGATACTGTGCCCTGACGTCACGACACAGTATATGGTTATGTGGGAGCCGGACGTTGTAATGTTACGACACTCGCTCTGGCTTATTCAGTTCTCCGCTATGCTGCTATGCTGGCCTTCATGAGTAGCAGCACACAAGTCGACCGAGCTAGCTGGAGACTCCAAGAGAGCGTCAGAACGTCGTAATGTCCTTTTTCCATGTGACCACATACTGTGCTGTGATGTCACTACACAGTATCCTTCCGAAACCGAAACCGAAACCGGCTCTAGGAAAGCTATTATACTAAATCACGTCACTCCAAGGCTTGTTACTATTTTTGTAAAGCTCTAGAGCCTTAATCTTGCGACAGACAAATAGAAGAACGAATAATCGCAGATATATCAGTACCTCTTCAATTAAAACTTTGCAGAAGATGACCGGCCTCAAGTGTATTGCGTGCTATAAATAAGCATTTATGGTGTGAGAAAGTGTTGTAAATGGCAAAGAAAATTGGAAGGGGGATAACCCCCAGGCATAGTTTTGCTGGTAAGGTACTTTATTTGAAAAATCTGAAGGAGCTAAGTAACACTCTCTTGGTGCAAATATTGTGTTGCACAGCTGTAACTGGCACGAGAATTGTTGAAGCTTGAAGCAGCATCGACACTGTCATGGGCACTCAAACAGTGGGCATTCCTTCTCTGGACAAAGACCTAGCGTGAGGGGGCAGGGTAGAACTGAAAAATATTATTGCCGTCCAGCATGAATGCAAGGACATATTTTATGTTATGGACAACATACGGTATCTGTCAACAATAAACTTGCGCAGTCATAAAATACAGATATGCCTGCTCGTGGATAGACATAAATGTCTGCCTTATACATGACATTTATATTATGCAGTATTTCTCTATCCACCATCTGAAAACACTGTGCAGCCATCGGGCTTTGCCGAGGTATGCTGTAGTGTAACAGCCATGCAAGTGTTGGCAAACTGTATGGCAAAATCTATGCAAGTTAAAGGGCAGGCTATTGCTTCCTTTCTAGATAACCTGACTCAGTACAATACCAGTGCAATTTATATCGTGGTATTTCTGCCCAATATAGACCCTATTTACACATTGCAGTTCTGCCCACGTTAACTCTCACCATACTGCACACAAATGTTCTTTTCTTTCCCATTGCCAAACTCTTATTTCGGTCACCACTATAAAAGTTTTAACTAATGAATAACCTTTCTGCCAAGCTAAAGCTGCACATATTCAGCTTATCTAAGCCACACATCCCGATTTGCTCACAGGGAACAAATTTTATTCCATCTATTTCAGGCTTTCAGGTCGAGTTTGCACAGTTATGCAATTTCGGAGCTGTTTATAATTTTTTTTGTATTGTGCGGTGGGGCAGTGTTATGTTAACGTTGCGTTTGAAAGGAAATTCTTTTTAACATAAAGTATAATTTTCACTCTTTTCTTGCATTCGGGTGCGTGAGTTGTTTCCCACAATCTTTCTGCATTCGAATGTATGACTCTGTCTTTCCAAGCTACCAAGTGCCTTCGCTTCACCCTTGTGCTCTTCTTGATGGCTTCAGTATGATGCCTGTCCATTTGATCGCACACGAAAGTGCTAACTCTCTTTTGACTTATTGTTCTGGTTCTGATCCCGACTCACGCACCTATCTCAAAGAATCTTTTCCTCATTTTTCTTCAAGCTTCATTCCCCCCCCCCCACCGTTGTTTTGCATTATGACGAATGTTTAACATTTCTTTAGCAGTGGTCCCAGATGGATTATCAGTCGCCATCTTCAGGGCACACACAGCACCCATAGACCGACACGGCATAGCAGACCTACTGACTGAGAACAGAGTGGCTTTTGTGGCACAATTATTGAGATTCACCTCTGAGTTTCTGTGCTTTTGGAGCTATGACTGTTGCTTTTGCAACGCATCTATTTGCTGTGAGTCTATAGCTACCCAAGTAGTGTTAATTTCTTGCAGCATTCTTTAGACCGAGTTACTTAGCTTCATCAATGGGCATCCTCTCATCATGTGAACAAACTCAGCTCTATGACCTACTTATTAAAATTCCTGTTGGCATAGTGGATGTGACATGCTTTCTTGTATAATTTGGTCAACCGGACCTCGACCTTCACTTTACTGCAGCAGATGTCCAATTCAAAGTATTCACAAGCCTCTACGTCATTCTTGTTGATCCAGACAACTAGTGTTATGAATCTGGTGGTCTACTTTGTTCAACGCCTGTCGCATCAATTGCAGATGCAAGCAAACTAAGTTGAGCTTAACAACTATTTGTGACATGGATTAAACTATTCTACCACTTTTCTTTGATGCCAGTGTGTAAGAATATTCGCATAATTCTCAGCCACTCAATGTCCCGTATTTCAGTCCTTTAGGTCCCTAGGGTACTGTGAGTGTTCAGCCAAGGATGCTACATAATTGTTTGTAAACATGAGTGATCCTCGCAGTTCCTCCCATGTTTAATACTGCCCTGGCGGTGCTGACTGCTTGAAGGACAAAGCTGTCAAATTTTGTATGGGATGACCTCAGTGTTCCAGCCTCGCAAACCTTGGAGCGCTCATCATGATGAAGGTGCAGAATATTGGCAGGCACACAGCTGGTGGTTTCAAGGGTCCACACGATCAGCCTTGCGATGAGACTTGCTATCCCAGTCTTGTGAGCTGTGGAGCAGTAATCATTGTGGTGGCAAGATAAGTCTGCATTCTATGGTGCTGTTCACTTCAAGGGCTAGGCCTACAAGGTGAAAGTCACCGATGAACTTTATCGTTCCAGCCTTGCAAGCCTTGCAGTTGTCATTGAAGTTGTCCTTCGCATCGATAGGCAGGTCATCGGCTGCTCTGAGGGCTGGGCTGACGGGTTGTGTCATTCACCTCCGGGCGCATCCTAGCTTTGTGAACTTCAGGCCGTTGAGCTGAAGGGCAAGGTGAGACGGGAGCATAAGTAAGCGGAAGGTGCTCCCGCCTAACAAACCTACAGATGATGCCTGCAGCCACAGTACGAGTCCTGGGTATTAGGGCACAAAATGTAAAGAACCGAGACAGATGCCATGGCTACCTCGATCTTTCTCCTTTAATGGAACTCTAATGAGAACGACGATGATAGAAGAGTGATGCTATCTTCCTCTTCTGTTTGCAATAGGTACGAGGGCATTCAAGGCAAGAAAACAGGAAAATTAAAGGACCTATTTGTACGTATTAAGTAAGGGACTAATCACTGCAGACCACGAAGCCCCAGGCGAGAAAAATGAAGGGAATAGCTGGAACATGGAGGAAAGCCACGTTGGAAGGTCGCTCCGTGGATTGTGCTGAAGACATGCTGTCAAGATCTCACTGGACCAGGGCAACCAGTCAAGGCCTGGCCAATACATCACTACAATAGTACCCCCGCAGGGACGTCTGCGTCAGCAGGCATTTGGTGTGTTGCGACACCACGTACCCAAGCACACGAGGGTTGGACCTTGCCGCGTGCAGCCATGCGTGGCTTAGTTGTGTCTGGGGAAAGGGGGATCCTGGAGGTTGAGCCGATGCTGGGTGTTTGGACCTTTAAGGCGGTGGAGGCAACACACCTCTTTGGCCTCTGCTTCGCATAGACGGCACCCCCGGACTGACCTAGCTGGGGGAAATTGGTAGTTGCCTTTCCTGTCTCTCTCTCCCTCCAGCCTTCGTCTTTCTCTCACTTTTCATCTTTCCTGTCTTCTCCTAGCTTTCCCTTCCAATTTTTCCTGGCAGCAAGGGTTAACCTTGTGTGAATAGCCAACCTAGGTTATGTCATATTCGGTTATAATAATTGCGTAGAGCTGGTGTTTGCAGGACCTGTTTTTACAGTTCCTGTCATCCCCTTGTAGGGCTCCACGGTGGGTGGCTGGCGTTATTGCCAAAAACTACACATTCCTCTATGGATAATTCCTTCCCTCCACTGCTTGATCGGCCTCAGAAAAGAGGGCACACCGATGAAGTTTTCCAGTTTTTTGGCCGAAAAAAAGGATCCTTCCCGCGTTTCCATGTCATTCATTCTGCAAAACCAGATAAACCAATACGAACAATCTCACCCTTCCTTGTTTCAAAGCCATTGACTGAAGTCCTTGGTCCAGGTTATAAGGCGTCGAGGATGGCAAGCGGTGATCTCCTCGTGGAGCTTCGCGATCAGAAACAATATGAGAAATTGCCAGAACTAGTGTTATTTGGGGAAACCCAAATAATTATAATCCCGCACTGCACGATGAACACCACCCGCAGCGTTGTCTCCGACGATGACTTGCTGGAGCTCACTGCGGCTGAACTCTTGGAGGGCTTCTGTGACCAGAATGTCATAAATGTTACACGAATTAAGATGAGGCGAGATGGTAAAGGGATCAAGACGAAACACCTGATACTCACTTTCGGTTCAAGTGTCATCCCCGTGTCCATCGAGGCTGATTATATCAAACTTCGTGTTATGCCATACGTGCCCAATCCTCATAGATGCGCTAAGTGCCAACGGTTCAGCCACAGTTCACACGAAAACGAAAACGCATTCCGAGCCTCCGCTAGCTTTCGTTTGCCTTTTGTTAGCATTTGTACTTTTCTCCCATCCCTGTAGATTCCATTTCTGGTGAATGAATACATTGCACTTCCTGCTGTACCTACATGCGAAACGACCAGCATACTTTTGCATAAGTTACGCAGGCGACATCTGGGAGCCCGACCGGTCCATCCGAGACATAGAAGGCCTGAGCACAGCCCGCGGGCCGGGCCGGGTCCGGGTTTTCGGGCCGGCCTGAGCCCTTGCACAGCTCTAGGGTCAAATTCCAAACAGATTTATGCTGAGCTAGACGGTGTGCAGTGCCAGTCGCTACATACCATAGCCAGCTTGGCCTGAATATCATTGGCATTGTGTCACTTATAGATTCAGAAACCGGGTCACTGCTCATAAAACTGTTGGAAATTGGGATGTTGGGGGGGGTGGGGGGGGAAAGTGGCAGGGCTTAGCCCTGGATCAGCCAGTGCATGCCCTCCGCTACATTGGCAACCCTACCTTAATGAGTACCAGTGGTGCACATTATCCTATTATTCAGCCAAGCGTATTGTTTTGTATTAAGGGTACACCAATGACACTTTCAATCAATTTAAACTAAAGAAAGCATGGTTTTCAATGTCTGCTTCATTTAATTTTTTTGTAGTAGATTGATTATTAGAGAAAATGAAGCTCAAAGTTCCATTTTCTGAGTATCACCCCAAAATTTCTGTAGTGATACCTCATTTAAACGTCGTGGATTTCAAGTGTTTTAACAAACTTGGGTCATTTGGTTTCGTAAAATTTCTTGACGCCTCTTAATTTCAGTCTTTGGCTTTTTTGGAGTATAATTGAGAACACCTTTACTTGTGAAAAAATTAGCTACTCCTGAGCAGATACCATAAAGTCCATGACATCACAGGAAGCTGGTGGGGGAACTTCAAGGCAGTAGTGCGACCAATCTTTCCTCTTGCGTCTTTTACACTTTACTCAGCCTGTTGTTACGGTACAAGTGAATTGTTTTGTTTTGTAGGGAGGCCATTTACAGATACATCTGAAATTATTTTTCTAATTAGCGCTCACTTGCCGTGGTTACTTAGCGGCGTTGACGTAGCACTGCTAAGCACGAGGTCACGTGATCA
Source organism: Dermacentor variabilis (assembly GCF_050947875.1). Lineage (NCBI taxonomy): Eukaryota > Metazoa > Arthropoda > Arachnida > Ixodida > Ixodidae > Dermacentor > Dermacentor variabilis. The sequence continues at coordinate 110,868,459 of NC_134577.1, read as the reverse complement.
AACAACTGCATTTTGATGGCGAAGAAATGTAAAACTACCCGTGTATTGCAAGCCTAAGCGGTGAAAATTAATCCGGAGTTCCCCAATATGGCGTGGCTCAAGACTAGATTGTTGTTTCGGCACATAACACTCCAGAAATTTATTAATTAAATTTTTATTTAGTGCTCCTCTAAGCTGTAGAATTTATTATCTTTGCGAAAACTCAGGCTCGGAATATTCTTCATAAAGATGTAATAAAATAGTAGACATAAGGGTCTACTTATATTTGTAATTAGTGGTGATACGTAATGACTGTTCTTATGATTCTTATGATGGTGCAACTAATGAGACACACAGAATTTTGATACAGTGTGAGGGCACGATGATGCGCATCTAAGAAAATCACTGAGTTTTCCTCAAGTTCCCTGACGTGGACATTGATTGTAAGTTCATGGTGGCAATGGTTACGTGCTTGTCAAAGTTGTGCTTGTCCGCAAACTTCTGAATCCGCTCTGTGATTCTGTGCAACCTGTGCTTTGCGAGTCAGTTAATTTAATTGGTGAGGTGGTGGTTGGTGCACACTGTCCTGGCTTATATACATTTCACATTGCAGAGTATAATCTCGCATATCACTTCTGGAGCACAGCATGCGAATCCGATGTGTACTGGTAATCTCATTAACATAGACAGTCATCTCCTCCTTCGAGCCCTACTGGCGCTTGCCGACACAAGCAGCAGCAGCAGTTGCCCAAGATGGTGTGAAGGTGTGGCGCATTGAAGAGTGGCACATACCCAGGGTCACGTACCCAGTGTCCTAAGCTGGTCTGCTACTTCCCTCGACGTAGCAGCCCGATACTCTAGCCATTAGACCATGGACTACCCATTGACACAAATGGGCGGGAAAGTAGAGATAGACACCCGAAAGTATGAAGTATTCCACGAATGCTAATCGCAATAAATACTAAATGTTTTGCATACTTTGGTTTACTTATTATTTGTCTTGTTTGTGCTGGATAAATCCTTTTTTTAAGGCACATGGCATCCAAACAGCATAAGAAGCTAGTAAGATTAGCAATCTAGATCTACAACAGGCACTAGTTTGATTTATTTGCAGTAGGGCTGTTGCGTAAAATGTGCTCAAAAGGCTTTGAACTGCCTTGCTAACATTTACCCAAACATGAAGATTCACATAGGCTGGAGGAGTGCACATCGAGAAGTGTATTCTAGCACAGCTTACCACAGCCTGCCATGGTGGACCGGGAAAGCTTGCAAGAGCCTTGCTTCACCGTATGTCCACAGAGGAGGAGCTTATGGACCATTTAGTCTCGGGAAAGACAAAAAGAGGCTCTTGACCGCACCAGGGTCAACGCTGTTATAGGCAAATACCGTACATCCTTTCCCATCGCATTTTTTCATTTACATTTGGTATCTTAAATTAGGAACTTGCCGTTAGCATTATAAATTACAAGTAGCTTCTGTCTGCAAGTGTGTGCCTACCATTTGGAATGACTGTTCATGTGATCTGAAGTGCTTAATTCCTCCATGCTCAAATGTTACTAAAATTTAAAACCTGCTTTCTCTGCCAGAAGGTTTTGGCTGCTCCACCAGACAAAATAAGGTGCATTTGTGCATTAGTAGTGCTACTTGGTTGTCATTATAATGAATAGTCTGTGAAGCACACTCCAAATCTAATGGAACAGAGGACATGCTGAAGTAGCCTGAAAGTTTTATAATACAGAAATTGTAGAGAAGGTATGCTCAAGTACAGTTACTGCTCAACTCGAGGAACAGAACTTCCACGAAATTTCAGCAATCAAAATGGCTCTCCAGGTTCTGTCATGCAAAACTGGTTTCACAAATTTTAACGGACCACACTAAATTAAACTTGCTCCTGTATTGAAGGAGGTTCATGTGATGCCATACAGCAGCATTTCGGCTGCATTAATATTGCCATGTGCTTGTGCCACACACTTGGGCCACTTGCTCCCAGAATAAGACAAGGACGGGCTGACTCACGAGCTTGCGCCTTGGTCTTTGGTCGGTGCTGCACTGCCCCTTCGACAACTCATACTTTAACGACCTCTTTTAGAAGTAGTCTATCAATTAAATGTGACATTTTTCTGGTGGAGGTGCAGGGTAATCTCGACCCATGCAACAGACCCCCTCCTAGCAGCAGGAAGGCTAGACCGATACTGGATCTCGCGCGACTACACCGTGCCAGCCGGAGAATCCTGGGATTGGCCCCCAAGTTCGAGCCTTTACCTGCGAGGACAACGGCGACGGCAGGTATGGATGCTACATCCCATACTACCACAACTAACCCTGTGACGCCTGCTCCGGTGCCTCCTGATTACACGCTGCAAAAACTGCACGTGCTAAATCCCTTAAATGGTGACCTTCTTGAAGACGTGAAAGACTGGCTGGTGGACTTCGAACGCGTAGCTGAGTTCAATGGATTGGACGACGAATAGAAGCTCCGAAACGTCTGCTTCAGCCTTTTGGATGGTGCTCGCATGTGGTTACAGAACTGCGAAGGTGTTCTGACATCATGGTGTGAGTTCTGTCATAGCCTCTTGGACATGTACGCCAGCTCCATTCGCCGGGAACGAGCAGTATGGGCCCTCCATTCGCGCATTCAGAAACCCAACGAGAGTGTGGCTATGTACGTGGAAGTCATGGTGCATCTCTTCAGGTGAGCTGACCCTACCATTTCTGAAGACAAGACACTTAATGCGAGACGTGAAAGAGCAGCTTTTTGGTGGACTCATTCGTAGCCAGCCCAAAACAGTCGCAGAGTTTCTCACTGAAGCCATCACCATGGAGAAGGCCCTGAACCAGCGCTCGCACCATTACGATCGGCAAATGAATCTCTCCTCTGCTACCGGTGGACTAGGCGCTCTCACAACTGACATCGAGTCACTTCGCGAGATTATTCGATCGATAGTCCACAAAGAGCTGCGACAGCGGCATCAGGTGCAGCAGCCTTCAGCCAACTTAATAGCTAGCATCGTGCGTGACGAAGCGCAGCATGTACTTGGCGTACCACGTTATGAAGCATCATTTCAGGCTGCTCCACCATTTCAGGCATTCACAACTTCAACAGAACCACGACACGCAACATACGCTGGCTTTTTAAGACTTACCGTCCAGTCACCGGCGACACCTCCTACTGTGAGTGAATACCAGCGTACGACTTATGCAGGCGCATTCGGGCACCCTATCCCTGCACCAGCGCCACTACCTTCCGTCACCCCATATGACATGCTTGAGTCAGCATAGGCGGTTCCTTATTTTGGAGAGGCTCGACCAGCCGTACGTAAATCGGACATTTGGCGCATGCCCGACCAGCAACCGCTGTGTTACCACTGTGGTGAGGCAGGTCATGTCTACCGAGAGCGCCAGTACCCGCCGCCTTGGACTCCAGGGGTTTCCTGTTAATTCCCGAAGGTGGGCGCAGCCGAGACTGCCCCAACCTCCCCGGCCCCTTCCAGCGCTGGCAACAGCCGGCGCAGCCAAATCCCTCAGGGAGCCCCATCGACCTCCGGTCTGGTGGGTGCAGGGGTCTTGCCCTCCAAGGCGGGAATCCCTTGGGAAACATCTCGCTCGCAAGAGCACGTGTCGGGCGCCTCACAAGAGGCAATGGACACTACACCTATTCTCATGGTGCACCAAGCGCCTAAGGAGCGGCGAGGCTCCCTCGAACGCTCCAGAAAGGGCAGAACCCCCGTTACAGGGCCTCGAAAGAGCTCTGTAACCTAAGGCATCACCTCCTTTTCCATACACACAGCACTTATTTACTTCCAATATGGCTACACAGATAATTCAATGGAACGTCAGAGGTCTTCTTAGAAACCTTGATGATGTGAAGGAACTCATCCACAAACACAATCCAAAAGTGCGGTGTCTACAGGAAACACACTTAAAATCGAAACACAGAAATTTCCTCCTACAGTATGCTACGTTTCGCAGAGATCGCGATGATGCTCTCGCATCATCAGGCGGTGTTGCCATTGTTATTCAGAAAGGCATAGCGTGTCAAAGTTTGCAGCTACAAACGCCCCTTGAATCAGTGGCGGTTCTTGCTGTTCTTCTAAACAAACTATCACTGTGTGCTCGCTCTACATACCCCCACATTACAAATTAACTAAACATGAATTTCAGTCCTTCGTAGATGAATTTCCAGAACCTTATATTGTTCTTGGCGATTTCAATGCACACAACTACCTTTAGGGCGACCCTCGTATAGATGCGCGAGGACGACTTGTTGAACAGTTCCTTCTCTCTTCTGGTGCGTGCCTGTTGAACAAGAAGGAACACCCATAGTACTCTCTTGCAAACAGAACCTATTCTTCAATAGATCTTAGCATAACTCTCCGTCTGTACTGCTTGAACTTGAATGGGAAGTTCCCAACAACCCTTACGGCAGCGACCACTTCCCTATACTGCTAAGATCACCTAAAGAAAACGAATATCCACCACACGCTCCTAGGTGGAAGATTGAGACAGCTGATTGAGAGAAATTTTGATCTCTTACTAGTATCTCATGGGCTGACATGTCTTCGTTAGTAATTGATGCTGCAGTGGAGTTTTTCACAGCCTTCATAATAAATGCCGCAGATAAATGCATATCACAAGTTGTTGGCTTGGTATGTAAACGGCGTGCCCTGTGGTGGAACGACGATTGTAGGATCGCTCAAAATAAACAAAACAAAGCGTGGGGGTTGCTAAGCGCCTCCCCCACTGCGGAGAATCTTATCAACTTTAAAAAAGTAAAATCACAAGGCAGGCGAACCTGCCGACAGGCCAGAACAGATAGTTGGCAGAAGTTTTTATCGGGTATCAACACGTATACAGATGAGGCCAAAGTCTGGAACAAGGTAACTAGCATAAGAGGGCGACAAACATACTCCCTCCCTTTGGTAAACACACAAGGTGATACCCTGCAAGACCAGGCTGATGCTCTGGGTGAACAGTTCGAGCACGTGTCTAGCTCCACTCACTATTCAGAGAACTTCCTTAAATATAAAGAAATAGAAGAACTCAAGCCTCTGAATCGGAAATGCACGCCAAACGATCGTTATAACTGCCCTTTTATCATTGCTGAACTTAAAGCCTCCTTGTCAGTATGTCGGAGCTCTGCACCGGGCCCCGATAGAATCGTGTATGATATGCTTAAACACCTGCACTCCGACACACAAATCACACTACTTACACTTCTCAATGCTATCTGCGCTGCTGGCTATCTCCTATCGAAGTGGAAGGAGGCTATTGTGATCCCTATTTTGAAGCATAGTAAAGACACTTCATTGCTCACTAGCTACCATCCCATAGCGCTTACAAGCTGCCTCTGTAAGCTTTTCGAAAAAATGATCAATCGCCGTCTGATACATCTCCTAGAGCCTAGTAAAATGCTTGACCCATTTCAATGCGGTTTTAGGGAAGGGCGATCTACAACCGACCACCTCGTGCGCATCGAAGCGAGCATTCGCGATGCCTTCGTACAAAAACCATCGTTCTTATCTGTATTTCTGGATATGGAAAAAGCATACGACACAACTTGGCGGTACGGAATCCTGCGCGACCTTTCAGCGCTGGGCATCCGTGGCAACATGTTAACTATCATAGAGAGCTACCCAGAGAAACTGTACATTTCGGGTTAAAATAGGTCCTGCACTGTCGCGTACATTTATACAGGAAACTGGGGTACCCCAGGGTGGCGTACTCAGCTGCACGCTTTTTGTCGTAAAGGTGAATACGCTTCGTGCATCATTACCACCAGTTATTTTTTTATTCCGTCTATGTAGACGATATACAAATAGGCTTCAAATCCTGCAACCTAAGAGTCAGCGAGAGACAGGTACAGCAGGCCCTAAACAAGGTGTCCATGTGGGCAGACCAAAATGGATTTAAAATCAACCCCCACAAAAGTTCCTGCGTTCTCTTCACAAGAAAGAGAGGCCTGGTCCCAGATCCTTTTCTAGAACTGGGCGGACAACAAATTCCTTATAACAAAGAGCACAAATTTCTAGGTGTTATACTTGACTCCAAGCTTACTTTCATTCTACACCTAAAATATCTAAAAACAAAATGTCTAAAAACAATGAACCTACTTAAAATCCTATCCCACACAACATGGGGTAGCGACAGGAAGTGCCTGTTGAATCTTTACAGGAGCCTAGTTCGATCACGAATAGACTATGGTGCCGTAGTATATCACTCTGCCGCCCCGAGCGCACTAAAGATGTTAGACCCCGTTCATCATCTGGGGATCCGCCTGGCCACTGGCGCATTTAGAACAAGCCCTGTTGAAAGTCTGTATGTCGAGTCCGATGAGTGGTCACTCCATTTTCGGAGAACATACATCAGCTTTAACTACTTTCTGAAAGTGCGCTCTAATAAGGAACATCCGTGTTTCACCACCGTGAACGACTTGACGTGTGAAACACTTTTTCGTAATAGACCCTCTATGAGATTACCTTTCTCACTGCTTGTAAGAGAACTTGGCGAAGAAATGGACGTCCCATTTCTCGAACATCGCCTAATGCCTGCTGTTAAGCTATTACCGCCCTGGCACTGGCAGGTGATAGAATGTGACGTATCGTTTGTAAAGCTCACAAAGCACACTCGTGAGCTTGAAATTATCATGCATTTCCGGGAGCTTCAATTGAAGTACTCCTGCTCCGAGTTTTATACAGACACATCAGAATCACATGCTGGCGTATCTTACGCTGCTGTTGGTCCCTCTTTTACTGAATCTGACGTGTTGAACCCCATAACAAGTATCTTCGCTGCAGAAGTCTACGCAGTACTGTGTGCAGTAAAACATATAAAGAAACTGAAACTGGACAAAGCCATTATATTTACAGACACCTTTAGTCTTGTAAAAGCACTCATTTCGTCTCAAAAGCATACGAATCCTGTCTTCAATGAACTCTACTCACTCTTATGTAACATCTACTTATCACATAGGCATGTAGTAATATGCTGGGTTCCTGGCCATACAGGAATCGAAGGAAATGTGCTTGCCGACAGGATCGCCAAATCAATAGCATCGCAAAGTATTCGTTCTGCTGCTGTCCCTGCCACAGACATGAAGCCTTTTCTAAGACACAAACTCCGATGCCACTGGCAACGCTTGTGGGACACAGAAACAAGTAATAAGCTTCACCTAATTAAGCCGAAACTAGGTCCCTGGCACCCAACCACGAAAAACAGATGTCCTATTCACTAGACTGAGAATAGGACACACATTTGGCACTCACAACTTTCTCTTGTCCGGTAACGAGCCTCCAACTGTGGCAGATGTGGCGACCGGCTGACCGTCCTCCATGTCTTGCTGGAGTGCCGGGAAGCCGAAAGAGACAGGAGGAAACATTTCCCATTTGCATACCGCCATTGTATTCCCCTGCATCCGGCTATGTTTCTTGGTGAAGAAGCGCTTTTTAAAACCAAAGCAGTCCTCGCTTTCTTAAAAGATGTTGTATTACATGTTACAAGCCCATTCATTTCGTAGCGCATCCTCTTTCCAGAGGATATCGCTAGGATAGATTCTCTGTATAGCACATGCCTCTAGGGCCTTGGGTTTCAAGGGCCCCGGGGAGGCAGTAGTGCTCTAGACTATTTGATACATCTAGATAATCACATATTTTTATATATTGTATCATTCTATCTCAAAGCCTTCTAACGTTCATAGTACACGTCAATAGTCATTCCCATAATTTTATTACTCCTACATTTTATGGAATTTGGATAAACTCTTTTAGGCCCCTTTAAAGCCAAGGCACATTAAGATCACAGAACCCATCTGTCCACTTCGAACTCAATAACATTAGCATGGCGCTCTTTGGGCACACCTGGCCCTTGCGCCATTAAAGACCAAACATCATCAATTCACCTCGAAACTGTCTCGGACAACGGCCACCTGAGATTGAAGATTTATCGGTTGACAGCGTGCGCCACCATCATCAAGGCGTCAGTCGTGATCGCCGTCGCCCCAACCATTCTATTCGAGAGGTACAAGTCGGATGTCACGAGAATGATCTCTGAGCCCTCGCCTGGAAAACTAACGTCAGCAACCTTTCGAGGTGAGGCCGCTGACACTCGACGTGTGCAAGACCCCCAATCGACGCGACCTCAGACCGACGGGGACTTGACGACACCAGTGTCTCAGGCTGGAGACAACTTTTCAATGAAACTGTGCTGATTGATGGTCGAAATGTTACTGCTTTAATAGACACTGACTACTTGATTATCAGCGGAAAACTGCTAAGAAGTTTAAAGAAAGTTACGCCTTGGACAGGGCATATGTGTAGACAGCTGGCGGACATATAGTCAAACCACTTGGAGTCTAACCACTTCGTGTGCACTTCTCTTGTACAAATTCAAAATTCTATGTTTTTGATCAGTTCCCTTGTGCTCCGAGAATGTTCTCATGAATTGATACTTGGAATCGGCTTTCTTCGAGAGTAGGGCGCCATCATCGTCCTCCGCTAACGCTGTATGTCGTTCTGTATAAAGAAAGCGACGATACGAGACGCCTTCCGCCATAGAGCTGCTCTTCAAATTTCCGACAACAGCGTCACGATACTACTTCTTGCTAGTGTAATGCTTCCGGTAACATCTGAGAGCACATGCGAAGGCGAAGTACTCGCAGAGTGCAAAGTCTCCCTTCTACTTACCCTCGGAATTTACGTGGCTCGGGGAATCATTGACGTTGGAGATGGTCAAGCTGACGTCTTGATCACCAACTTCACAAATGAACACTGACACCTCTTCCGTGGCACTGCTGTCGCTTACACTGAAGGCTTCGAGGACGTCATTGAGTGTTTCGCTTGTGAGGAAAGTGGCAGCGATGAAAAGCAATACCAATATCGACATCAACAGCGGGCTGTCGGAGGACAATTAGGAGGTACTGTGAGGACTGTAGTGGGAATTCCAGGACTGCTTTGCTTGATTGTCCAAAGTCAGTCAGATGGCAATCACGCAGCACAGGATAATTATGACGATGTACATCCCATTCACTAACAGTCGTACCCAGTTTCGCAGAAAGAACGTGAAGCAATTCAACAGCAAGACAAGGAGATGATTGACGATGGCGTCATCCAATCTTCGAACAGTCTGTGGCCCTCACTGGTTGTCCTGGTAAAGAAGAAGGATGGCCATCTCTGCTTCTGTGTTGATTACAGAAAACTGAACGTCACAGGGAAAGACGTGACGATCTGTGCCGTGCATAAAGGACTCTCTCGGCCAGCTATGGCAAGCCAAGTATTTTTCCTCCCTTCACTTGAAAAGTAGGTACTGGCAGATTGAGGTAGACGAGCACGACCGGGAGAAAACAGCCTTTGTCACCCCAGATGGACTTTACGAGTTCTGAGTACTTCCGTTTGGGTTGTGCTCTGCTCCAGCAACTTTCCAATGTATGATGAACACTGTGCTAACCGACCTAAAATGCCAAACCTGTCTCGTCTATGTGGATGATTTGGTCGTATTTTCAGACAGCTTCTCCGGACATCTTAATCGACTGCAGCAAGTGCTCGAGGCAATCCGACCAGCTAACCTCACCTTAAAGCCTCAGCAATGTCACTTCAGTTATGAAGAATTGAAGTTCCTTGGGCATGTCATGAGCGTGGAAGGCGTCTGTCCCGATCCCGAGAAAACTTCCGCTGTAGCTGCTTTCCCGACTCCTACCGACAAGAAAAGCATTCGACGTTTCCTGGGAATGCGCGCATACTACTGGCACTTTATACGCAATATTTCTAAAATTTCTGAACCACTTACTCGTCTCACTAGAGACGACACACCGTTCATCTGGAGCTCCGAACAGGAAGCTGCTTTCACTGAGCTTCGACACCGCCTGGCATCACCCCCTGTTCTTGGGCATTTCGACGAGGAAGCCGAAACGGATATTCATACTGATGCCAGTAATGTTGGCCTGGGTGCGGTGCTCGGTACAGCAGCAGGAGAACGGCGAAAGGGTCACAACTTACGCCAGTCGCACCCTATCGTGACCTGAGTCTAATTACACTACCACAAAGAAAGAGTGCCTTGCCGTTGTATGGGCACTGGCAAAGTTCTGACCTTATCTCTATGGCCGCCCATGCCGGGTCGTGCTGGATCATCACTCCTTATTCTGGCTGGCAAGGAGACCCTTCTGGATGACTGGCACAAGTCAGGCCACACACACGAAGATGCTGACACATTGTCGTGCGTGCCTGTTGAACTTGTCGATCAACACACCGAAGATGACAGTGCTTTTCTCAGCGCCACAAGCGAGGCAGGCGTATCTACACAGCAAAGAGCAGATTGTGAATTGCGACCTATCATTGAACACCTAGAAGGCCGCAACATACGTCTGCCCTGACAAATTGTGCGGATTATTGTCATTTTGTTTGCTGTAGGGAATCTTATACAAGAAGAGTTCTGGTGCCAGCTACAAAACCTATCTTTTGGTCGTGCCAGCAGAGCTTCTTGAGGAAATCCTCTTCGCATGTCACGACGAGCCTGCGTCCGGCCACTTGGGTTTCACTCGAACCCTTGCTAGGGTACGGAAATAGTACTACTGGCCGAAACTCGCCAATTGTGTTAAAAGATACGTCCAAGCCTGTCGTGAATGCCAGTGCCGAAAGTCACGCAATGTAAAACCTGCAGGATTCCTGAATTTTATCGAAACGCCGCGAGGGCCCTTCGATCAAGTCGGCATGGACCTCCAGGGCCCGTTTCCGTTGTCTGCTTCCGAAAACAAGTGGATCATCATCACCACAGACTATTTAAACCGCTATGCTGAAACGAAGGCTCTTTCTAAAGGTAGAGCTTCTGAGGTTGCACAGTTTTTCATACAGAACATCATATGTTATGGAGCCCCAACGTGTCATCACAAATCGAGGGGCGGCGTTTACGGCAAGACTGCTTGAAGAAGTTTTTCAACTTAGTTACGCCATTCACTGAAAGACTGCCTATCATCCACAAGCAAATGGCTTGATGGAAAGGCTTAACAAAACAATGACCGACAAGACGTGCGGCATAAAGCGCGGGACGCGAGGTACTACTGTATGTAACATTTGCATACAGTACCGCTACGCAAGAGACCACATGCTTCACACCATTTTCTCTCGTTTACGGTCGTGAAGTTCAGACGATGTTAGAAGCCAAGTTACCATGTGACAATTCTGACAGTCTTGATGAAGGCACCGAGAGTATTGTGCCGCGTGCCGAGGAAGCACGCCAACTGGCTCGCGTGAACATGAGGAAACAGCAGTGTGTTGATACGCGACACTGCAACCTCCGCCGCGTACATATTGACTACCAACTGGGTGACCAAGTGTTAGTTTGGACCCCCGTCCGCCATAAAGGCCTTTCGGAAAAACTTCTTAGTCGGTACTTCGGCCCTTACAAAGTGCTTTGGCGAGTGAGTGACCTCAACTGTGAAGTTTTTCCGGATGGCACCCTACCAGCATGCTGCCGAGAACCGCGGCCCGAGATTTTGCTCGTCGTGCGGTCAAAACCATATCGCACACTATAACAGTCATGGTGTTTGGACCATTGCGTTTGACTTGGGACAAGTCTTTCTGCTCGTAAACAATTTGTTTAGCATTGAGTTGATGTTCTGGTAGGAGGGGTAATGCCACACGCTTGCCCCATGCGCTTGGGCCACTTGCTTCCAGTAGAACACGAGGACGGCCTGTCTCACGAGCTCGCGCCTTGGTCTTTGGTCGGTGCTGCTCTGCCCCTTCAACTACTCGTACTTTACGGCCTCTTTTCGAAGTCTAAGAATATGACTTGCGTGGCATTTTTCTTTGGTTGTTTCAGTCAAAGCAAAAATAGGGATAGAGTTGCCAGCAACACTGAACTATACTATGTTTAACGAACACTTGTTCATTCTAAGCACCTAACCCATTTATTAACATGCAGTTTATCACTTTATATTCTAAGACATTAAAACGAGACATTTATGTGGATCTTCCCTATAGTATGCTTAAATAAATTGAGCAGCACTGTACGCCCCTGACGACGACTGTCTGAAGCTTCTTACACAGTATGGGACATGTCCACAACTGCATTCTGAAATTGTTGCATGTGTCTCCTGCTTCCTTACTTCAGTTGCCTGTTTACAGGGTTATGATAAACCATTGCTATGTAGCCTATGGGCTTAGATTTACTGAAAAGATAAATGGGCTCCCCAGGTGCTCTTGTTTAACTAACCCTTGTGGATCACATTTCGGGGGGAAATATGAGTCTCCAATTTAGGGGATATATATTTTTTAGGTTTGTACTCTAAACTTTCAAATGATAAATTGAATAGTGTCCTATTCGATTCAATCTTCCTCTCAAATAGTCACTATTCGTAAATACGAATTTTTTACGAATTCTTTTAGAATATTTCAATACACCAATGAAACGTAACATTTGAGCAAAAGTAGTCGAAATGAAGTAGTCAAAATGAATAACTTGCTTAATGTGGAGTGACCTGCTCAGGAACGTTATCATAGGAGAAAGCACAACTGGATCATGCAACAGGCACTGTACTAGAATAAACTGCTCCCATGGCATCACTTTCTGCAATGGCGATGTCGTTTCAAAAGTAGGTAACGTTTATTGAAATTGGTTGCACCATTCAACCAATAAATAAGGATTATACAGTGACCATTTTTCAGTATTACAGAATTTTTTAATTTTACCTGTGACAGATAGCATAATTCTTATTTTTAAGCTGGATTATGCAGAGGTGGACGTTACTGGCACAAGAAATGGAAACTTACATTAAACTGGTTCTTACAAATTTAGTAATTCACTTATCACATTACGACACATAGTGCAATTTACAAATTGTAGGCAGCGACTTTGATAGACGTATTCACTTGAAATTAATTTCCAAGATGACAGCAGTTTTGAGATTTTTCCAGAAATATGGTACGAAATAAATACATGGGCATTCTACAAAAGAAAGATGAGGCGTGCAGACAGGACACAAGATGAGTGGACAACACGAACGCCAGTGGAATATGAGCGGCATTCTAGTTACTTTTGTGCTTCAATGCGTAAATATTTGTTCTCATAATAATGAGTCCAGTCATATAAACTATATCATCACAAATTCGGAAATGAATGCACAAAGAACCTTGCAGATTGTCACATTAGTTTCGCACACAAAATTTTTTGATGTTCACATTTCCTAGTTTCACTTCCCTCTAGTACAAGTACTCTGGCCTAGCATCCTGATTTTAAAAGACTAACCTAGGCCTGGAAGCCACTATTTAAATCTGAAATAGACATTCATCCCGCAACCACATCAGTGATCAGAAGCGTGTATATATCTGCATATAGTCTGTAAAATTATTTTTACATTATCTTTACTGTTACTTTTGCATTAATAAATTCTGAAAATTTGGAAATATATTTGCCATCAAAGCACAACAGTAAACCTTTGTGTTTGAGAAATGTAATACTCATAAAATGTAACGCAACCAGTGTGTGTATGAAACCCACGATGCATTTTAGCATTCGTAAGTGTGGCAAGCCTATTTACAGGGTGTCTACCAAGCGGGAAAACTGGGAATTCTCAGGGATCTTGAGTAGTCTGGAAAAACTCAGGGAAAACTCAGGGAATTGGTGGCTCTATCGGAAAATTAGCTGTAATTTTATTGAAACGGTGGAAAGTCGCGGTAATGCTGGCTCGAGTAACAGATAGGAATCGTAATGAATCGTCTTTGACGCCCTGTCGTCGGCTGGCGGAGTTGTCAGTGTCCAGTCAACGATCGACTTTCCGCATTCCTGATAATTTGGATGGCTTCGCGGCACCACCACGTACCCCATAGAGTCAATGTATCAGAACGTCTGAAATTTCGGATGCAAGAACACTTCGTCGTCCGATTTTCTGGACGTTTTGCTCTGACCGCAGGTTTGAAATGGCATTAATCAAAGCCACCACCACTGCCATTTTCATTACCTCACCGCCTCGAATGCAGATCTACTGGCAGCCGTAGCCACCACTGCGGCAACGCTAGGCCTAGCTGCTTCGACGTTCGCTATGAAGCTTCTTGCTGTTGGGTGCCGTGTTTTTTATTGAAGGAATTCACTGCTGTCAGCAATGGCATGGACTGGAATAATAACAGCATGGAATAATAACAGGAGTATTTGCTAAGTATCCTAACAGACAAATAGAATGTCAAGTGCAGGGAACACTGCACCCCAGTATTCGCTCATGGCTTGGTAAGTCATCACAGCTGCTGATGTTGTTTAGATAAATGGCAGGCAAGGTGCAGCTGTGAAATCAGTGAAGCATGTAGAGCGGTCACCAAAGCTTTCAGGCTGGTTGCACAGCATATTGCCTTATCTCTGGACTCATTTGACGTTGATGCGTGAAGCCTGGTTATGCATTGTTCCTAAGGGGCCTGGCCCAACTGTGTGGCAGGGCTTGGGTAAAATTTCAAGGCAACCTGAAAAATGCCAGCGTATATCTATAAGCACCAAAATATCCTTTGCCATAGGACATATGTGTAGCTTACCATCTACACATAGCAGACAATATAGCAGACGCAAGTCACCAGACTCAAGGTAAATAAATGCGCAACAAGTCTGAATAACTGACCAACTGATATAGTATGAAATACTTGTCATCTTCTCTTGTGTGGATTAATACCATATGTGTTCGCATAATGATCGCACTTTTTGTCTAAAACATTGATGCAAATTCAGGGGTGCAATCATTACGCGGGTTAAAGTTCCTGTGAAAATACCTTTTTTTCATCCCACGTTTGCTGTGGGATGACAACAGGTCAACAAGCAGGTGGCTGCCGCTGTAACAGTGCGGGACACCAAAACGAAATTGGCGGCCAGGGGAGCAAGCCGAATGCGCCAAGTGCGATTTTTCTTCTTCACGTGAGTAAATTACGCGCATTGAAACAGTTTCTTCCGTATCAGTAATGAACAATATCATTATATCGGCAAGGTTGCAACAGTATCGTAGCCGTGTCCACTCTGAGGGGACAGAAATGGAGGTGGACGCGCGTAGCTTCCAGTGACATAGAAACACATGACGGGCATGCTGCGGAAACTCCGGCATTTGTCTTCACTACTATCCTAATACGACACGTTTCCGCTAAGGGTGGGCAAATATCTTAGCTGTGTTATAAGCATCTGCGTATGAACAGGGTACACTTCTAATATATCAGTGTAAATGTGTTCATTGCGTGCCCACGAGTGCAGACGAGAAGAATTAAAAGGCGCCTTTTTTGTTGTTGGCCAAGACCATTATGAAGCCTACAAGTAATAAAGCCAAGGCAAGTTTGGTTGTAGCTTTTTTTTTTATGGAAGTGCGGAAAGTGATAAAAAAATGAAATAGGGTGTCTGCTTAAGAATGTTCGGTGCGTGTAGACCGCTTGGTATTCCTTCAAGAGTCGTTTATCTAGCATTCGGCAGATGGTAAGTGCAATCATCATTAGCTAGACTTAGCACACGACATATCGCTGTGACAAGTTTGGGTTGCAATCATTATGCGAGTAAATGCGGTAATTACACCTTAACATAATGTCAAGTGTATATACTTGGCCCTTCGTATGCACCGCTTCTCTGAATCGGCAATTCAGTGACAACTGTCCCAACCTGGCACCTGACCACTTGGGATTTCTTTTTGACAAATTGGAGGGTCTTCAATATAAGACAAATGGTGACTTCAGAAATGATATTTGGCGAAATTTGTTTTTACTGGCATAAGCACTATATGTGAATTTTGTTGTAAGGCGCCAAACTATGCGCGGTAAAAGGCTTAGCCAGGAAAAGGGTTCCTCCAATATGAGAGCGGAACAAATTTTTCTTAGGAGAATGGAGAAAGGCGTTGCATCGAAAATTACATTCCTTGATAATTAGCTGTTGCTCACTTTATTATGGGACATTAGAAATGGGCAAAATGGCTTATTATTTTTATTTTCGGAGAACTCCCAGCAAAGCTCTAAATATATGCAATCCACGTGCTCAGGACGTGTACTGAGCGCAAAAATGGTTTCAGAAAGATATATTATGCAGCAGTGCATAGAGATGAGGATGAACATGCTATAAACTCAGTTTTGGAGTGTGTTTAATCGTATATATAACATGAGGTGATCCTAGTAATGCTAAATGTCCCGTGTGAGAGCACATCATGTTGTTTTTAAATTGCTTAAGTTTTATCAAAGTAATTTTTGTGCTAAGCAAGAAAAAAACTGTATAAGTGGTCTCCCACCAGTTTCGAAATTTGCATTGTGGTTCATTTAATCCACATTGCCTCTTGTTGTCTATGACAAAATGCTTGGACTTGAGCATTCCTGCACTGGTAGCAGGGAGTCTTTATTGCTTCCAAGTTAATTCCTTCATTGCTGAGTGGCTGCAAGCTGTTTCTGTCAAGAAGATGCTGCTTAATTACGTGCATTTACCCACATGTTACTGTTGGCCTCCTTGGCATCATCCTAAGGCTGGCAACTGTCTAGTGGACTTAGTTAGGATGGGGTAATAGCAAGAGGCAGGAGCCACTAATTTGTACCTTCAGCTAAGTTTCACAAATGTTTTCAGTTCTACCATGTTGCAATTTACAAGAAAAATGTAGAAATTGTGTTAGTAACATCGCTACCAATACAAAAAAAGTAAACGGTTAGGTCTTACAACACAATTAGAACCCCGACAATAACGAAAAATGGCATGAAAACACAAGTGAAAGTGAAAAAGAGTGCGCAACCGAGCTGCGCATGGAAGCTCGGTTGGAACCTGAGCCGATGCCATGAAGTGATCTGCTAGTCAACTGCAAGCCTGCCATCCTTAAATGTCGCTATATATTTTCTTGTGCCAATTTCAAGATGACTTAATCCAGGTTCAACGTCACTTCACATAAGTAAATCACTAAACTAATTAAATTAACGAATTGCCATAGTTGGTAATGCAACAAAGTGCAAGCTGAGAGTGATGCTGGCCAACCGGATAGTGAAAAATAACAATGTGCTTGTGTACCTCTTTTTCTGCCCATTTCTTGCTGTAGCATTAGAATACATGGCAATTTTACATTCTCGACATTTCACCCCGCAAATTTTTATTGCATATTGCATAGTACTTCAGCACGAGCAATAATGCTTCATTTTAATGGTAAACAGTCGAAGAAATAGGATTGTCGCTGGAGCCAACGTTTCGACAAGAGGACTCTTCTTTTCCTTGTTGAAACATTGGCTCTAGTGATGCTCCTTGTTCTACGGCTCTTCATAATTTTAAATCTCTGTCTTCCTGTGTACATCTGTCTTTTCAATGATATGATAACAGAAAATTAATAAATATAGCTGACGAGAAATTTGGGCTTCTTGGTTGATAAGGACAGAGTAACTGTGCAACATTGATTCACGGACAAAGGAGGCTTGTGTGTCTCGTCTCTTCCAGCCATGTCTTGCCTTTGCACGATTACTCAGCTCTGTGTAAATCTACTGTACTTTGCACAGTAATACTAAACTGAATAACGGCAGGAATGAGGGCCCATAAATTACACCGACTGTGATGCCCAAACAAGCGGCTTATTTAGAAGTGACCGCATCCGCTGCCCTCTGTGGAACCGGTGACGAGCGTGAATCGTTTCAGGAAGGAGAGCGAATGAAATCTGTTTCCAGATTGCCTCGTCCTTGATTCGAAGGTTGGATATCAGAGGCGGAGTTCTGTGAACTGTACAACCCTTGTGATTAGCCGCAATGGTCATCGTATTCCTTTGCGTAGGGAACTAGGGAAAAAAATGTTTTGAAATGCGGACCTTCGTTGCAGTGCTGACAAAAGTGTCCTGATGTCTGCAGACGTGCGTCTGACGACTGCAGGCATGTGTGTCCCAACTGAAATCTGACTACTCATTTCAATGCGTAAATATAGTAAAATAAACACCTTATCTTTCACTTCTACTCCTGGATGTACTCTTCTCGGTGTCCGAAGGATTTCTCGGCCTAAACGCAACCCCGAGTCGCAAAAACTGGCGGCAGTGGTGAGATAGAACCTGTGGCCGGTGCCAGTCACCATCATCTGATTTGCGAGTGACTGGATGACAGCGGCAAGATGGATCCTGCAGCCAATGCCAATTGCCAGCAACTGGTTTGCAAGTGACAGGAAAGCAGCAATGAAATGGAACCTGCAGCCGATGCAGTCGCAATCATCTGATTTGCAAGCGACTTGATGTCAGCGGCAAAATGGATCTTTCAGCCAACGTTAATCACCAACTGGTTCGCGAGCAGCTGGATGAATGCAGTGCGTCATGACTGCACAATA
This sequence comes from Dermacentor variabilis, assembly GCF_050947875.1. NCBI lineage: Eukaryota > Metazoa > Arthropoda > Arachnida > Ixodida > Ixodidae > Dermacentor > Dermacentor variabilis. The sequence continues at coordinate 110,850,228 of NC_134577.1, read as the reverse complement.
CAGGGTGAGTGCCTGGCTTCTCAGTTGAGTCATCACATCTTTTATCCTATACTTGCTAAAAGCCGATAAACCGTGTGCAAGTGCCTACAATGATACTGTCACTGTTGCGCATCTCAACAGAAAGCAACCTTCTGCATTGATCTGAACTAACTACTAAAGCCAGACTTCATCGCGTGTGGGAGTAATTGGGACGTAGAGATACACTGAAATTGTAGTGAATTTAAACGACCCAGGATTTGGGTCTCGCAAATGATTTGATGTGGTGGGAGAGAACTTGGTGACTTCGTGCTACTTTGGTGGTTAGGCGTTTGGTTTCTGCTATATTTTCCAGGCTTCAAATTCTCTTGGGAAAACTGAATTGAACCGCTGGTATTCGTTTACTTGCATTGCAATTTCTGTGAGTTTTGCTGCAAGTATTATGGAATAGCTGAGCCAAACTTTAAGTAGTGACCATGGACTTCGTGAGTTTGACGAGAGCTAGCTTGTTCGGTTGTGTGAAGTGCTGGACATAGAGGTAGAGGGTGGCAGCTCAAAATTCGAAATTAGAGCCCTCTTAAAAAGCAACAGTGATCAGAAATCTTTTTAATACTTCGGCAACTTATTTCTAAAAGAAGAGGAAAAGAAAGCAATTGAGCATGCGAAGGTATTCAAAAGGCACGAATGGATTAGGCAACAAGATGAAAAGATCAAAGCTCTAACACAAGATATTGAAAGAATGAAACAGGCAAATCAGCAGATATATTAGGCAGCCGTAGAAGTAGCGCAAAGAAGGTGCGAAGACGTAGCACGCATGGTTCTAGCGATGTCAGAAGGAGAGGCTGATCTCTATGAGCCTAAATTTACATTCATGGGGGATGCCAGATCCATAGCCCATGGCGTAGTTGCTGAGAGCCCATTGATGGGGAGCAGATTGAGCGCGCAGAGATACCGTGCCAATGGAATGCTAGAGAAGCAGCTAGGCGAGCAGTGGACGATTTGGCACAGTTATCAAGGGAGTCCGTCACGAAGGTAGCATTTGCAAAAGTCTGAAGTGACACATTCATTAGACAATAGCACCAGTGCAGAATTCAGTGGGCAGAAACGAACTCTAAACCACAATGTAGGCAGGGCAGTGCAGTTGTGGACAGCTCCAGGTATGTGAGCAACGTTGTGTGAATGAAAATAGCTGCATTTTCCCGAAATGTTTGAAGCTCTCCGCCAGTCGAGGTAGCAATGATAGGAATGATTTACCCACAAATAATTCAGACTGTGTGGTTGAGATGGGAATAGTGACCAACGATACGAGCACCGGTCAGCCCGAGATGGGAGCGGAAGGCTCGGAAATGAGCACCAGGAAGCGTGCTAGGAAAAAGTGGTGTGTCAGAGCTAGGAATGCAGCAGAAAAGGCAGTGCAGTCGAGTAAAGGCGCTAAACCCTGTGGGGAGCATGGTCAAAGAGTTCTAAAGGTGCATTTGTCATTTGGAATGGCTCCATACCGAGCGTGTCCGAGCCACGGAATGAGGAAGGAAAGAAGGGGCTGTTTGGAGCTAAGGTGCACAAAGGCCAGGAGGCAATTATGTTCCCCCCCCGTGGGTTCTTTGGCATGGCACAGGAGAGGAAGGCAGTAAGATGACACGAATTGGTCATACGTGGCCGTGAAGTCATGGTATGATGCCCAGAAAGCACAATGCCAGTATGTCGAGGTCTGCGAGGAGAATGGCTATGATGCCCTTTGTATTCCCTGTTTGACAAGACGAGCTTTCAGGCTGTGCCTGTGTCGTGAACTTGTCGCGTGTCACTGATCGCACGGGCGTGCGGATGTTGGGAGAGATGGAGTTGGGAGACGCAGAGCAGTACAGCAAACAGATTTCAATTAAACCAGACTGATGTAACCAAAACGCAAAGAAGAACTAGCACATAGGCTACCAACCTAATAGTCACTAAACACGTCCCAATTGCTGGCTACGTCAGTCCTTAGGACCTTCTATGCGAAAGTCCGGCAACCCTAGCCTATGGCTGCACACTAAGAGAAATGATCGTTCTTACAGACTTTTGACATCATACGTATCCTCTGAGTCCGATGTGTGTCAGATCTTCATCATCACCGACGCCGTAGAAGTTGCCGCATTGATGTCGCTGCAGCAGGTCCAAAGAGCCTCGCTCGAACGTCGCCGAGGTCGACAGCCCCTCCATGGCTGCCGTCGCCAGTGCTATGCTGACGCTCCAACTTTGGCACAGAGCCACGTCGATAATGCCAGCTCAGTGCCGCTTCTCGCGCGATCACAGCTTGGGTCACGCGCCTCGAGGGCTCATGCCGTTGGGACCGATCCACGCACATCGTCCTCTTCCTTTCTTGTTACGCCGCATGCCTCTTACATATAGCATGGGTCCCCTTTTCAGGAGTTTTTTCCAAAAAGCTGCCTTCTGTCGGTCTTCTTGGTGGCAAATTTGACTCTTCCGCTGTGACTTGGGTGCTTTTTCTTGCGTCGTCGCAGCTCACAACACATCACCACACTGTCATGCACATTTCACCACATGCATAGTTCACAACGTTTGCGAGTTCATTGTTCCGACCGCTTTACATGTGTGCACTTGTTCATCCGCGTTATACTCTTGACATTTCATCACTCGAACGTCCTACTCATGAAATCCGCCCTACTACTACTGTAGCTCGCACCGCACTACTTCTGTCGGTCTGGGGAGATCTGAAAACGCTTATTCGAACTTGTGAATCAAGTCTCTTAGCTTCTCTCTTCATTCATTTTTTACATGACCCTTAGCCACCGTATTTTGGCATACATCACATGATTTCACATACCGTTTCACGTCACTTTGCATCCCAATCTAAAATAACTTTCCTGTCATCCTTTCTAATGGGTTCTTTATTCCTTGGGGATCTGTCATTACACTATCGTGCCCTATTTTCAGTACTGTATCCCTGAGTTCCTTCGGGACCATCAACTGTAGTAAATCCCTACCTGAACTAAACACATACTTCCGATATAATAGGTTATTCTTCTTTATAAACTCCACTACTGTCCTACTCCTTTTCTTTGACACCAGTTCCCCTATCTTTTGTTCACACTTTCGTATTGACTCGTCCTTGTTCTGTAACTCTTAATTCTGCAGCCATTATATTTAATTCCTTAATGGTTGCAACCTCCAATGCTGTCAGAGGTTTGGTACTACAGTTGAACCCCACTATATTGAACCCGTTTACATCGAATTATTCTATATATCGAACAATTTCTGGGCACGGTATAGCTACAATGAGTATATATAGCAGAAAAACATTTACATCAAACAAATATAGCAGCAACTCTCGATATATCGAACGTTGAGCGGCGGAAAAGCCCCCCAGAAGTTGGCTTTTCCTCCTGGTAGCAGGCAAACCCAACGGCGCGAATGAAGATTTATGAAGATGAACACAATGAAGATTTAGCACTTAGGCTATCGACTTAGTAGTCACCAAACACGTCCCAATTGCCGGCTACATCAGTCCTTAGTGCTTTCTACGCGAAAGTCCGGCAACCCTAGCCTATGGCTGCACACTAACAGAAATGACCGTTTTTACAGACTTTTGACATTGTACGTATCCTCCGAGTCCGGTGCGTGTCAGATCTTCGTCATCACCGACGCCGTAGAAGTTACTGCATTGATGTCGGCTAGTCAACGTGACCATCTTTGATGCCGGTGTCCCAAACTTCGTCGGTGACGATGCACTCCGGCCTCAATGCCGGGTTTTGCCGCTATTTCTTCGAGTGCTGTCGAGACGCCCCAGACACTATCGTACGTGCTGGTCTGCCTCTGAAGGGGGATGCTTCCTGGAGTGCCCGGCACTGCCGCGAGATGCTGCAGCAGGTCCAAGGAGCCTCGCTCGAAAGTCGCCGAGGTCGACGGCCACACCCTGGATCGCCAGCGTCACGAGCTTGACCGAACCTCCATGGCTCCCATCGCCAGTGCGATGCTAGCACTCCAACCTTCTTGGTCCAGAGCCACGTCGATAATGCCAGCTCAGCGTCGCTTCTTTCCCAATCACAGCTCAGGTCACGCGCCTCGAGGGCTCGTGCCGTTCGGACCGATCCGTGCACATCATCCTCTTCCTGTCTTGTTGCACCGCATGCCTCTTACATATAACAGCCTGCCTCGAGTACAGCTTAAAAATGTGCCGCCACCGTAGGCTGTTCTGAATGAAAAATGTCAATACAGGTATTGTAAAAACAACAGCTGTTTGTTTACTTTAGTGTTTGGGTAGGCATTTTAAAGATCTCCGAGACTAGAGATGATTTTAATAAGCAAGTTACGAACCTTGTTTAGATTGTTTTGCAAGCTCATGATATTCTTAACGCGATAGTTTGCGCACATAAAAATTTAAACAGTCTTTTTCAGTGTCATTCTTTTTTTTAGTAGCTACACTTCTTTTTTGTGTGAGATAAGCTTGTAATGTCAAGTTCAGATTATTTGCTTGAAGCCTGTAGTAGTGGGCTTGAATATCGGTTCGCTTTTCGGAAATGTTTGCGAGACTTTTCTTTCAAAGTAAAGTGTGTTATTCGGAAGAGGTATTGTTTAACTGTACAATCTTTATAAGAAGGTTGTTTAATAAAGACAGACCGGTGCTCTGAATCCTTCTTAAAATTATTATTTGGCTCTTTTATTTCATTTTTACATGCTCCCCTAAATGTGAAATGTATGTGTGCCCCCCCTTCCTACCACGCCTACATGACATGAGTCAAGCCATATTTTGACACCTACTTAAAGATCGAATCCATTGCATTCCTACCCCTGACTCCAACCATGTCAGGTTCCATGTCAAAGGACAGTCATTTTTTTACCTTTACCATTCCCCAAAGCAGCACAACAATCCACTTACCCGTTTTACAGTACAGGTGCAACACTCTTGGACTTCTTTTTGCATTTCACGGTAAAAAGAGACATTTGTAGATGTAAAACAAGTTACAGCAAAGGTATTTTTTTTTATTTACAGATAACTGTCGGTCCACATCAGGACCAAGACAGGAGTGGTAACTGTTGTAGCTTCGGCGGGGTGGCCGGATGAAAGATTTACGGCATGAGGCCTAAACGGCCGGGGCGCGCAACGCCGCAAGAAAGAGCCGGACTGCTTCAGTCGGCGACCAGACAGAATGCATGTTTATTTCTAAGGAGGCAACTTACAGGAGGCAACTTACAGCGTTTGGCGCTGAGTGGCGCCCTGATGTAAAGACCCAAAACCGAAACCAGAAGTTAACACAGGATACCACATCACCTCTCCCTTGAAAGGAAAAAATGCTCTACTCGCTCTCCTCGCAACAAAAGTAAGTCACGAGTCAAAGAACACATGTTAGCACTGTAACACGCATGACTAGAGATGACATCTTTACACAATAGAAAATGGTATCTTTGACTTCCCGATTTAAAAAAACGCACAACATAAAAACTGAATATGAATTATTGCACTCCAGTTCCGCAGTTTTAGTACCCGTCTTGGGAGGACGATGAGATGCAGCCTTGCACACACAGATAAAACAATAAATTCACAAACTACAGAAGTATACAGTAACAAACATCTGTATGCCCCCTGGGACAGCACTGATGGGTGGCTCATTCGCCCTGAGCCTGACTCGAGATAGTCTCTGTGGCTGTCATGGATTAGGCATTGTGCTTAAAAGCACTTTACACTCCATAGTCCCGCCCCCCGTAATAATGCTAACAACTTTTAATGTTAAGAACTTTTTGGCATGAAAGATAAATTAGTATGGCGGTCAGCACCGTAGTAATGATGTGCGTACTGCACGATTACGCTACAAGAAACGTAATGTATCCCTTATACCAGTAGTAACTGGAAGAAAAGGTGGGAGAAAATCATCAAGTGAAGGGTAGCCACTGGAGCGACTCTTTTCAGTGAATTTTCCAAGAAAATCCTGTAGTGCAGGGCATTTCACAAGTTTGGATTCATTCCATCATTTGCCATTTTCAAGCGTGAAAGTATTGCGACCTTAAATGGTCTTAAATCTTAAATGGTCCCGAGTATTTAGGATCGGACTTTCTCGAGTTACGTACTCGGACAAGATCTCCTGGATGAAATTGAGGGCATTTTGATGCGCGACGACGGTTCACGTATGTCTTAACACTTTTGGCGTATGAGCCGAATTCGCATGCAATTACCTCCTTAATACTCTGGAAGCTATACTCTGTATCCTGATCCCAGACAAACGGTTGTCCTTGCTTTAGCAGTTTCCTATGCGGCTCTACCAATTCAGCGTACTGCGGGATCAGTTTAGCGTAGTATCGCGTGACACCAAGAAATGAATGCAGCGACTTCTTGTCAGTTGGCTGCGGTGCCTCAACAACTGACTGAACTTTGTTTTCCAGCGGCGAAATACCGTTTGCAGCGCAGGCTTGCTCACGGAGAACCCGAGGTTGAGGACGCAGTTTTGCTGAGACTGGTTGCGTTGAAGCTCGAAGATGAACATCGTGGATGAAGCCCTTTAGAAGTCCCGATTGTCCTGAGTACGGCTGGGCGAACTCCGGGGGAGGGTTGTGCGGGAGAGACGGAAACTGAACGCTTGGGTCAGCTGGAACTCCTGACACCTGTTGGCATGTAGCGAAATCAAGCTGCGTACGACCAAGGGACTGTTCCTCGACGGTTCTTCGAACGGCAAACCGAAGCGAAATGTCCTACTTTTCTGCACGCACGGCAGGAAACGTGCTTGGCTGGACAGCCTGGATCAGATGCGAAGTGGTGAGGCGAACCACATGGGTAGCAATGGCCCGCAATGTCTCGACTGGCTTCGCGGAGTTCAGGCCGCCCGCCATGTTGGCCGGCCTCCCCAGGTCGCGACTTTCCGCCATGCCGCCGAGTGCCATCTTGAAGCCGCTGGGTCGAGGGAGAAGGGGGCGGGGACCGCCATCTTGCGCGCCCCGGCAAGGAAGGAGATGGCTGGCGACACCATCTTGGCGTTGCGTCGAGACGCGCTGAATAGACGAGCTGCTGAAGACTTGAAGTTCCTTGTCAACTTCCTCCACGCTTCGTCCAATTTCCTCGGCTTTCTTAAGCATGAGGGACGATCCTTCGTATAGTAGCCGTTCTCGTACTCTTTTTGGTGCAATGCCTTGGAGGATTTGGTCGCGAAGAGACTCGTCGTACCAAGCGCCGAATGCACAAGCAGGTGCTAGCCTTTGTAGCGCAATGACGAAGTCCTGCAAGGTTTCCCCAAGGAAGTTGCTTCCTGTCCCGGAAGATAATGCGGTGCACCAGGGGATTGGAGCTTTCTTCGTACTGCTGGTCGAAGATGTGAAGAATGTCTTCGAATGTAGCGGCCGTCTGGTCCGTTTGCAACGCGAGGTCGTAATAGAGACGCTGCTGCTCGAAGCCTAAATTGCTCAGTAAAATGGCTTTCTTCCTCTCGTCTTGTAGTGCCTCGCCTCCGGTTGCCTCGAGAAACGTGCAGTACCATTTCCATGTGAGCCACGGTACCTCAGGAGTGCCGGGTAGCGCCAGGAAAGGCGGCATGCGCGGTACGAACGCCATGCCGGGCACCGAAAACAAAGGTGGAGAAGTTGCGGCTGACGGAGGAGTCGTAGTTGTGGCGTCTTGCATGCCGGTAGCAGGAGGAGGAGCAGAAGTAGTACGGCAAGGGCACATAGGAAGCAGAGTAATGGTTTACCTCGTCGCCAGTTTGTTGTAGCTTCGACGGGGCGGCCGGATGAAAGGTTTACGGCATGAGGCCTAAACGGCCGGGGCGCGCAAAGCCGCAAGAAAGAGCCGGACTGCTTCAGTCGCGGACCAGACCAAGAATGCATGTTTAATACTGAGGAGGCAACTTACAGGCGGCAACTTGCAGCGTTTGGCGCTGAGTGGCGCCCTGATGTAAAGACCCAAAACCGAAACCAGAAGTTAACACAGGATACCACAGTAACAATACATCAACATACAGCAAGCAGTGAACGGAACAATAGAACACAGCGATACAGCGATATGTGCCCTATTGTTGAAAATATTCGGACACAATTGCGGAAAACTGCTCACGAGTCCCTGCGTTTACATTGTTTGCAGGCAGACAATTCCAGTCACGTGCTGTCGAAAGGAAGAATTAATATTTGTAGCAATTCTTGTGAAATCGATTTTCTTTAACGCCTCTACTATGTTTATTTCGCACTATGCGGGTCTTAGATTCATTTATGTAGTGAGACTTATCAACAAGGAGCAGCTCATTTATGATTAAATAGAAAAAGCTAAGTCGTCTTTCCTTCCTCCCGATATTAAGTAGGGGCACGTTTGCCCTCGCGTAAGGTGTTGTTACGGCATCTTGCCGACGGTATCAGTAATAAATATACCGCAATGCATGTCTTTGAACTTGCTCCAGTTTTGACAGTTAATCTTTCAAATATGGATCCCACACTTCACATGCATACTCTAATATTGGCCCACAAGCACTTTTTAAGCAGTCAGTTTCGTGGCAGGAGAAGCAAGTTTAAGGACACATCAAATATAACCAAATCTCTGGTTGGCTTTCCCTACTAGTTTATAATTTGGGGTGCCCAACTAAAGTCAGATGTTATTAAAATTCCCAGATATTTGTACTCGGTTATGTGATGAAGTGGATCACCTTGTAGTGTGTATTTGAATGACAGAGGCTCATGTTTGTGTGTGATGGTCATACATAGTCTTCGCTGGGTTAAGAGACATCTGCCACGTGTCGTGCCATTGGCGCACATTTCCTAAGAAGTTATTTAAGAGTATCTGGTCACTAATAGATTTCACTTCTGTATATATGACACAGTCATCTGCAAAGAACCTTGCTGTAACTGTGGCCGATTCTTCCAATACGTAATGTATACCAGGAGCAACACAGCTCCAAGAACTGAACCTTGAGACATGCCTGATTTTACGTCACAGACCTCGGACCTATTTTCATCATTACTGACGAACTGTCGGCGATCAGTAAGAAAGCTCTCCAGTCATTTGACTACGCCTGTATCTCCTAAAATATCCTTTAATTTAATGAATTTTCTATGATTAACCTTATCAAAGGCCTTTTTGAACACCAGAAAGATCAGATGTATTTGTCCCTTGGCATTGATAACTCTGCTGAAATCGTGAACACTTTCTAGTAATTGTGTCATGGTTGACAAGCCCTCGCGAAACCCATGTTGATAGTTACTGAGAATTTCGTTCTGTGACGAAAACAGCCGAATGTTCTTATAAACAATATGTTCAAACACTTTACCACAGCCTGACGCTAGCGCAATGGGCCTGTAATTGCCAGTAGATGTGGTGTCACCGTCTTTAAATATGGGTATAACTTACTCATTTTCCATTCTTCAGGAAGTGTACTTGACCGTAGTGACTTCGTGAAGATATTGAAGAGTTACTTTGCAGTCCATTCAGCACACCTCTTTAAAAACAAATTTGGTATTTCATCAGGACCTGCTGATTTCTTTGTAGTATTTAGGTTCAGTAGCAAGTTTAATACTCCTTCACACGTTACCCGCAGTTCCTCTACAACTGGTAGCTGTTGGCGTACCTCAAATTTTGACTTCTTTCCATCATCACTGGTGAAGACACTAGCAAAAAAGTTATTGAAGGTGTCGGCTGTATGACCCTTATCCTTAATAAGTCCCTGTTCTGTGCTTATTTTAGTGACTGCCTTCTTAGTTGGAGCCAGATGCCTCCAAAACTTTGGGGTTATTCGTGTAGAAAAGTTTCCACACTTACACCATAGTACTTGTCCTTAGATTCCTTCATCATTAACTTTAGCTATTTACTTAAGTTGGACATGTCATAATGAAGAGCTGAATCATGTGTATGCTTATAAAGTGCCTTACGCCTTGCCACTTTTCTTTTCAGTTGTATTATCTCTCTCATAATCCATGGGCTGTGCATTTGTTTTGTTTCACATTTGAGAAGAACATAGCGGCTTACACATTTGTGAACCGTTCTCTTAAATTTTAAACACAACTCATCGATATGCACAGATTCATCTTGACTTAATTTTTCAAACTTCTCAAAACAAAAGGCTAGTTCATCTATTATTGAAGTATCTCAGCTTCATTAAACTGTCTGTAATATGAAACAAGTCTAGGGACCCTTGAAAAGGAACTTTTAATTAAAGACATCCTTACAATTGAGTGATCCCAGATCCCAGGCAGAATGTCAACTCTATAGTATCTTGATACAATGCTGTGAATAAAAAAAAAGAGGTCAAGAACAGATTTGCTATTACCGCAGACCCTAGTAAAGTTACAGACTACTTGTGTAAGTCCATGTGAAAAGCACATATCTATAATTGCTGAGCCTGCGTCACGCTCTCGCGTACCCGTTTCCCTTTCGCCCCATTCAACGTCTGGAACATTGAAATTCTCCGCTATGATAACGTTTTTGTTCTGAATGCGTAAATCGTGCAGTTTCTTATTCAGTGCATCAATACCGGCGGGAGTACTTCCCGGAGCGCGATGTACGCATCCCACAATCAAGTCGGGGCGTCCCAAGAATTTTGCAACATATTGCTTCAATGTCGGACTGTTTGTAAAGGACCGCGTATTTAAGGCTGCATACCAGAAAGATGGCAATGCCCTGCCCCCACCCCTGTTTCTGTGGTCATTTCTGATAACATTATTTCCCAGAGGGCATATTTCACAATCTCGGACACCCTCAGATAGCCACGTTTCTGTTACAAATACTATATCTGGATGAAGCTTGAATAAAACATGCTCCAGGTCTACAGCCTCATTAACAAGGCTACGGGCATTGATGTTCAGTAGCCGAAGCTTGCCCAAATTCACATGCCAGTCATTTCAGGAAGCAATGGTTCTTGCACCTGTATTAGACAGGCTGTCACCCAATAGTGTTAATTTGTGGCTTCATTCCATGCGTACATCACTCCGTTTATCTTCATTTAATCATACAGCAGTGCGACCTTCTCTTTTGTTTTTCTGTTTTCCAATGCGCTGCTCCACAGGTATTGTCTTTTCCTTCTTACATCATGCGAGAAGTCCTCATTGATGAAAATATGCGTGCCCCTGAGCTATTGTGATTGCGTAGTATGTCCTTTTTTCTATGTGTCTTCCCAGGCGCAGAATGATGGCTCTTGGTCCGTTTGAAGGTTTTCCAATTCGATGTACTATACGTTCGACACTTGTAACTAGTAGATTCAGTTTCCCCTGCAGAATTCCCACTACAACCTCCTGCTTCAAAGTTTGCTCTGTCTCATTCTGCGCATCTTGAATGCCTTTGATTACAATGTTATTACTTTTGCTGTGATTCTCTATTTGGTCAACCTTTTTTATCAAGTTCGCCATAGTGTATCGCAGAGTTAACAGTTCTGTTTCAGTCACTTCTACCCTTTTTACCGGTGCAGGTATCTGGGACAAAGCCATATCAGCACTAACAATTTTTTGTTTCATTTCTATTATTTCTGCTTTGATTTTGCTTTACCCTTCTATCAGCTGTAAGAGCAGTTCCTGCGTTTGAGAGCCAGGGTTTCTTTTCACATCTCCACTACATGCTAGTGACAATACATTGACCTCCCAACAATCGGCAACAAGTACACTGATTGCCTGTGGCCTCTGCAGCACTACAAGATGATAGTCATCTCGAATAGTCAGAGTAACGTTTCGCACCAACCTGTGCAAGCAGCAAGACAGCGTTTACCATTCTTGTCTCTCCGGTGTCGCCAAGCCTACTGGCGGCACAGATAGCATCCTGTCTAGAAGAAACCACCCCCTGTATTGATATCAATGATCCTAGGGCCTTCGCTGTCCATGCACCTTCGGCGACAATTGCCCGTTCCGTAGTTCTGTAGATTTCATGAAGCTTGCACACGTCCAAACACCAAACAGCAAGTTCCAACGGAGTAAAATCATTATCGGCCTGTTCTGTCTCCAAACATAGCAGCACCTATGCAAACAGCAAGACAGGGTTTACTATTCTTGTCTCTGCGGTGCCGCCAAGCCCACTCCACTGGAAGCAATATTGAAGTAGGTGTGGAACGATGACTTGACCCATGTTATCTAAGCCTAGTAGTAATGGCGAGACATGTGCATTTTACTTAAAAACACAGGGTAAGCTCTATAGTTCTCATGTGTTTTTCGCCTTGTTGAACATAATTCTCGCTAAATAATAGCGGTACCCTCGTAATACGCATCATCATGTTCCAAATTTTGTGCACTTTTAACTAAACTAGACTTATCAGAATATGTTGAAACTTACATTTTAATCAAAATGTTAAGTCTTGTATATAAGTTTTTGCTTTCTGGTGTATTTAAAGATTTGTAATGAAGAAACTTCTGCATCTAATTGTTTAATTCTCGTTCAGTAGCTGCCAATGCTTGTGTAATGGTTGAAAAAGGAACCAGCCGTCTATCTTCAAAGAATAAGAAATAATGGTACCTTTCTATAAAAAACACATTTTGAAATAATTAAGCGTAAAGTAAAAGAAGTGAAAAGCAATTTTTATTTGCACCGAGAGCATCAGATCATTAGTTTATGTGAGCATCAGATCATTAGTTAGTCTCGGTTGAAGTCATTTTTGTGCTTTTCGGCTTGTCGTTTTGCTTGCCTTGCTTCTTTTGTGAGTTGTGCTGCTCAGTCCTCAAAGTACATTCGCTTGTGGTCTAATTCCCTCACCCACTTGGCGGTGTTGCACCCAGGGTTCAATTCACATGACTTCAAAGTGCAGGCTCGTGTAATGCTGCCATCATTGAATGAAATGACAGCATCTACAGCTGCTATCCTTAGAGTCTGGAGCTCAACAAATGTGTTCTTTGGTGCGCATTCTCAAACATGGTGAACGACTCATTTGCGTTTTGAGTTTGCCCATGAAAGCACGTCTCCAGGAGCTCAGCTTGCGATAGCTGATACACAGGTTTGATCTCCAAGACAGATGCAGGCAAGCTGGTGGGTTCTGCATTTGGCATCTCGCCACGTTGCATGCACCTGCTTGCTTTTCAAGGCAAGTGTAATAGCTACCGTGAAATTTACGTTTGTTGAAGGCCTTCCTTGCCCTTGGCATCTGAACTTATCAACCGTGACATGCACAGGCATAAAGTATGAAACTCCCACAAAGGGAACATACTCGAACACAGCCCGTACAGAGAAGACGCAGATGTTCGAAGGTTGCAGAAACGTGGAAAAAACAAGCGGAGTGTCTCACGATTGTCTTGGCTAAAAAAACGATCTCATAGTTGCCAGACAATGTTTTATATGTTGCTGAATACAGACGAGTTCAAAATTTGGCGGTGAAAGTTGTTTGTGCAATAAATTGATGATAAAGCGGAGGGTATCTGAAAAGGAGGCGTGGCCGCTCGATACATTGTTTCAGAAACTGTTTTTCAAAATATGACTTTCTAAGAAAAGTGCCACTGTGAAATGTTAAAGAAAGAGATGGATAACTTTATTGAGGTTCCTCGGTGCGTGAAATTAGCACGCAGTGGGCCGCTCCCACATAGGGACAGAGAGGCCATGCCCCTCCACCGCATTTTGGGCACGACGGAAAGCCCAGAGCTGTGCTTCAAGGTTCGAGCTGCGTAGAGCTCGGTCCCACTCTTCCTTGGTGGTCCTGGCTCCCAGCAACAGGGGCAACCCCAGGTCATGTGAGCAAGGCTAGCTATATCTTTACAAAAGCGACACGCATTGTGAGGGTGCACGTCCGGAAAGGTCTTGTGCATGAAGGCCACTCGTCTCAGCCATGTGGCATTCTCGTCCTTCGTGGTGAGCTTAGCGACTACGATGGTGTTCAAGCCATTCACCTCCATTGTCATGCCCAACATCTTGATGTGACCAATCACCGGGATCGTGTTGTCTTCAGCGGCGTACAGGCAAACGCATGGGTTGGCGCCTGTGTCCCATCCCTTCGGTTTGGGCCCTTGTCTCTTGGGTCTATATAACAGCAGCTCAGATTTGCTCGGCGAGCATCGCAGGCCTGTTGGTTTGAGGTACTCCTCAGTTGTTTGTATCGCATTTTGTAAAGTGCTCGATCCGTCCTTCGCTCCCTTTTGCCACCCACATGGTCACGTCATATACATAGATGGTATGTTTGAAGTTCTCGATTCGAGTCAGTTGCCTGGACAGTCCTATCATGGCCAGGTTGAAGAGGGTAGGGGATATCACTGAGCCTTGCGTTGTATCCCTGTCGCCCAGTTCGACGAGCTCCGACTGCACGGAGCCGTCCCGTAGTGAGGCCTGCCTTTCCCTCAGGAAGTCACGGATGTAGTCATGGGGACGTTTACAAAGTCCGAGTGTTGAGATTTGTTGTAGAATGAAGGAGTGCCGCATATTATCAAAGGCCTATTCTAGGTCTAGGCCTAGGATGGCCTTGACGCCTCTTGTGCTGTCTAGTATCTGGCTTTTGACCAGCTTCATAGCATCTTGTGTCACCAGCCCCTGATGAAAGCCAATGATGTTGTGAGGATATATCTCGTTGTCTTCCAGGCAAGGCTTCATACGATTAAGCACTGTATGCTCCATGGTCTTACCCACGCACGATGTAAGCGAGATTGGACGCAGATTGTCCATGCTGAGGGGTTTGCAGGGTTTCGGTATTAAGACCGTTTTGGCCATCTTCCATTCTATGGGAACTTTGCCTGAATGGCACATCTCATTAACTATCGCAGTGAGCTGTTCCACTGCCTTCGTCCAGATTGTGGAGGGCCTTGTTGGTGATGTTATCCCGCCCCGGTGCGGATCGGCTGTTGAGACCTCTGAGTGCTTGTATGATCTCTTCCGTAGTGAAGTCGGCACCAAGCTTCGTGTCAGGTTGACCCGAGTGTTGCGAGGTCACGTCCTCGGGAGCTGCGGCATCCGCCACGAGGTGGTACTTGGCCGTCAGTCTTGCTATGAGCTCGTCCGGTGTTTCAACCTTGCATGCCTCGTATAGCAGCTTACTCATCACATCCCTCTGCGAGGTCTTCGTGTTTGCGCTGTCCAAGAGGTGTTTCAGAGGGTTCCAAGAACCGCCTTCGCGTACCTGCCCATCAGTCATGTTGCAGATCTCATCCCATTGTTTCCTAGCTAGTGTGGAGCAGTGCTCTTCGATGCTCCGGTTTAGCTTCGCAATGTTCTTTCCCAGCCGATGGTTCAGGCGTTGCTCTTTCCGTCTTTGCAGTAATGATTGCTTGGCTCCTAGCATGTGGGCGAGTCTACTGTCCATCTTCTCAGTTTCCAGGTCGGTGGTGACCGTTCACGTTGCTGCCTCGAGATCCGTCTGGAGTTGCATCATCCACCCGTGTAGGGTGCGTCTGCGCCCTCTGCAGACCTACCGGTCCTCAGCTCTCTGAACTTGTCCCAGTCCACTAGATTGAATATCTTTTCCTCGGTCCTGTGCAAGCCTACCATCATCGCTGAGATGTGGTGGTCGCTGCCCAGATCCACCCCTGCATTAGACCACGACACTCGTGTAATGTTCTTGGTGAAGGCGATGTCGGGCGTGGTGTCCCTGCTGGTGGAAGTTCCCCGTCTTGTTGTTTGTGTCGGGTCAGTTATGAGCTCCAGGCCTGCCTCGATGCTCTCTTCCAATAGATGTTTGCCCTTAGGTGTACTCTGCACCTAAGGGCAAAGGTGCAGAGTACACCTGCATGCCATTACGGTGCTGTGACTGAGCAACAGTGTCTGTTCCAGAAGAGTATAACAACAAAATCATTGTAACGGTTTCCTTAAGGAGACACAGAATAAGCTAGTATTACAGGATGCCATTTATTCAAAGGTCCTCATCGGAGGACGCTAATTTATACACGCTGGGGAAGTCGGCATGAGCAAGAAGGCACAATGCACAGCCAGATCCAGGCACTAATTGCTTTCCTTTGCTCATGCTTTTTCAGAAGTGAATGCTGTAGCTGTCATTTTTCCCTTTTTAGTAAATCTGATGCATGTGCAGGAATGAACAAGCTCTCCCACCCTGGATAGTAAACAGGCAAGAACGCTGACAAACTTACAATATTTAAGATGCGATAAAGTACAGTGTCTGAAAGATATGTTTGCACCACTTCAGGTACGATGCTCCATACATCAGCACGGTAGATACGTGTGTACACTTCGATCAGCGCTCTGAGGGCGGGATGATGCTTGTCGAAGAATAGTGCAGTGCAAGGCAACTCGCAATGTTTGGTCTCGTAAAACACTACTCCTGGTTCCTTCCAGTGACTCCATTGTGATGACGTCTAAGTCAACACAAATACTACCGTGGATCCAAAGCATGACGAAGCACAGAGAGTCACTTGTGTTCTGTATGATAAGGGCTTCACTTTAGAGATCCTCCTTTGGCTTGAAGAGATGCCAACATAGTACCGGCAAGTATGATGTTATGGTCTGCCGAGATAGTGCATGCACGAGGCTTGGTCCGAATGCTGGCTGGCCTACCCGGCTGGCAGCTCGTTTATTTCAACGGTTGTAAAAGTGCCACCTCGCGGCACTACAGCAGATTGCACAGGCCGGTGGCAACACAACATGACATTCCTTCCTCTTTTAGCAAATGAGTAAAACTAAAGAAATCGCAAGAAACACAACAAGCACCGTAATGTGCATGCACAGAGTTCAACTTGATTACTGGGGCACGTTCACATAACTGGTTTCCGCATGCCCGAGCTGCGGCGGAGGGGAGTCCGAGGGCGAACCACTGGCTTCAGGGTGTCCTTTAGGGCACTGGCACAACTACCAGTATCACTGAAGACACCTGTGCCCTTTAGTTCACTAGACGAAACACCCGTAGTTGCAGTGGTGCTGGTGGCCCCTGCTGGGGAGTCAGCTGCGGCAGCACCTGCAGTATCCAAAGGCACAGCCTGCTCTGCACTTGGAACATCCGAATGGTTTGTCTGGTGGCCCCCAGGATAGTCTCACAGCTGAGACAGCCACGATACCGCCTGCACATGATCGTGTTGCCCTGTCTGCTGGCAGCCATCTGGTGTTCTTAGCATCGCCGCAAAACCTTTGTCCGCTTGCACCGAAAGTTTAAAGCAAAAACAGTCGTTCCTGTTGGAGTTGCCACAACTCCTGCTGATTCTCTATTGACCTGCAGACTGAGACATCTGTTGAGGCATCACTGTGGTCTGTAAATTGAGCCACAGTAAATCCAGCGCAGTTTTCAACTTCCGGCCCATGAGAAGCTCAGCGGGGCTTCAACCAGTTACTTCATGAGGCATTGCTTGGTGTGCAAGCAAAACTATGGCTAACTGCATGTGCAAATCATCCCCTGACTCTGCCTTCTTTAGTTTCTGCTTAATGGTCTGTACCGCACTCTCTGCTGCTCTATTACAGGCAATGTAGTATGGTGGTACAAGAATTTGTCAGATGCCGTTGCTACAAAAGGAGGTCTTGCATTTTTCACGCACGAACACTGGGCTGCGTCGGATACAACCACATCAGGGAGCCCATGCGCAGCGAACATTTTTAGCAGGCAGCCAATGGTGGCTGCAGCCGATGGGTTGGATATGGGGAACGCTTCTATCCACTTTGAGTATGTGTCGACTGCTATGAATAAGTAAGCATTCCTCTGTGGTCTGGCATAGTCTACATGAATCCAGGACCACGGCCTCTCAGGGAATGGCCATGGCTTGATTAGACATTTCTTTCGAAAAAGAAACTTAATTTTTTTGCAAAGCTGTCATACACAAAGTGTAATAAAATAAAATATGTCATTGCGCAAATGACTATTCGCTGCACTGGCACAATGCTTTAGTGTCGAGGGCAATGTTGAGGCATTGCCTCCAAGATCACCTCAGCGATGTTGCATCTTTACATTCTTGAAGGCCTCAATTTTATAAAGTTGGTCACAAAATGAGTGGTCGCAAATGGTCGTGATTCACCACTGTTTTGGCTCATTGACTAAGTGCTCAATTTTTCAATCACAAGAATGGAGTGGCAAAGCTAAGCTGCTTAACCAGTGCACTGAAATTTATGCGGCAATGATAACGCGAGCAGAGGTGAATGGGATCAATCGACAAATTCGTCATGTCTTGGTCGCCATTTATTGATGTAAAACCTGAATAAGTCAAGCAGACTGGGTGACTATTTGTCTCCACCCTATTTCAAATGTTCTTTATGCCGATAAATATCATCATTATTTTAGTCGGCCACATGACCTCTGCAAATCACCGATGTGAAAGCACTCTTACACTGCATTTTGTTGCATATCTTGCCGTAATGCAACAGTGTAAATTAATGTGAGGTCGCCTTTCTCCTGGCTCTATCGGTGGGATAGCTTGCGATGCCACATAATAGACAATTTTGGTAAGCACTAGCAGGATTCACACAGCGACGTACTGATAGGCCCGAAACAAAGGTTCGAAAACCGGTCACCTGTTTGTATTCTGTGTGCTTCTGCATGCATTGAGCAAGGCATGAAGCTATGTCGCGTGGCACCAGCCATGATAACTGATGAGAGGTATTAGTGCAACAAAAGACACGCTCATTGGTTAGTTCGTGGACAGTGGAAAACATAGGTGTATGCTTACACCGCAAGGCTACACGTGTGCAGACAGAAGTAAGGATGGACAACGCTGTCAGTATTTTCTCGCAGGGTCTCTTTCTGGATCTGTCGTTAGGGAAGGCGGTGACATTGGGGGAAGTGTGACAGTGAGCTCCAATTTAATGTCCATTTTTGGCCTATGATGATAGCGAATATCTTAATGTAACACCGACAGTTAGCTAGGATGCCAGCTTCATTGTATCATGCAGCTTATGTGAGAAAATACAACGACAAATCATTGGAACGTTATGAACAGAAAATTTATTTAGCACCGCACAATTGAAGTTTTAATGAAATATTGTTGCTCTGGCTCACTGAGTGTTGGATTTTTATTGAATTTTACATGAATGTACGTTACTTCAAGAAATCGAGAACAGAAATTCCATACTCATTCTTGTAAGGGAAACATCCCCCTCCGGTCCGTGGAGGCGGGGTAGGTCTCATGTGACGGCATGCAGTGTTCGCTGACAAAATACCGTCGTCCTCTCTCTGGGCATTCTTCACTCGCTCTAAATGCCCACATTTGCAGTATTGTGCTTGAAGGGTCTCTCGCTGCTGGACACATTGCGCAGTGAGCCATGTTCACCGCACATCGTTTTTATTTTCTGCAAGGTTTCCAAGCACAAAAGTGGAGGAGCAACATCATACACCGATGAAACCCGCAGCTCAAGCGTGCCAAAACAAGGAAATGTGCAGCAAGACGCAGCTCATGAAGACCGCTGAAACCCATGGCTCACTGGCGCTTTCGGCAAGCAACTGTATATCGCAGTGGCATGCGTCACCATGTGAAATGGAGCTGTGCCGTCCTGCCGCTCAGTCGTCGCGCCCACCGCCACACGGTCACTTGCGTGTGAAACAGGCTTCACAGGTACCGTGGCACTGACGCTGTTTCTGGCGCAAACGATTGAACTGCCGATAAACTCCAGCACCACGGATATTACCTTTCAACAAATTCTTCCATGCACTATGATTTGAAGCCACAGTACCAGGCTTTTCACGAGAGAGCATGGGCAAGCAAAATCAAAGGCAGCTCGGATGGGCCCTGTAGTGAGACATTGTTGACAGTGGTGCATCATACGAAGCATAAGGCGGACTAATGACGCTTTATGAGTCCTAATGTTTTGTGATGGTTAATGCACACTATAATGAGCACATTTTGTGTAGCCGCTTGAAAAATATAATTCAGCTACCACATTACTGCAATGTACAAGCACTCAAGCCTAGCCAACGTTGTTCAAACTAAAGACAAGGGATTAACAGGAATAATATCGAACATTACCTACATCAGAAAGCGTTAGTATGTTGGCTAGAGTAGGAGCAGTGTGTGGATCGCGCTGCCAGCTCTATGGCATTTTGGTCATGCGCTGGAGAGTGGGCTCCGGGTAGCACTGACACCCACTTAACGTGGAGTCACTGGAAAATTTTCAGAGTACCGCAAAGGTACGCATCGTACCGGCAACAGTGGGTGGTGGCGGTCATACCCCTTCTAGACCGCTGATGTGGTGCTAACGTGCATTGAGTAATGGACGGATTTCCCCGCTGAATTTCGCGTTTAGTTTGGCAAAACTGGAATATTCTTGTATGTTTCTTCAAATGGCTATCACAAGTTACCCTTTGACATCGACGGTAATGAACATACTCCCCGCAGGGGCGTCTGCGTCAGCAGGCGTTTGGTGTGTGGCGACACCACGTACCCGAGCACACGAAGGTCAGACCCTCGCGCGTGTAGCCGTGCGCGGCTTAGCCGTGTCTGGGGAAAAGGGGATCCTGGGGGTTGAGCTGATGCTGAGTGTTTGGACCTTTAAGGCCCCCCGGCGGAGGCAACACACCTCTTCGGCCTCGGCTTCACATAGATGGCACCTCCAGGTTGACCCACCTGGAGGAAATCGGCAGTCGCCTTTTCCTGTCCTCCTCTCCATTCTTCGTCTTTCTCTCCCACTTTTCTATCTTTCCTGTCTTCTCTTCACTTATTACTTCCGTATTTCCTGGCGGCAACGGTTAACCTTGTGCATTATGCCCAGCCTCGGGTATAGGCATTTGGTTATAGTGGGGACGTACCGCTGGCGTGCGCAGAACTGGATACTTCCCGTCCTGTGTCGTCCCCTGGTTGGGCTTCCATGGTAATAATGGTAATATTCGGGCTTCCGAGTATTATTATTACTTAGGGAATCAAATTTCCCTCCACTCCCTGATCGCTCCTTCAAGAGGGGGCGCACCGAAGATTCCTTCAACTTCTTCATGAGTCACAAAGAAACATTCCCAAAATACCATGTCATTCACAGTCAACATGAAATCACGATAGTCCGAACAATATCTCCTTTTGTTGTGGCAAAATCATTGGCAAACTCCATCGGCCCAGGTTACAAAGTAACTAAAATGGGAAGCGGCGATCTTCTTTAACTTCGTGACAAGACACAGTACAGTAAATTGTCAAAACTAATTGCTTTTAGGGACATTCCAGTTTCAGTAGGCCCACACAGATCTTTGAACACTGTCCGCGGTGTCGTCTCTGAAGATGACCTGCTCGATCTTAGTGAAAGTGAGCTACTTGAGGGACGGCAAGATCAAAATGTAGTAAAGGTCCAGAGAATAACGATTGGGCGGCACGGCAAGGAAATCCCCACAAAACACATAATCTTAACTTTTGGAACTAGCAACTTAACAGACTCAATAGAAACAGATACTGCAAACTCCGTGTAAGGCCATACATTCCTAACCCACGCCGATGCTTCAAGTGTCAGCGGTTCGGGCACGGTTCTCAAAGCTGCCGAGGGCGCACTACTTGTGCAAAATGTGCATCAAACAAGCACTCATCTGACACTTGCACTTCCACCACTCATTATGCTAACTGTGACGGGGATCATCCAGCGTACTCCCGTTCTTCCCCATCCTGGAAAAAAGAAAAACAAATCATCGAAATGAAAATCAAACTGAACCTTTCCTTCCAAGAGGCGCGCAAGCGCTTCTCGATGAACCAATCTAGTCCGTCTTACACCTATGTGGCGCGCCGGGGGGCAGCGCTACATGATTCGGTGGCCGCCCAAGTAACACGGAGTGTGACGGTGGTCACGCCACAAGCCCCCCCGGCCGGAACAGCCAGCGCTGTTCGGGCCCCCTCAAAGGAGGAACAGCAGACCCTCGGACCTGTTGAACCCAGGGCCACTGCGCGTGCAGATAGGCCCACCACCCCCGCGAACGTGCCCGCTGCGCAGGCACTATCCACCGCCTCAGACGAGGTGATGGGGACGAACGCAAATCCGGTGTCTCAGACGCCCAAGGAACGGAGCAGCTCCCTCGAGCGCGTCCGGAAGATAGAGAGATCTCGTTTCACGGGGCCTGGAAAGGTCCCGTTAGATAATCTAATCTATATTTCTTAGACACACAGGACAAAACACAAACATTATGGATACGCAGATAATACAATGGAATGTGAGGGGTTTACTCCACAACCTAGACTACATTAAGGAACTTTTACATAGGTACACCCCAAACGTGCTCTGTGTCCAAGAAACACATCTTAAACCTTCACAAAAAAACTTTGTCCGACAGTATGCCATTTTCCGGAAAGACCGCAACGATGCCCTTGCCTCTCGGGCGGTGTGGCAATAATAGTAGATAAGTGTGTTGCTTGCCGGCAGTTACCCCTTAAAACACCCCTAGAGGCAGTTGCAGTCAGAGCAGTGCTTTTTAGTAAGCTGCTCACAATTGCATGTTTATACATTCCTCTCAACTGTCAACTCTCCAAAACCGACTTTGATAGCATTATTGCGCAACTCCCGGTACCCTACATTGTCGTTAGAAACTTAAATGCTCATCATACCTTATGGGGTGACTCTCGGTGTGATGCCAGAGGACGTCTGATTGAAAACTTCCTCTTCAATACAGGGGCATGTTTGCTAAATAAGGAGCCAACATTTTACAGAGTTGCTAACAAGAAATTTTCATCTATAGATCTTTCCATTGTTTCAAGTACGGTCGTGCCGTACTTGGAGTGGAAGGTACATAAGAATCCATACGGGAGTGATCATTTCCCGATTGTATTAAAATTAAGGAAACAGGACGAATGTTATCCACAATACCCCAGTGGAAAGCTGACTCAGCGAACTGGCAGCGATACAGAGAGCTGACATATATGACCTGGGATGATATTCATGCGCTAATTATCGACGATGCAGTGTCATATTTAACCGCATTTATTGTCGACGTAGCGTCGATATGTATCCCGCAAACAAATTCATCGCCTAATAAACGACGTGTTCCCTGGTGGAATGATGAATGTAAGGAAGCACGAACGAAACAGAATAATGCTTGGAATCAGCTCCGTGACTCTCCGACTATCGAAAATCTTATCAGCTTTAAGAAAATCAAATCAGAAGGCAGAAGAACCCGCCGCCGTGCCAAAAGGGATAGCTGGCAAAAATACATTTCTGGAAATAACTCTTATACAGACGAAAGAAAAGCCTGGAACAGGGTAAACAAATTAAAAGGCCGCGAAAGTCATCCTCTATCATTAGTAAACACACAAGCAGACACTATTGAGGACCAAGCTGATTGTCTAGGAGCACATTTCGAGCACATTTCCAGTACATCTCATTACACAGAAACATTCCTAAAATACCAGCGACTAGCAGAACAGCTGCATTTGGGTCGGAAAAGCACATCAACTGAAGCATACAATCGTCCATTTAGTATGGCTGAGTTCCAAGCCTCACTGAACTGTTGCAACAAGTCCGCTCCAGGAAGTGACAGAATAATGTATGAGATGATCAGACACTTACACCCTGAAACCCAAAATACACCACTGTCACTCTTCAATTCCATGTTCTCTGCCGGCTACATTCCTTCTGCCTTGTTGCAATCGCACTGCTGGCACGAGTTGTTGTATCTGGGTCGCAAGCCCCAAGGGTAGCGTTGGCCTGGCGGCCTGGGGCCCAACTGGAAGCATCCGAAAGTCCTGGCAAAGCATGAGTCGACTGCTAACAGAACAACTGGTTTATTCTAGCATCGCAAAAGAGCGGCCGGTCAGGTCGACCGAAGTGGAGAGACGGGAGAGCAAGTTACTCGACAGAAGAAATCGGAGCCTCTCTCTTGGCGTCCGGGGGCAGCTGCTTTTATACTCTCGGGGTTGAGTGCAAGAAGGAACGTCTCGGGATGAGGTCACGTGACGGCGGGGCACGGACACGCTGAGACACGTTGAGACGAGTGTAGAGACGCATCCGCCGGGCCGGCGCCGGTCAGACCTCCTCGCTTCACTCTTGGGGAGCTCCTCTCCCCGGCTGCCGCGCTTTGACAAGCGTGGGCACCAACATGCACACACACACACACACGCACACACGAAGACACGTGGCATTGAAACATGCCTGGACGCGCTTGGCGAAGAGGCGTTGCGGCGGCGCTGAACGGGTCAAAATGTCCGCCGCTTTGAACGAAGCCCCGGCGTCCATTGCATCCGCGCCGGCTATTGGCGGCGAGGAGTTACGGAGTCGCCATCTAGCGGAAGCGCCTCTCTGGCGTAGTATGAGGGATCATGCGGCGCGCTCCTCATAGGATTTGCT